>NW_026067912.1:9808503-10245538 GCF_014885135.2 Alexandromys fortis | reverse complement strand
GGGGGAGGGAAAGGGGAGGCGGCGGTGGGTGGGGAAGAGACAGAAATCTTTAATAAATAAATAAATTAAAAAAAGAAGATCCCTCAAGAAGATATAGAGATATATACAGAGATATAGTTAAACTAACAAAGAAGTACCAACCACAACACAGATACAGGAAACATAAAGAAATATTACTCCTCCCAAAGATACTAACTTCTCAACTACCAGATTAAAAGATGCTAAAACAGGTGGAGATGCTGGATGAAGACGCTACATGTTTACTAGTAAAATTTATCGGTGACCACAAAGAAGTTACACAGAATCATCTGAATTCAGTTCAGGGTGCAGAGAGGAAAGCCAGCAGCATAGAGGAAAGGAAAGTCAATGGATGAGGTAATCAGACATAAGGATGGAAAGGCCAGCATCATGGTTTATAAAAACCTAGCAAAGAAGTTTGAAAAAAGGAAATGTAAAACTCAGAGAGTTAAATGAAAACACAGTGTAAAGCACTACCAGAGGAAGACTTGGCCAAGCAGAGCAAAGACAATCAGGGGTGGGGGAAGAAGGTTAGGGAAATATTATATTCAAAGGAAGAACATTAAAGAGTACAACTATATCATCTCAGAAATCTGGAATATAATCAAGAGACCAAACTAAAAAAATCTACAAGATAAAGGAAAGTGCTGAGATACAATTAAAGGCATAGAGATTCTGTTTAATGAAATTATAGCAGAAAATTACTTAAATTTGGAGAAAGAAATGGTCATTCAAATGCAAGAAGCATTTATCACACCATAGACATGATTAGAGAAGGGTCCCCATGAGGCTCTATAGTCAAAATGTCAACAGGAATCAATATTAACAACTCCAAGTGAAGAAGAGCAGCTTATCTACAAATGTAAGCTCATTGGAATAATATCAGAGCTCTCCTCAGCAGCCCTAGAAGCCAGGATGTTACTAAACAATACATTTCAAGTCTTGAAAGCAGATGACCGCTAAGTAAATCCATCCTTTGAAATTGAGGGAAAAATTAGGCCATTTCTATACATGCACAAACTAAGGACATTCACAACCAAGTCTGAGCTAGTAAGAAGGTAACCTCATACCGACTAAGGGAACAACCTACCAAGACGACATTGCTATTGTAAAAATATATGCACTGCACATGTGTATACTTAACATCATAAAACAAATACCTCCAGAGGTGAAGCCACAGATTAATCTTAGCACAGTAATAGTGGGTGACTTCAATACCCTACTCTTGCCAATATACAGGTCATCACAAAAAAAGAAGAGGAAAACGTCTAGAATGAAATCGTAGATTAAGTAGATTTAGCAGACATCTACCGAATGTTCCACTCCAATATTGCAGAATATACATTCTTTTCAGCGGCCCATGAAACTGTCTATAAGATAGGTCATATATTAAGACACAAAGCAAGTCTAAACAAATTCAGGAAAAGTAAAGTAACTATATGTAGCCTATCTGATCACAGGATAAAATTAGAAACCAATAGCAGGAGAAAATATAGAACTTATGTAAATTAAAGGAGACTAATTTCTTAGGAGTTTTTGCTTTTATGGTTTTTTTTTTTTCAGTTCTGGGGTTCTGGGAACCAAGTCTTGAGCTTGCTAGGCAAATATTCTACCATGCAGTGAAACCCTCCACTCCTGCACATGGAGATTAAATAGCACACTACTGAATGATGGATGGGTAACTGAAGAAATCAAAAAATTCCGAAGGGTGCTACATAGGCTCTTAGGGGAGAAAAGACACCACCATTGGGTCTTGCCCAACTGTGAATTCTATGACCTATGAGGCCAAGTGCAAAAATGGCACTACTGTTATTGGGGTAACTACCTGTTCTTCAACTTGATTTTACACTCACTCCACAGGAGGAGAGCATGTTAGGTACTATAAATCTGATTTAGAAAGCCTGGTTGGGGAGATCATAAGCCCTAGCAGGGAACTGAATACAGTTGTTTAGGTAAATTGACATGTTTATCAAGCTGCCATCTAAATATTTGTAATATTTACCCAGAGACGAAAACTGCTCTAATTTTTAATCAGTGAAGCCTCTTCCAGTGAATGATGGAGAATGACAAAAACCATGGCTACAGAAGTTGGTGAGCAGTGGTGATGTATTAGTGCTCATCAAAAAACCCATTTATTAATATTTATTTATATCTCTAAGTATTTATACTCTCTAAGTATCAGGAAACATTTCAGAAAAAAGGAGACCAAAGATGGCAAGAGCCAGAAGATAAGGAAATGGGCTGTAAAATGTTATTTTCTGGCAAGACACAGCCATTGTAGTCATGAACTCATAGCAGGTTCATAGTGGATGCCTACACTAGGTCTACAAAAGGAGAGTCGGGCACGGATAGAAGAGGGACTCATGGGGTCTTACCTTTCACTGGTTAACTCCCTAACTCAACTCCCTGGATACAGGAAGCAGGAAAAACATTGCTTTCAATTCTGGGCCCACCGATGACTGCACCAGGCTCCACCAGACATTTCTAATTCAATGGTCAAATGGACAGGCCTTTGTTAAACTAAATAGGTCACAAAATAAAACTAGAAGCTCGTACCTGGGAAAGGGGCTAGCTGACAAGAGTTGTTAGGGATGGGAGGTAGATAAGAGGGGGCAATGGTGAGGAGAGTAATCAGACATGATATATGCGTGCATGACATTAACAAACAAAATTAATTAACATTGATATATAAAAAAGATTAGGAAAGAAATTAATAAACTAGAAGTTAGAAAAACAGTACAAAGAATTTATGAAACAAAAATTTGAACCTTATAATTGACAAACCCTTAGCCAAACTAAGCAAAAGAGAGAGGAGACCAAAGTTAAAAAAATTAGAGATAAAATTAGAACCATCATAACAATTACTGAAGAAATTAATAAACTCACTATGACAAAAACATATATTACACTGAATTGAAAATCTAAAAGAAATGGATGAACTTCTAGATGCATATGATCTACCAAAATTAAACCAAGATGAGATAAATAATTTAAACAGATCTATAAGAAGCAGTGAGATTGAACAAGTAATAAAAAATTTCCCAACTATAAAAAGCCGGGGCCCAGATGGATTCATTGCTGAATTCTACCAGACCTTCCAAGAACTGACACCAAAGCTTCTCAAACTATTCCACAAAAACAGGAAAGGAAGGAATAGTACCAAGCTCTATTTATGAAGACGGTATTATCCCAAAACCCAAAATGAATAAAAACATAACAAGAAAGTTATAAACCAATGTCCCTGATGAACGAAGATTCAAAAATTTCAACAAAATACCCGCAATTTTAATTCAAGAATACATCAAAATATTATGTATTTTCATGACCAAGTAGGCTTTGACAAAGGATGTGGGGATGATTTAACAAATATAAATAAATAAATAAATAAATAAATAAATAAATAAATAAATGTAATACACCACATAAATGGACTCAAGGGCAGAAAACACTCGGTCATCTCAGCAGATGGAGAAAGGGTTTTCTAAGAAAATCCAACTCCCCTACATGCTAAAAGTCCTAGAGAAATTCAGGATACAAGGAACATATCTTAACATAATAAAGACTATTTATGACAAACGATCTTTGTATTTAATAGGAGAAAAACTCAAAACACTCCCACTAAAATCAAGAATAAGACAAGGGTGTCTACTTTCCACTAATTCAGTACAGTGCTAGAACGCTCAGTGACAGCAAGAAGATAAGAGAAGCAATTCAAAGAGATATAATTGGGAAGGTATCTGTGGTGGTTTGAATGGGAATGACCTCCACAGGCTTATATATTTGAATGCTTGGTTGGTAGAAGGATTAGGAGGTGTGGCCTTGTTGGAGGAGAGGTGGCATTGGGGGTAGGCTTTGAGGTTTAAAAATCCCGTGCTATTCTCTATTAGTTCTCTCTCTCTCTCTCTCTCTCTCTCTCTCTCTCTCTCTCTCTCTCTCTCTCTCTGCCTCAAGGTTGTGTCTCAATATGTAAGCTCTCAGCTACTGCTTCAGTGCCATGCTTGCTGTCCTGTGCCATGCTTTCCACCATGATGGTCAGGGACCCTAACCTTCAGAAATGGGAAACTCCCAATAAGCTCTTTCTTTTATGTGTTGCCTTGGTCATGACATCTTACCAGAGCAATAGCAAAGCAACTAAGACAGCATCTTTATTTAAAAATGTTATGATTCTATGTACAAGAGACCCCGAAGACCCTCCTTTCCATGGAAACTCTTAGTTCTGATAAACACTTTGAGAAGAACTGTCAGGATACAAAATTAACATAACAAAATCAGTAACCTTCATACATCCCAATAACAAACACACTGAGGAAAAAAAATAGGGAAGCAATCTCATTAAAAATTGCCTCAAAAATTTCTGGTAATGAACCTCCCAAGGATCTGAACAACCTCTATAATCAAAATTTTAAAACATCTAAGAGAGAATTGAAGGAGACACTAGGGGATGGAAAGACCTCCCATATTCATGTGCTGGAAAGATCAACATTGTGAAAATAGCCTTCGTACCAAAATATCTTACTGAAAGCAATCTGCATATTCAATACAATCTCCATCAAAATGTCAAAACTACTTTTCACAGAAACAGTCTTAAAATTCATTTGGAAGCAGAGAAGAACTCAGGTAGCCAAGGCAACCCCGAGCAAAAAGTATAATGCTGGCGGTATCACTATACTCAATTTCAAACTATAGCATAGAGCCATAGTCACGGGAGCAGAATGGCACTGGTTAAAAACAAACAAACAAACAAACAAACAAGGAAACAAACAAAATCTCATGTAGATCAACAGAATAGGAAAATTCTGACATAAGCCCATGCAAGTACAACCACTTGATTTTTTATTATTTCTTTTTGTTTTTGAGATTATAGCATAATTACATCATTTGCCCTTCCCTATCCTCCTCTGAAGCTTCCCACATACCTCCCTTTGCTCTCTTTCAAATTCAAGGACTGTTTTTCACTACTACTATATACATATATGTATAATAGTAATATACACATATATCCCTAAATATATAAGTGTAATGTGCTCAGTCTGCATGATTTACTTGTATGTATGTTTTCAGGGTTGACCATTTGGTGTTGGATAAACGGTTGGAGTACCTTTCCCTGGGGAAGAATATTTCTCCTGCCTTTAGCTTTTCTTAGTTCTTGGTGTAGGATTTAGGCCTCATGTGATTTCCCCCATCCTTGTTAGTGTGTCTATGGTTGTCTTTGGGCAGTCATGTTGGTGAGACTTTATGCTGTAACTTTTGATATTTGTTGGAGACGCAATCTCAGAGCAAACTTCCTCTTTCTCAGGCTCCTATAGTCTTTCCATCCCCCTCTCCTGCAATGGTTCCTGAGCCTCAGGCAGCCACTGGATTTTTGACAAAGAAGCAATAAATACTCATCGGAGAGAAGAGCTTCTTCTACAAATGCTGCTGAAAAAGCTGGATATCCACAGGTAAAAGATCGAAGGACGAAAACAGTCCTTACACAAACAGTCCTTTCACCTTACACAAAACCGAACGCCAAATGGATCAATGACCTTAGCGTGAGACCCAAGGCCCTCTAAAATGGCAGAGGAGAGAAGTAGAGAAAACACTTCAGGATGTAGACATGGGTAAGAACTTTCTGAATATGTCCCTGGTCCCTCAGAAAATAAAAACAATTACCAACAAATAGGACCTCATGAAGTTAAAATCGCATCTACACAAAAATGGAAATAGTTAACCGATTAAAATGGCAGCTGGCAGAGAGGGATAAAACTTTTGTCAGCTATCTACGTAACTGAGGAGAAGTATCTGGAATTTATTAATAATTAAGAAAACAAAACAGCAACAACACTACTCCTACAGCTAAGAAACAGACACCTTAGATATCTATCACCAGATGAACGGATAAAGAAAGTATGGCAATACACAACATGGGATTTTATCCACTGTAAAGAAAAATGAAAATATAATATTTACAGGAAAATGTATAGAACAGGAATTCATTGTCAAATGACATACACAATTCTCAGACAAATATTGCATGTTTTTCTTGTCTGTAGAATATAGATTTAGGTGTGTGTGTGTGTGTGTGTGTGTACCATGAAAGAAAAAAGGGGGTCCTGAGAAAGAGAAAGAGATCTTAAGGGGTGGCGGAAGAGAAAGTAATCAAACACATGAGGTACAAAAGTGGAAGGGAGCTATTTGGAGAGAGAAAAGAAGTGACCAAGAGGAAGGGACTGTGGAGAACAGAACAGAAAGGGGGTGAACAGGAATGAAGTATAAAGACATATAAGTATTAAAATGCTTTAACGGGGCTCATCACTTTAAGTTAACGAAATAATTTGATTTAACTTTATGTTCCCAGTTTGAAGGTGACTCAAGACCTTAGAGTTCTTCTATTCTTTCTCCTTTGAAAAAAGATATCTGCTTCAACCTAGGGTATACACCCAAGCCTGCATATGTGCCAACTCAACATGGGGGCACAGCCATGAAGTCCTCAGAGGGGATGCCCTTTCAACACTTCCAGGTTCCAAGATGCAGTTCAGAAAAAAAAAAAAAAAGAAGCTGCATATTGGTGGTGAGCTAGGGCTGAAAAACAGCATTTTCAGCTGGGCGTGGTGGTGCATGTCTTTAATCCCTGCATTGGGGAATCTCTGAGTTCGAGGCCAGCCTGGTCTATAGAACAAGTTCAAGAACAGCTGGGGCTACACAGAGAAACCTTGTCTTGAGAAACCCAAACCAGACAACTAAGAAAAGAAACATCAGTTTCTAGAAAAAAGACAACAGTGGACAGAAGACACAGCTCAGCAGTGGATCGGTTGCCAGGCACCGATGAGACCCTGGGTTAGAGTTCCCAGCACTGCAAAACCCATCAAAACAAAGAGCATGCATCTTGTAAAGTGTTGTTCCAGTCTACACCCAAGGATATATCTTCTGCTTTTTCCCCTCTTTCTCCATCATTACACTTGCTTAGTACACCTTCCTCGATTCATCTTGGGTGGCTACTCCTCCTGGAGGCCACTCTGCAATCCTTCCCAGGTGAGAAGGGTCCTAGGTTTTTGTCTCATGACCCCTGTATCCTCAAACCTTTAGGAGTAACACTAGCTAACAGGTGGTGACTGTGGCTGACGTGCAGAGCAAATGATATACGGCTTAATCTCGGAGGATCGTACAAGAATACAGTGTTTGCAGGAGGCCTGCTCTCCACCTCTTGCCCACACAGAGAGATGTGTCCTGAGGCTATATGGTAGAAGGCAGAATGTCCCAGCAGAGGTACCTAAACCTTGCTTGCTTGCGTATCTGCAGGGGGATGGAAGGAGATAAGAGTCACTCGATATAGTGGGTGCATTCTAAGCACTGCAATCCAGGCTTAGAGCCTTAAGGACTGTTGAACACTCAGTTTTCATATCAGTACCAGCTTTGGCCAGAGGCCCAGCCGTCCTCCCTGTAGAGCCCCTGGTTGCTAGGCTACCTGAGAGCAAGGAGTGAGGACTGCAGACCAGTTAGACTGATTGATTGATCTCTGTAGGGTGCTTACTATTTGTGGGGCGTCCTCTCATTTATTCTCACAACAACCTGATGAGGATTGGTCCTCACGTTGTGGATGCTGAAAGGGAATCTAGAGAGATGAACCTGTGGGACACGCCAGCTACTGCGTGGCCGGGGTAAAATTCAAGCTCTGCCCAGGAAAGCTGCGGGGTCCTTTCTCGTCTGCCCCAGCCGGTCCCTCAGGGCCCTCCCCACTTGATGCTGCTAGTCACTTTTACACTGTTGTGACAAAACAGTTCAGAAAGTCAACCAAGGGAGGGAAGGTTGACTTTGACTCACACTTTCAAATGTTTTAGTCCATACGAGCTGGCTCCATTGCTTTGAGGCCTGTGGCAAGGCAGGGGCAGCATGGCCATGTGGAGCAAAGCGGTGTGCTAAGACAGGAAGGGGCAGGGACAAGATCATCCTTCAAAGGCCCGGTGTCCTACTTCTTCAAACTAGGCTTCACCAACAAATAACCTGCTGTGCTATCTAGAACTCGCGCTACAATCAACTTATCAAGGATTGATCCACTAATTAAGTTCGCCCTCCTATAGTCTGACCACCTCCCAACAGAGCTAGTCCCTGGGAACCAGAGCTTTCAACACAGGACAGTTCACATAAAACCACGAATGGCATTGTAATTTCTCTCTGTGTGTGCGCGCGCACGCACACCTTAACTTCTCAGACAGAGTTTTACCGAACGTCTGACTTGCCATTTCAGCTAGACTGGCTGGTTGGATGAGTCCCTGGGTTTACCTGCTTTCACCCCTATATCCATGCTGGAGTTACAGGTATACCCTGGGTTTTTTTCTTTATGTAGGTGCCGGAATCCAAAATCCTATCTTCTAGCTTGTGCAGGGAACACTTGGCCTCCTCAGCCATCTCAACTGAGATGTCCCAACACTGTCTTTTTTTAGCTTGCCAAGACCGTGTCCCCTTACGGTAGAGGTGATGTCTTTTCTTCCTATATCTTCAATGTAGGCATCACGCAAACATTTGTGAGCTTGGAGCCTGTGGCTGGGCAGATTTTAGGCTTCGTTCTCCCACAGGGTAAAGCCCTCACTATGTAGCATTTTTTATCTAGTCCATGAGCATAGTTGAAGACACTACTCTGAAGACTCAATAACCCAGACAGCCTTGGGGTCAAAGTCATTGAAACCAACGAGCAACTCAAGCCCTTTCGAAGATGCATGAAGGTCGCTGTACCCCAAGGCCAGGGGTGTGCTCATTCTACTGCTCAGTGCTCTACTGACACGGTTTCTTATTTATGGCACTTTTCCATCTAATTGTCTGTAGCTAATTCTTCATCAGAAATGTCACATTTGGCTCCTTGCCCTCCCAAGATCAATAGGAGGGTCTCACGAAAAAAAAAATCTATCAAATATATCACCAAGGAGAGAGAACAAAGACTTTCTTTTGGGGCCATGTCAGGATGGCTCCTGGCAGCACTTGGTGCCTCCACTCTTAGGGCTTCCGCTCTTAAAGGCTTGACAGACTGTGAGCTCTCTGAGCGGCATTTCCACCCAAGCAATTCATTGCAGGGGAATGGTTAAAAAGTCCGTGCACATGGATCTAAAGGTGCTTACTGAAGAATGATTACTTACTAAATGATTGCTTACTAAAAAGGAGGATTGGTTAACTTTTTTTTTTTTAAAAAAAAGTCTAGACTAATTTTTAAGTCATTTAAAATGATTTTATGAAAGAATACTCAGATTTGGAAAGTTTTCCCTCACTATCAGTAAGCAGAGTTTTTTTTTCCTTTTTTTTTCTTTTTTAAATGTTACATGTGTTTATTTAGTTCAAGGGGCACTGATCTGTCATGGCATGTTGAGGTCAGAGGAGACCTTCTGGGAGGCAGTTTTCTCTTGTCACATAAGCACCTGGGATAAAACTCAGGATATCAGGCTTATTGGCAGGCAAGTACCTGTACGCACTGAGCCATCTCAAGGCTCTGATCACACACACACACACACACACACACACACACACACACACACACACGTATGTATATATATGAGTTTTGTATTTATATTTATATATATAAGCTTTTCTAATGAAAAATTATATATATATATTCTTAGAAAGACTTTTTTAAAAAAAATTTATGTGTGTGCCTGTGTATGGGTGTGTGCATGTGAGCGCAGGACCTTCAGAAGTCCAGAAGGGGGCACCAGATCCCCTGGAGCTGGAGTCCTAACTGGTTGAGAGCTGCCCAGTATGGTTACTGGAAACCAAACTCAGGCCCTCTGCAAGAGCAGTAAGTACTCTTAACTGCTGAACCATATCTCCTGTCTTCAACCCCACATTTTAAAAGCAGTGATTAAAATGTGTGAACAGAAAAGAGGAATGAACATCAGAGCCTGCTTTAAAATGCCAGTATTTTCTATTTTTCCTTCCAGCACCATAATAAGGAAAACACAAGTCAAACCATTGTCCAAAGAGGTGGTGGAATCTATGCGGGAGTTTTGAAACGCCTGAGAGTGGCTTACTTCCATTCCTGTGCCAGGACAACTCTAGGCACCTTATGAAGGCTTTCTCGCCAGTATCTCACCACATAAGCACACCATCGTTCCATGCCCATTTTACAGGTGAGGGATCCTTAAGCACAGAGGTGCCAATGAGTTGCCCAAGAACAAACAGCCTGGAAGTGCTAGAAGCTGTAATTGGCCTGTATTGGACTGTCCTGCAGATTCCCATTCTCTGTGTCTAGACCAGCTGCACAAGTATTCCATAGGATGCTCCTTTAAACACGATTTCAAAAATATATATTTTAACATCTTAAAAATTACAATGTAGCCCCACACTAACATGATTTAGATAGCAGCGTCTAGTTGTCTGAAGATACTTGGGATGAGTGAGTGAGAGGTCACTTGAACAAATGCATTTTAATAAATGAGAAAGTGTGTAATTTAGGATTTTACCTTGCAAAAAGAAACTCTAATTAAAGAATATATATTTTTTCTCATAGTTATGAAATTTGGGTATATTTGCAAAATATCTAGTGGTTGTTTGTATGAATACTCAGTTTGCACACACACGCGCGCGTGCGCGCGCACACACACACAAATGTGACACCAAATATTTCACTCCATCTCAGCCTCATCGATCGCCAAACACATCCTGTTTTCAGAGCTGTCAAGAGATGGGCATGACCTGCATCTCAGAGTAGATGAAGCACACGAAGTAGCCTTTCAGCTTTCTAGCTGGTTGGCCCAACACAACTAAAAAGGACATTTTTTTTTGGTAGCAAAAGTGGATGCTTCCATCCAGTTTCTCCAGGATCTCTTTTTGTTTTCTTAGTTATCCTCCTTGAAGTGCCCATGATGAGTTTGCCAATTTGCCCCTTGCTTCTCAGGCTGTATCCTTAAGCACAGAGCCTTCTGTAAGCACGGGGGTACCCTGAGTGCTGCCTTCTCTGGTGCCGCCTTCATCGACTTAATGAAATTCCTGGTTTTGACAGGAGTTGTAATTTTGCTTTGTAACAACGAGGCTTACATCCCAGAGATGTTCTTGGGAATGACTGAGTGCCAGAGAGGAAGGTGCCTGACCTTCGTGTCTGGCACAAAGCAACTCCGTGACCCCACACTACCCCTGTGCGTCCATCTGTCAAATGGGGGTGCTACTAATAGACCTGTTGTAAGGATAAACTAAGTTAATTCATATGAAGCCATTAGTCTGAGGGATGCTAAAGCCCTCAATAATAACACCAGCTACGATTACCGTCAGTGGGCAGTTACTAGTCCAAAGTGTGTGTGTATGTCTCTAGAACATATTTACGCGAGCAGATAAATGTTTAAAAAAGCATCTTTACCTAGACGTCCTTTGGTGGTCATTTGAAAGGCCCTTAATATCTGAGCATTCATAACAAAGTCTTAACATCTTTGAACGCTGATCTGAACTTCTGCAACTGTCACTTATTAGAGCTAAAGGCGAGCACGAGGCTCCCTCTGATCGCAGGCTGATGAGTGTCTGCTTGGATAAATTCATACAGGCAGCCACAGTGGAGGCGCTTGTTCAAGCAAACGCAGAGAGAGCAGAGGCACCTGCTTGGGTAAACCAGGAGTGGAATTCCAAATGAATACCACACGTCTGAGAAGGAAAATTTTTCTGTTTCTCTCTCTCTATCTCTCTTTTTTTTTTTTTGGTCTTGCGTTAGAGCTCAGTTGGCCTTGAACTCATGGTTCCCTGCCTCAGCCTCCCAAGCTCTAGAATTTCAAACTTTTGCTACCAAGACCAGTGAGATTAGAAAAAAAAACAAAGCAAACCAAAGACTATCGAGTTTAAAGCTTGAGTGAGATGCGCCTCCTTTTATAACTAAGGTGAGGGCTGTGAGAAGTTGTTAGACATTTTAAATGATTTAACCTTGAAATAATTATTTCCCCTCACTTCGCTTTCAAGCTTGAGGATCAATTTAATTGAAGAGCATCCACAGCCTGTAAGGGAAATGATTAAAGAAAGCTCCGCTTCTATTCACAGCCATGGAAGTATATTCATTATGATTTTTTTTTTTGGTCAAAAGTGTGCAAAGAAAACAAAGTATATAAATCAATTGCATCTCTAGGCTGACTGAGATTACAGGTACCACCAGACTCTTACCCAGGCTTGAGTCACTGAAAGCAGGCCCAACGGTGTCACAGCCTTACTTCTCTTAAAGAGAGACTACAAAAATGAAGAGGATATAAGGAATATACTAACAAATATCCATTTCCACCAATTCAAATGAGTAAATCTTAAGGAATTAACATTTCTCTTTTTAATCTCTGTGTTATATATATAATATATGATCTAGTATACATAAAAATATGTACTTCAAAAATCCAAATTTCAGTTCTAATCTTTATGTTTCTTAGAAGGAATGAACCTTCATGAGTTTATTTCCATACATTCTTCTGAATTCATGAGTTTCATATTCATGGGTTAAGCCAACAGCTGACTAAAATATTTATGTAAAATTACATCTGCAGTAAATAAGGGTATTTTCCCCCTTGCTGCTGTTGCCTAAGCAATACGGCATAAAAACTGTTTAGCCAGCACTGGCACTGGGTTGGGGAATATAAGTCACCCAGAGAGGGTTTAAAGTGGATGGAAGAATGTACATAGATTTCACACAAATACTATGCCATTATATAAAAGGGAAGTGAGCATCCTAGGATGTTGGTGGGCTGAGACCAGTCCCCACAGATACTGAGGGTGACTGTGCATATAGATGAACATGAACACACAGACATTATTATTATAATAGTATGTGTGGATTTGGAACCATAAACTATATGCAAATAAAACTGTCACTTTTATGTTTTATACCTGGGGTTCTTAGAAAGATTTTTATTAGGAGATAAAGGTCCTTTGCTTAGAAAAGTGACAAATTCTTGACTTCCCAAACCTCCAGGATTCTTTTGGGGCTGATTACGAGACACAGCGATACCCTCTGACCCACTCCTCTCAGCCTCCTCTGTCTTTGAGTTCCATGAAATCCAGCATCACAGTTTGAAAAACATGCAGTGTATCTTTTTGTTTTTCTTTTTGTCAACTTGACACAAGACAGAGTTATCTAGGAAGTTAAAAGTGCCTCTATCAGATTGCCTGTAAGCCAATCTATAGAGCATTTTCTTGATGAATGATTGAAGCATAAGGCCCAGCTTATTGGAGTGCTATCCCTGGGCTGCTAGCCTGGGTGCTAGAAGAAAGTGTAATGAGCAAGTTATGGGGACCAACCCAGCAAACAGGGCTTTTCCTTAGCCTCTGCTTCAGTTCCTGCCTTGACTTCCTGTTCTGACTTCTCTCGTGGTGGACTGTGACTAAGATGTAAAGCCAAACTAACCCCTTCCTACCCAAGCTGCTTTTGGTCATAGTGTTTTATCACAGTGTGTTAGTCAGGTTTCCACTGCTGTGAAGAGACACACGACAACTATTCTAAAGGAAACATTTAATTAGTGGTTGCTTGCTTACAGTTCAGAGGTTCAGTCCATCAGAGCAGGGAGCATGGTCCCATGCAGGCAGGCAGGGTGCTGGAGAGACAGCCCAATGTCCTACATCTGACACGCAACAGGAAGTAGACTGATACACTTGGTGGTATCCCGAGTATATGAAACCTCAAAACCTACCCACAGTGACACACTTCCTCCAACAAGATCATATCCACTCCAACAAAGCCACACTTCTGAATAATGCCTCTCCCTATGAGATTATGGGGTTATGGGATTATGGGGACCAGCCACATTCTAACTCTCACACAGAAAAGAAAGCTAACTAAGGTTCTGGGTTTGCTGGTGAATTGCCCCCACACCAGCTCTCCTACTGAATTCAAGCATCCTTTGCCGATTTTTTCCTAACTACTGGGGGAGAGTGTTTCCAACTCTGGTGGCAATCAGGATGGTACCAGTTTACCACTGCGGGCGTCTTGAGAAAGTCTTTTCCTAAAGCACCTTCAGAACTTCAGGGAAATAAAGGAATGGATTTCACAAGATCTCTACAGCACGCATGACTGTGAAAACATGCCTACCTCACGATGGATATGAACACCTTGGGGGCTTCTGCAAAATGCTCAGAGATGCCCTAGAAGGCTGATGGTAAGCCCTGGTATTACCTCTACCCTGCTTCACTCAAGGAACAGGCCCAGCAGAGCCCAGCTGACTGGTACCTGGGCTCACAGAAGGCAGATAGGTAGTGGCAAAATGATATAGCCAGACAGTTGAGTTAATCAGTAGCTCCAGTATCCTAAAGTCCTACCTCGGCTTGAAGCTATGGAGCAATGGCCAAGCCTTTGTAGCAGGGCAAGAAAGTAAGGGATAAGGAAAAAGAGAGTCTCTTTCCCAACAAGGCTGTGAGACAGATCAGGATGGGCGGGAGGCAGGAAAAGCTAATACCACTGATGGCCACTCACAAATTTGCTTTTTAAAAAAGGCATTAGGAGGATTCTGTGGGTGAGGACGAAAAGGAATGTTTGCTCAGCTCACTCCTTTGATCTGAATTTACACACGATCAATCTTCCATATTTGCATTTATCCGGTATGATCATGAGGCGGCTTGTGGTCTCTTGAACAGTTCTCTTCTATTGGCCTTGTGTGCAATCCGTGGACTGTTTAGTTTCTGCCATAGAGGCATCTCAGCGTAAACGAGGAGCTGCAGGCTCCGCTTCCATCTTCCCATGCTGCCCCATGCCTGGTACCTCCTGGCAATCAAGCCTCTGAATGCACGTTCAAGTTGCTGCTGGAAGTCACTGGGCTCCTGGCTCCATCAGTCTGAGTGATGAAGTAGGCATTTTTAATATTTGCTAAACAGGACTGTGGAGAAGGTGAAGTCTCGGCAGGGCTCCCAAGCGGTAACTGCATCTTGTTGTCTCAGGTTAATCATGTACCTAATTTGCCGATTATTGACTTGTTCTCGCAAAGGGTTTTCCTTGGCTTGACATATCAGCGGCAATCAGTGATGAACTGTCAAGCAAACTTGCTCGCTGCCTTAACCACCCGAGTTCCGGACTTGCAGCAACAGACTCCGATCTGAGATTTCCTCTGATGCCTAGCCCAGAAGCCTGGTCACATGATCGTTTTCCTCCCTCAGCCTGGCCTGTTTTGTTCCAAGAACCAGGGTTCAGCAAATCTGACACAGTTTGTAGGATTTCAAATATTTGGCAAGAAACCAGCCAACTTCGAGTGTACACACACCATCCCCATAAGAATTTGAGTTGGTACGTTAAGACTGACTTATTTTCTTTACTGCTTTTTTTTTTTTTAAATGCAGTGTAGGGTGTCACAAATGCTACATCTCAAGCACAAAGATACCATCCTTTCTAACTGACGGTGTATGAGAAATGGCAAGAACTAATTTATGCAGGGGTGCACGTCAATGAATTAGTCACTGACACAGTGCTGCCGTGTGTAGGCATGGTGTATGCTCTCAGGAGAATCTAGCATGGTAAATGCAATTCATAAGGGTTTATTTGTAGGAGCAGACTTCTACCAGCCACTATGACTGTCTTTACACTGTGAGGAAAAGTCACTATGGTTTTTCATTCATATTTCTAGACCTTTTCTTCTGGGACCATCACTGACTGTCCCTCTGAAGTAGGGTGTGATTTGTGACAGGCAATAAGAGTAGGGACTTATATTTCATGTGTCACAGGATTCTTCAGGAAAGGGTGCACATTCCCGTCTCCCCTTCCCTTGCCATGGGGAGCTGGCACGTGTCTGGTAACAGAGACTTTGTAGGTCTGTGTCCTCGAATCAGAAGATGGCACCAAACGGTCGTCGTTAACCGGAGATGGACACACGATGCAGGGATCGGAACCTTGGTGCTAATGCCTGCAGCTAAGATAATTCCTTTGGGGGTACTGTGCTGTGGGCAATCGAAGGAAGCCCCGAGGAGGGGATTTCAAGAGTAGCTTTGGCCTCTGCCCAGGGATGTGTAGCGATCTTCCCCGAGCTGTGATGACCACAAGCGTTGCCAATGTCCTTCTCTCTGTGAAGGAGGTTGGGGCAGGTCACCATCTCCCCTGATGGAGAACCACTGATTGCCAGACTAAGCAAGAAACAGTATTTGCTATTTTAAGCCACTGGACTGTCAGGCTTTTTTTCCCCTTTCTTTTCTTTTTTTTTAAACTGCCATGGATACGCTTTGCTAGATCAAACATATATAAACATTTAGCCAAAGGGGACTACTTCAAATTATGGGTATTTTTACTTTCTCCTTTTTGGTTTCTTGAAATTTTCGGCAATGAAAACATATTTTGTTCCTCAGAAAGAAGAAAATCACAAAGAAATTAATTTTATTTTTTAAACCCCATATTTGCATAATTACTTGTCTGTATTAGTGGTTTTACTACACACACACACACACACACACACAGGTTTTGGAGAGGATTGTATTGGGGGTTGAACCCAAGGCTTTTCACATGCTTTCCCATCTTGGTTGTCAATGCTGAAGTCCAATGAAATACATGCTATATCTCTTTTTGGGGTTTTAGTTTACCAAGACTTTCCACATCTTTCCTTTGTTGTTCTGTCTGTTGTTACATAACTGCCACCATGTTGTGGGGTGGGTGACACAGGTAAGAGAGCAAGCAAAGCTAAGATGAGCCACGGCATTCATTCCCGACCACCTGGTGATGGCGTGGCTGGCACGCCTCCACCCTGAAGCTCTTGGTCTAACGGCAGAACTTCCTCGCCTATGCTGTGTTGCTTCTGTATCTTCTGGAAAAAGTCAGTTTGATACAGAGTCAGCTGGGACTGACTCTGAATCTTGGGAAACTTAAGCAGGTTAAAAAAAAAAAGGGAATCTCGTTTGTATTTAATATCCTTGGACAAGGGTACTAAACTTGTAGTCTCTTGGTCCGAGCAAGATCCTCTATAAAATTTAAACATAGCCATTTCATGCAACACATGAATTTCATCCCCTTTCCCCTCCCTTTTTTTCTCTTTTTCCAGCTCAAATGAGTCACCTTGGCTAGGCTGCCAATCCCCATAGAACTTATATTCCTTGATAGGATATGCCAATAGAAATGAGAAATTCTATAATAGCTTGAGACGTGTGTTAGTCACCTGTCCCTGCAAAGAGCTCAGCACCGTCTCCTCTAGGAAATGTGCCTCATCAAATGGACATGAATGCATGTAATGACAGGGAGTGCATGTAAGAATGTGCACCGAACATTTTTCTCGCCCCCACCCCCCTTAAAGCAGTGCTCTGATAGTGTACCTGTCTTGTGCATTTCCGGGCATCTCTGCTGTGCTGTGCTTACCTGACCCCTCAACACACCCTCCGTTCTTACACTGGCAGTTGGACTGAAATCCCAGGTCCTATCAGCTCCTTGCTATTCATTTCCCTTCCCTTGAAGCGTATGCTGGGGCTGTCCCTGGAGTGGGTTTTTTTTTAGAGGACAATTGCTAGAACAATCATGAGCTTGGCAGGAGATGGACAGTGCGGTGTAGCCACAAAAGAGGAAAAGACATTGTCGTTGAGGGCTGGAGTCCTGAATGTCAGAACGGCAGGCAAACGGAGTGGAGTTTGTCTGTCAGCTGCTGTCTGTTATCACTCAGTTACAGGGCTGTCATAGTCGCTTGCTGTAAACACAACTTTCCCAGGCTCTGGTATCCAGAGCTTGCAAGGCAAAGGGAACAACAGAGCCGGGGGACAACGTTGAGGTGGCTACATTTTCCTTAGCGTGGCTCCTTGCAGCTGACGAGCTGAGGGGAAAGTTGTGCTCAGCTGTGCCCAGAGGCACAGCCATCCATTCCCAAATCATGCCAACAAGCAGATTTCGCCACTGTAAATCCTTCATTACTGCTACAGCAGGACCAGTGGAGCCTGAAGGGCAAGCTGACCACCTAACAATCTGTGTAACTTCCCAGAGTGGCATCCTGCTGTCTGGCCAGAAGCTCTGGAACTGCCCCAGGGACCCCTTTCAGCTGAATTCCTCCTTCCCTGGATGAGGATCTCTTCGGAAAGCAGCTGTCTGCTTGGTCAGGGACAGTGTTCAGTCATCTCTGGATAATCCGTGCCTAGCCCAATAAATATTTTTTTCTGGATGGATGGAGGACTCATTGATGACCATTTTACATATTGGTCCCAATAGCACGCACTGTGTATGGTAATAAAAACCTACACAGCCCTCCCTGCTCAAAATGAAATCGCCCTTAGAGTCCTTATATCGATCATTGCAGGCTATAAAGATGGGATTGCAAATAACTTTCATCTCGAGAGCCAGCACCGGTCGATTGGTAGTGGCTGCCTTGAGAGCTGTGCAGGGAGGTATTTGTGTACTGGGCTCAGCGAGGAAAAGTGCTGTCATTGATTAGCAATGTCTGTTCTGAGCTAAAGACAAGGCTATGGTGGCCTGACTGCTTCCTATTTGCCAACAATTTTAAAGCCTTAATTTCTTCTGATAGAATTTTCTAGATGAATATCTTTCCAGTACATTTCAAAGCCAGCTTTGACTGGACATCTGGATGCTTTCCCTCCACAGTATGCTTCCAAAGGTACTTTATATATATATATTTTGCTAGATTTGAGGGCAAATGAGGCAGGGAAAACTTGGCTTTTCTCAGAGCATATAATTCTTGCTGGAGAAGAAATTCAAGCTAGGTAGGTGTTAATTCAGCCCAAATGGTATGCATAGTGAAATCTATACCAGGAAGCCACAGGGTGATAGATATGAGTTCCATAATAAAGTCTACTTTCCTTATTCCTCACTCTGGCGAGAATCTCCCTTTTACTTTGCCAAGGGTTTCCCAAGGAGCTCAGTTCGGGGTATCACAGAGAAACATCACTGGATGCCAGTTCCATACGTCCCTCTTCCCCCACAAAATGGTCTACTACCTGGTGTGACTTCAGTGAAGTGTCTTTCCAATATAAGGCACCCTGAGGTTAACTTCTAGGCCAATCAAAGTAGGCCAGACATTAGTAAGGCGGCACATCTTTAAAAACAATAATTCATGCAACATAAACTTAACTTAAAAAAATTCCAGTGGTCTTAGGTCGTTCACTGTTATGTCACCACCTTAGCTAGTTTCAAAGTAGTTTCATCACCCCTGGAAGAAGTTATACTCCTGGGAGAAATCAATCCCCACTAGCAAAAAAAAAAAAAAATCATCCTGAGTGAGGTAACCCAGACCCAAAAAGAGAAACATGGTATGCACTCACTCCTAACTGAGTATTGGCTGTAAAGTAAAGGATAACCATGCTGCAATCCAAAGACCCAGATAAGCTAGGTAACAAGGAGGACCCAAGGGGAGAACACATTAATATCCCTGGGAAGGGAAAGTAGAGGAGACCCCCTGGGTGGACTTGGGGTGGGTGGGCATGGGAACTTGAGGGATTGGGTTGGGGGGTAGATGGAGGGGAATAGTGCTGAGAGCTGACTAGAAAGGGGGGATTTGTGGAGTCGGGTAGAAGCCTGAAGCAAGGGAAATCCCACCAGTCTACAAGGTTGGTGCCAGCTAAGACTCCTGGTAGCAGTGGCTACAATAGCCTGAACTGGCCATTTCCTGTGACTGGATTGGTGACTACCCCTATTGTCTGATATCAGAGAGTCTTCATCCAGTGACTGGTGGAGGCAGATTCCCCATGGCCAAACACTGGGCCACACTTGGGGAGTCCGGCTGAGGACAGGGAGGAGGGATGGTAGAAAACAGGGACGGCTTGGGACTGACCTAAGCCCTCTACACATATGTGACATTTCTGTAGCTTGGTCTATATGTGGGACTCCCAGGGCAATGGGAGCAGGAGCTGTCCCCCGTGCCTTGATGGTCTCTCGGGAACCTACCCATGCTAGATTTCCTTGCCCAGCCTGAACACAGGGGGAGGTGCTTGGTCTATGGCAGCTTGACATACCACACTTGCTGAAGCCCATGGGAGGCCTGCTCCTTTCTGAGCCATTATGGAGGAGGGGTGAATTGGGAGGGGGTGGACAGAAGGGAGTGAGGGGAGAGAAGTGAGGAGAGGCTGTAGTCAGGATGTTAAAAAAATAAATAAAATTCGGTGGCATTCCCTGGCATCTGCTCACCTCCCTTCTGCATCTATGGATTTGCCTATTCCAGACAGTTTATAGCTAAAACTGTACACTACAGGCCTTTTGTACCTGACTTCCTTCATTTAGCAGAGCGTGCCCATGTGTGCTCTGTCAAATCCCAACCCTCTAATTCCTCTTTCTGTCCGAGTAATAGTCCATCGTAGAGCCATGCCATCATTTGGACACTCGGGCTGCTTTTCACTTTTTGGTTATGAATAACGCTGCTGTGAAGTGTCAGTGTTCTTCATGGGACAGAACGTTTGGCTTCTCTTTGAGCATACATATGCACAGAAGAGAAAATTCCCCGACTTATGGCAATTCTACAATTGTCTTTCTCAATAACTGGTCAGCTTGACTCTATAGAGGCTGAGCTATTTTGTTGCCTGCCGGGGATATACGAGGGCTCCAATGTCTTCAGACCCTTGTCAGTTCTGGTCATTGTCTGTGCGTTAGTGACAGGGCGTTTTAGCAGGTATGAAGCGATACACGTGCCTGCGTTATTCACTCCATCCCGTCAAGTGTGGCCGTACCTGTGCGTGAGACGGTGGCAGTCCTCTCCTGATGTAGACACCGAAGAGGGCATCCTTCCCCAGGGAGATGTTGAACTTCAAGAACTGGGGCTGACTGATGTGGATCTGTGACCTCCAAAACACCCCTGGTGGGACTTCCTGCGTCACCCGTCGGCCAACTTCGGCTTCGCCACTGTCTATGCTGCTGTTTTTCAATGACCAGGGCACTAGAACACAGGGACAGACAGCAAGTCAATGACATGTGTATACATTAGTTGACTGTACATTTATATTTAATTAGATGCCAGAAATTTTTTTAGTGTTTCCAAGTTAAGATTAAATGCATTCTCTTTAAGTGATAGCTCAAACATTGAGGGTTTAAACGAAAAAGCTATAAATTCATACCCCAGGGCATCTGAGACCCTGACACGGTGATTCTTTTCTTTAGAAATTCTATTATTAATCTCAACTGATCAAATGTAGGAAGAGCCAGAGTCTGAGGAGACATGAAGTCCCATCCCCCACGTAACTGGCATCTTTAAAGGACCAGAAGGGAAGGGTTGCCCGTGTTAATTTGGAATCTTCCTTCCTTCCTTCCTTCCTTCCTTCCTTCCTTCCTTCCTTCCTTCCTTTCTTTCTTTCTTTCTTTCTTTTTATTTTTTGCCTTTCATTACTCTGTCCAGCCTACTCTGATACTTGGAACAAAAACCAGTCCAAAACCAAAAATAAATAAAATAGCTCAGCAGAAATTGAAGTCAGCACCTGACACGGGATTGGCTCCTTTTTTTTGTGGAGGACAGGGTGGAAGGATCCTGAGAAGTCACACCTTCGCCTTGTAACTTTGACACAAAATGGTTACAGTCTTTTGGTGGCTGATCCTGACTATTTCAATTGCTTATGCACAGCCTGCGTTCCTCAGTACTTGAAGAGTAGAAGTTTGATTAAACAAAACAAAATACCTCCCACCCCCCGCACACACACACAAAAAAACCCCAAACCAAACCAAAAACATTCTGTCTCCCTTTCTTCCTTACTATTCCTTCTTCCATCCTTCTCCTTCTCTTTTTCCCCTCCTCTGTCTTCATCCTTCCCTGAGACAGGGTCTTTCTTTGTAGCCCAGGTTGGCACAGAACTCAATCTGTATATAAGCCCAGGCTAGTCACGGCTCATGGCAGTCCCCTTGTTTCAGCCTCCCAGTTGGTGGGATCACAGGCTCAGAGAACTGCCAGAGACTGGCTTTAAAAATGAGTGACCCTCTCTGATTCAGCAGAGCTGGCTCTGTCACCATGACCAGTGGCATCAGGATGAGACCTTGACGTGGCCTTGACCTTAGTTTCCTCACCTGTAAAATGGGTGTCCAGTAAAATGGTTTGGACTGATAGAAATAGAGTAGCTAGTGTGCCAGGAACCCTGGCTGGAGGCTGGCTATGTCCAGCAGGACTAAACACATCCTACAAGGGGGAACATGTGGTGGTACAGGAGAGGAGAGGCTTGGATGTTTGCTAAATGCACCAGCTTTCCGTGCCTCGGTTTCCCTGTCTATATAGTGGGGATGCTACTATTACTTCTTTCATAGGGCTGCTATGAGGAGCCACTGAGTTGGTCCACTCAGAGCTCTCAGAATCAGTTCTGGCAGAAAATATTGCCTCAGGCACTAAACCTCCAGCAACTATGGCTAATTTGAGGATTTCTGAACTCAGCGTGGGCCCAGGAGAGAACATTTGTTTTCACAAGTTGGTCAGAGGCTGTGAGTGCCATAAATTGGAAACTTTTATATTTAAAAATGTTGCTTTTGTCAGATTTCCCTACTCAAATGAAAGCCTTTGGGGGCACGGAACATTATATTAAACAAGGACCCAGTAGGGAAAGGAATGAAATCACGAACAAACAAACAAATTGAACAAGAACAACAAGAACCAGCGTGGACAAGAATAGCTGAAGGCCTTTAGTAGAGACCAAAGCAAATGCTAGTGAGTGAGGAAAACGCATCAATGCTGAAAGAGCTTTGACGACCTGGGCTCTATCTCTAAGCTTAGAGTATAATCCGTAGGTGACAGGTGTTCCGCCACACCTGTGGGCCTCAGAGCTGCTGGGCTAATGGCAGGCTGGTGACCTGCAGCCAGCAGCCTGTGGTGGCCTCTGGAAACCCCATTGCATTCTGACTGGTGGCCCACTGGAGACCTGGGTGGGAGCAGGTTCCCACAGTGGTTGCTCTGGAGAAATCAAAAAAAAGAAGCCTTGGAACCCTAGTTTTAGAGCCAAGGGATTCCCCCTTTCTTATACAGGACCCTAACTTTAGAGTGCCGTGTTCGGGAAACCTCCTTCAGATGTCAGTGGGTAGAGACTGCCGACACAGCAGCCACACCCTTGGCATTTTAGATGTCCCTTTCTTCATGTGTCACCCTCCAAATGAGACACGGCATGTGACGGATGAACTACAAAGTTGGGGGGTGGGGCAGCTTCCAGGGCTCTAATCCTGGCTTCCATGCAGTGTGACTTTTGGCACTTTGCTTAACCTCTCTGGGCCTCCAGTCCTCTATTGTAGAATGGAAACCATACACAGTGGGAACAATGAATGTCCGCAAAGAGCATAACATCAGGCCCAGATCACAGTATTAGCAAAATAAACGAGGCCAGTTTCAGGGGATGGAAAATGGTCATACAAGAAGGAAACCTATGCAGAAAACATGACTTTCTTTTTGGAGTTAATTTTTTTTTTTTAAATAGAAGTTTGGTGTGTATTTGTGATCTATATGTAAATGTGCCTGCCCATGTCTTGAGAGAGTCTAATTTTGTCTGGGATAGGTTTAGCTAAAAGAATAAGCTTAAACTTGGGACATTGCGCCTGAGCCTGACCCCAGGCCAATGGCAGCACTGCCCTGAACACACAGTCCCTACCCTCTGCTGCTCACTTTGCTGGGACACGGCCTGCAGTCCTTGCAGATGCCTCTGGGGGGCGCTCTGCTGGTCTCCTCAGCGCTCCTTCTAGCTGTTTCCCTGAGCACGTCTTTGTGGCCCCACAGCGCAGGTCCTGCACACCTTGCATCACTCTGCGCTACTCCTGCCCATCTGGCGGGTAATTTTCAGCAAAGCCCTGTGACAACTGGGTGACAGGAGGGCCTGGAGGAAGATTTGCTTTGAAGACCTGCATGTAAACCGAATTTTTTTTTTTATTAAAACAAAACAAAATTACCTTTCTAGAACTCTGTGTGGAATTTGCTATTTAAAGAACTTTCCTTGTGGACTGTTTGAAAGAACTAGGAGTGGAGCTCTGGTGTATCTTTCCTCCAAATTCTAATTAATAAACCAGTACAGTAGGAGACATGGAAAGTCCTAGAAGACAAAGGTCAAAAGCCATGGGTCCTGGCCTTGGCATTGAACGACCTTAAGCCTTTTGTGGAAGGATGGGTGGGAATAAACTATTTTGACTCAAATCCCATGCTTGCTGCTAAGAAACCGGAGTTTTAGGATGTCTAGCTCTCAGGGCCTCAGTGTCCTTCCCTATGGAAGAGTGGCGTGGACTCAGAGAGGCGTTAAGTGGTGTCCACTCTGGCCTTCTGTGCTCTGTAGAGCAGGCTGAGAGCCATTCTTTAAACAAGTCACGATGAGTCTATAGGGTTGTGTGCATGACTGGGAAGGGCGTCCGTCAGCACACCAGGATGGGGACGATCAGAACGCGCTCATGGCTGGCTTATAGGTATCTTTAACAAACCCAGTGGCCTTGACATAAGCTCCTTCCACTGGTAGACGGCATTCTAGGTTGTTTCTCTGTTGCCGTGATAAAGCCCTGACTGAAAGGAACTTGGAGAAGAAAAGGTTTATCTGGTTTATACATCGAGGTCACAGTCCATCACTGATGGAGGTTGGGGTAGAAACCTGAGCAGGAGCAGGGGCGGCAGCCATGGAAGAAAGCTGCTTAATGGTTTGTTACTGATTCTGCTCAGCCTGTTTCCTTATACAACCCAGGACCACAGGTCCACAGTGGGATGAGCCTTCCACCGTCCATTAGCAATCAAGGAAACACCCCACAGATGTGCCTACAGGCGAATCTAAGGCGGCAATACCTCAGCTGAGGTTCTCTCCTCCCATGCGTCTAAAGCTGATGACCAAGAATAGTCATCACAGGCGGAAAACAAAATCCTCCAAGCTGATTTCTCAGGGTGCACAACTGAACGATGAGTTTGCAAACCTTTTTTTTCTTTAGTGGTATATATGCACACATGCATTCATACATGTAATTTTTATTTTGAAATAGCATCAGGTGAAAAATAATTTCAAGTGCTACATGGAATTCCTGTCATCTTTAACTCAGACTCTGCAAGCACTACACACATCAGCTTTAGAATCATTTCTCTCTCCATGTTTATATGCATAAGTATGCATGTATATGTGTATGTGCAGTCAACCCTCCACATCTGGGGTTTCTATATATGTGGGTTCGATGAAATAGAGGTCAAAACTATCTGAAAAGAACAAGATCTGTATTAAGCACATGAATAAAACACTTTTTCCTTGGGATTCCCTGAACAGAACATGTAGAGATGATTTAATACATAGGGAAGGATGTGTCTAGATTATGCAAATAGCACAACATTTTATATAGGGATCTTGGGGGCCCACAGATTTTTGGTATCTGGAGAAGACTGAATCAGTATCAGTACTCCCAAGACATGGATAGATGACTCGTGTGTGTGTGTGTGTGTGTGTTTGTGTGTGTGTAGTGTTTTTCTCTCCTTGAAAACATTGAGAATCAGTTACAAACAAAGGCCTCTCTTACCTTTGCACACTTCCATGTATTTATCTTAAATCAGGAATAGTATTTTTAAGATCCACAGTGTAGCCATCAACTCAAGAAACTAACCTTGCTACTATGCGAAGTTTAGTTCACAGACCTCATTCTAATTCGCCGGTGGTCACAATAGAGTCTTAATAGCTATAGGAAAAGGTTTCTACTCTTTTAAAAGAATAATCAAAGTGGATTTATTAGAAGACACAGTTTTAAAAATAATAGAAGGAGGAAGAAAGAGGCAAAAGACTATGAATTGCTACGCCTGCACGGGGACCCATCTAATAGACCATGTGACTGCAGGTTGCTCGAGTTCTGGGCCAGTGTCTGGGAGCACAGATCTGTGTTTTCCTCTTAGAACAAAGAGACAGCAAAGCTGGAGCAGATCCCACAAATAAAGGCTTGGACCAAGGTTCTCCCTAGTCATACACTTCTAGCTTGTCCCTAATAGGATACCATGGAGATGCAGGTAGTGAAGGAACAGTAATGACCGGATTCCGTCTCTAGGTACAGAATGGATAAACGTTACATGAAGAAATAGAGATGTCAAGGAGGCTCTTTAGGGCTGATCAGTCCCAGAGGTGGGACTCAGCACCAGCAATTACCAGCTCCGTGGCTCTTGGCTCATCACCACCCTTCTCTGATTTAGTCCTTCCATCTGAATGATGGACTTCTGAAGATTCAACCCATACTACGTTGCAGGCATGCTGGTGTTTTTTACTTTCTAGCCTGGCTTTCACAGCATTCCAAGTCAGCTAGAACTGGGAACTCAGATTTGAAGGCTAAACTTGTAATGGTAGAATTTCATATATAGACTGCCCGGAGTATGCACAATTAATAAAAGAAGCCTGTGGACTGGAGCGGGGCTTCACAAAGCCACAGCCATTTTCCAGAGCTGCTGAAATCAATGAATAGCCAGTACTATGCTTACATCCTGTCAGGGCGGTGCATAGGTCATGCATATTAAGATATGAGGGTCACAGCAATCAAAGCTACAAGTCTGGGGCTTCCAAATGGCCCCACACCCAGCTGCTTCTCATGCGAGCAGCTCCGTGCACCTGCCTGAGTGAAGGGCAGCCAGACTTGACTTAGTTAACAATGATGAATGAACACCCTAAGCATTTGGCTGGGTCATCTTATACTCAAGTAATAAATATTTATTAAGCATCTACTGTGATGAGGGATAAACTTTGGACCACACAGAGCTGGGATGTATGCCATATTCTCATCCCACATTCCAACAGCCCAGGTAGTCTGAAGTCTTGGGTCATACGGTCTTGAGTTTGGACTGAGTTGGGGACCACCAGAGAAGAGACCTAGCAGAACATCCTGTGACCTTCTTCAGCAAGTGGGTGTGGTGTGACTGGGTGCTGGACAATGGCTAGGAAAGACATTCCAGCAAGCAGGGCCTCTCAAAGCTGGGGCCTCCATGGGAGACTTGTCTATCTACGAGCTACATGATGAAAAGTGGAGATGGTGGTCATTTTCCCCAAGAGGTGGATGGACGTCTGAGATCCTCCCGTTCTGGCTAGCGCATCTCCAGCCTACGGGTGAGCCTTGCGGTGTTCCTAAAGTAACACCCCGATGATCAATTTTGCACGATCGCCCAACTCCATCGCTCTCCGCAAGATTGCTCATGTAAATGGGAAACGACTGCCTACTTCTGAGACACGTACCTAAAATCTCAACCAGTTAAATAAGACTGATGTCGGGGAGAGTGACAGTCCTCCATGGCTGCATTAGGACCGATCATTTCAGAACATGGTACCATAACTCATTTATGGAAACAGAGACGTTATTCCCTAAACAAGTGATAAAGGGAATGAACTCCTAGTTATAGCAGGGAAATGAGACCTCGTATTAATACTTTCTAACTTCCCCGAGCTCCGGAGGCTCCTCCACATCAATCTGCCTTGCAGATTATTCTGCCTCACATATTTTTATCTATCGCAAATAAAGTTGAATTCAGAAGATTGCCTCGGCCATTACACTTCGTTTCCATTTATTTGGGCCTCCGAACAACCATCCTGGGCTGCTGTTTAGCCAACAGGTAACGAAAGAGCTCCTGTAATGACCTTTGATTAGCGGCTAAGAAATACAGCTCGTCTGAGCTGTCATGGGCCGTCATCGGCCTCATCGGTCTTCCAGCCTGTCACTGGATGGCTCTTCTCCCTGGGTGAGAGACCCTGCTCCTGTGACGGTGTTCACAACACTGCACAGCAATGCTCACTCGTAGAAGATCTCTCTAGTCTAGGGACTGCACACTGCCTTCGCATTTTGCCTTAGATAAAAGCGGTCAGTTCTTCACTACGTCTAGTCAAATATTTATACCTCTGACCCTGCAGTGAACCCACCTCGCCTCAATATGCCACTCGGTTTATTAGTGTTGTTGATGGTAGCTAAATGTACAGAATAGCTTCTACTCGGCATACGATTTTCTGACAGCTTGGTGCTTTACCCCCTTTTTTAAGGATGGGAAAGCCAGGGTTGATAGAAGTTACGTGACTTGCTTATGGCCCTATAGTTCTTCAGTGGTAGAGCTGGGATGAGAAAAGCTTCTCTGGTGGACTCGGAAGCCCATGTATCTAACTATTAGGCAGACTGCACTTCAGAACCCACACTAGAGAATCTCCAGAAGAGACTCCAGAAGGAGAAGAGCTCTGGTGTACTGACCCTGTGAAAGAAGGGTGGCCAATTTTGAGAGGAAAAGCAAATTCAGGATGTAGGGAAAATGACTGGATTCTTTGGATCTCCGTTAAGCCAGATTGATGCAAGGAAGAAGAAACTAGACAACATAGAACTCGGGTCAGAAACCCATCCTTGTGACACATTTAATTGGGACCCAGCTGTAAGAGTGGTAGAGCAACACTCTCAGAATGACAGGAATTGCATCGACGTAAGCTACAGGCGTACTTGCTAATGGTTGTGCTATAAGGTGATGTTTGACCCCTTGTCCTTCTGGGAACATCACCAAGTTTGGAAAAGTCCCATGCCGAGAAGTGATCATTTGAAACCCTGAGCTGTATGCATCGAGAGGCTGAGTGACAGGAGCCAGAGGAAGAATTACCAACCTCCCCGCGAATCTGGCTCCTAGTACCGTGCATTAAGCCAATGAGTAAAAATCATTATGAAGTTTTTGCTGAAAGGGCAAGTGTAGAAAAACATGTTTCTAAACAGAATAACAGTCTTTGCCATTTTTTCCAACTTGCATACCATCTGGAAATTCTGATTTTTTTCAAAGGGTAGGAAAGGAATGTGCTTCAGGCACAAATAAATGTTTACAGCTGAGTTATAAACCGAGAATGGTAGGGCTTAAAACAGGCAGGCTGGCGGTGATGGAGCTCAAAGCGGCAGGAGACAAATCATGCTCGGGGATCTGGCCAGCTTGTGTTACACGTCGGCCTCTTAGAAGGGGAAGTCTTGCTTCCCCTTGATCTCATCCAGGGAGGGACAAAAGCGTCACCTGGGACTTGAGTTAATTCTTGGAAGGTAAAGGGAGGGAGATGAAGCGGCGTTATTGTCTGTCTTGCCATTCTGAAAGCAGCCTTCCCTTTTGGACATCCCAGCATCTCACTGGAAGTGGCAGCCTGGGGAGTTGTATTAAATGAACCAACCAAGAGAAGTGATGGTGACTTTAATGATGATAAAGATTCGTAGGTTGTTTGACAAGTGCGTGCTACCAAAACGCTGTTCTGCAAGGCTATCTCTTTTATTCTGGACCAAAAGCTTGCGAAGGAGTGCCATTCTACAGATGACAAACTCAAGGCTAGGAATGGATAAAAGACCTGAAAAAATAGGGTCAATTCGGCATGCAGGGATCTAACCGGTGTTTGTGTTCAGCCAAATCAGCGCCAGTATTCTGTACTGATTTACAGGCTACTTCAGTGCAAGTCATGAAGCATACATAACCAGCGCTTGGTGAAGAAAGAGAAATAGGGGTGTTGGGATCTTGGAATCCTTAATGTGGGTACAAGAAAGGTTCTAGAGAAGTAGAAATGAGTTTGTAAGTGATATGGGAGAGTCATCAGAGTTTTTCTTTTATTAAAGGGTAAAATTGCAAATACTGCACCCGTTTGTGTCCACAGTCTGACGGGCCTGGCTATGCACCAAGAGAGACTATCACCACGACGGGTGGCCAGCCAGATTTGGTTCATGAGACATAGTTTGCTAACCCTAGTGACACAGAGAACAGGAGGAATACAAAATGACTGATGGATTTTGAGAACAATCCATGAAATTCTACTTGAGACTCTATTCTTTGTTAAGATCGGTGCACAAACCCAGGGCCAGTGACGTGCCCTGGCGAAGCTCTTGTACACCTTATTTCTGGGCACAGGCAATCAAGCTGGATTCCTTTATGCTATCTGACCAGGTCAGAATACTGTATCGAATCTTCATTCTCAAGGCTTATCTAATCCCAGATCTATAGCAAAAGCACTTTGTGCCCCTCTAATGAAGATGAAGGAGTTCATTCCTGTGAACATAGAAATACACACGAGATGGTGAGTGATTCTGGCAGCCCACGTGTGGCTTCTTCTCAGTGTGGAGCCTGAGACAGTCTATGTTAAGGTTTAATTGAAAGAGATTGGAGGAAAAATAAACCACGGGCAACTGTAAATGGAAAAGAAAGAGGAAGACACAGACCCAAGAATACACTCCCCTAAGTAATGAATGGTGAGCTGTTTCCACTATCATATCAGAGTGTGGAGGCTGTCCTGTCTATTAGATGCCTTCCCAAACCTGCACAATGTAAATACTCCTGAAGACAAACTAATGAAATCTCTATCGATAGACCATCTTAGATGGCGCGCACACATGCCAGTGTTTTGCTTACATTTTAATTTGCTCCTGCTGGATACTTACCCAGTAATTGCTTAATAAGATTAACCTCCCTGGCAATGTGTGGTGAATCTTGATTAAAACATCGGAGTGAAGGATTATCCTATACCACAAAAAAATTGAGGGGGTGTTATTTAATTAACTTATTGCCAATATGTCTTGATTGTCTCTTTGAAACAGTGGGAGAGTGGTCGATGGGAATTGATTTGGGTTATCTAAATGTATAGAATTGGTGAGTGAGGAATGGGGAGGTCACTGGGTCTCGCAATTCAAATCTCGAGTCACTCAAGGACATTAGCAATCTTTCCTGTTGTTTTACAAGACTTCCTTTAAGCTCAAAGAGGCAATCCGGGCTCTTCAGTCATCACTAGAGTACTGTTTTGGCATTTGGAAAGAAAAGGTATTGAGTTTTGTTTCATTTTTAAGCAATTTTGAAGTTTCACCCTTTTTATAAAGGCCCAGTGAGCAAAACCCACAGGACAATGCTTTGGCAAACAGCCTCCCCCGCATGTCCCATAACTCACTTGGACAACCTCAGAAGCGGTGGCATCGCAAAGGCTGTACTCTCTGTTTTAAAGCCCACTGTGTAGGAAAGGCAAAGATTCTGCTCTTTCCAAAGCCACAGTGGAAAGGACACACACACTGGTTACCGTAGACCAGTGGCTTGCAACCTGTGGCTCGCAATCTGCGGGTCACAACCCTTTTGACAAACCCTCCATCTCCCAAAACATTTCCATGATGATCCACAACTAAAACGAAACTCTTGTTGTGAAGTAGCAACAAAAATAATTTTATGGTTGGATATTGGGGGAGGGGTGCGGGTGTCACCACAACTTGAGGAACTGTAATAAATGGTGGAGCCTTAGGAAGGTTGAGAACCACTGACTTCGAGACAAATATGCCTAAGGCTTGTTCTCGAAGGAGTTTTCCTCGGTCATCTGACCGTGATGTGGGATGTTGAGGTGTCTAGGAAATGGAACATAAAGACAAAAGGAAAAGGGGACATTTCCATTTCTGGAGGCCCGTGAAGGTCATGGCGTCCCGAGGTGAAGGCTACTAATTCGAAAGCAGCTGTGTACAACTTCAGAATATGTCTGTCTCCACCTCCCATGCCTGATGGAATAATCTGCATCTTTACTTTCAAATGTGTGTGCTGATTTGTCTGAAAGGAAGGGGGTGTTGACTTGGTGTTGAAGGACAGTAATGGATGAACATAGCAGAGATTCCCTGAAGGTGGGCTTTAAGCGCCATCCTGTTGTAGTCTGCGCTGAGGTAATTCTTCATGATAGGGGGCTAGCTAGTGTTACTGTAGGTCATTTAACAGCACCCTTGGCCTTAACCCACTAGCTATACCTCCTCCAACTGCGACAGTTAAAAAAAAAAACCCTTTTCAGTCCTTGCCAATGTCTCCCAAGGGGCCAAAATGAGAGCCACCGTTGTAAAGGAACTGGAAGGGAGTGGGGTCAAGTACTGGAGGTGAATAGATTTCAAAACTGAGGACAATAAATTTGGCTCTGGGCTTTGTGGTCAGTTAAAGCCGAGCATGGCCAGTTAGGGGTGAGATATCCTCTTTATTTTGAGAACTGGTTTTACCCACTTGATAATGGAAATCATATCATTTTATCCTCAGGTAGAGCTTTTTCATGCTTACTTTAGCTAAAGGTAATTTAGCGTTATGATTATGACAGATGAGAAGCGTGATTCTTCAACACTGGGTAAAAAGGCAGAAGCCATACCCGAAGGTGTAGGACAGCTCTGGGGAGACTGATTTAAAGACTGTTGGCGTATCAGGGTGAGCCATACACACCTGAGGCAGTGGGGGTCTGGAGTCTTCTCGACAGAGAGCAGGAGATACAAGAAAAGCCAACCTCCTGTCCAAACATGTACGCTGCACAGACCTGAATTCAAGTTTGACCTGTCCTGTTTTTCTTTGGTGAAGTTTCTAGAATATCCCGGGCCTGAATGTCTTAGAGATGCTGATTTTCCTATTTTTTTAAGCTGAAGTTACACTATGCTGTGCTGGGCTTATGACAGACCTATAGGGGCTCCTCTACTATACTTTAAAATATTCCTGTGGTGCTTTCTAAAAAAAAAAAAAACTGTGTGTGTGTTGTGTGTGTGTGCACACGCGCGTGCCCATGCGTATGTACAGGTGACTAAGAAATGGACGGAGAAAATCTGTTTGGAGAAGCCCTTTCACTACAATCTCTGGCTTATGTGATTTCCATCCCGAATAACTCAAATGGCACCACACCACCAAACGCCAGCCCCGCTAGCGGTGCCATTGGCTGCTCTTGCCTTTTAATTGCTCCCGTCCCCACCTCTCCACCGCTCTGTTTTTCTCTCCTCTTTTTTAGCACCTTGTTAGCGCCTATTTTTCTCCCCTACAAGAATACAGTGATTGCCTCAGCGAACAATTTCTATTGTCCTCCTCACTGTTCTGAGAAGGGAAGCTTTGTTGCCGAGTTGTCAAAACTCCCTTCTATTCTCCCCCAAAGCAGAACAGCTCTGTCTCTGTTTCTTTCTCTCTCAAGGCGAGTCAGGCGAGCCTACTCCCCAGGGAGGCTGTATCTCTCCTTGTGGGAGAGGGACCCAGGCTAGTGGCGTGTACAGCCAGCTGCTTCCTGCCTTCTGATTAGGCAGGTTTCTGCTGCTGCTGCTGCTGCTGCTCCAGCTGCTGCTGCTGCTGCTGCTGCTGCTGCTGCTGCTGCTGCTGCTGCTGCTTCTGTTCAGGCCTTGGGATGCTTTCAAGCATGCCACACCGTGCCAGTTGCTGTAGATAGCATAGGTATGCACACTGCTTGGAGCAGGCACTGTGCCAGATCCAAGTGACTCCAGCCAAACACAGCTAACAGACAGGAACAGCAAACAGCTTTTAAATGGGGCACCTATGAAAGGCAGTCGTTTCTTTTTTCCTTTCCCTTTCTTTCTCTTTTTTTTTTTTTTTTTGCGTGCCTTCCAAGATTTGGATTAAAAAACCTGAAGCAGCTGGCGAGAGCCCTGAATTTTCCTGTGACCTCAATAGGGCAAGCAGCAGCTGTAACCTCACCTTTGCCTCCAGATGGCATTGTTGCCACATCATCGTTTCCTGGTAAGCCGGTCCTTACGCCATTGTTAAAGGTGTGTCCATCTGCCGGCTGGAGTTGCCAATTGAGTCCGAGCAGATGCATTGCTGCAGGAGAGACAAAGTAATGAAAATATGAATAGATAATTCAGCAATGCAAATGTCAAGGGGGAGGGCCAGGTGCCTTTTTCCAAGCAATTGCCTTTTAAGGAAACTGCAGTTCAAAAATGGCTTGCCCCAGGCCTTCAGGATTAGCTAAATACAGAAAGTGGCAATCCAAGAGCAGATTCTGTCTCTTTCTCTCTGCAGCAGTTCCCAGCCTCAAGGGCAGCACCCCTCGTGGGAAGCGGAGGAGGAGGGGGTGACACATAGGTCTGATCTTTCAGGATGGGCCACTCTATCTCTTCCTTGCTTGTCCTCCTCACACCTGCTTTTAGACAGGTGCACCGACAAAGGCGGGGTTCTCCCAGCTACTCAAAGTGTGAGCCAAGTTCAAAAACCAGGCTCCCCTGCACCCGTTTGACTGGCCTTAAAAGGCAGCCAGAGGTATCTGCTATTGCACTGGCCTACTGGGAAGCACACCTATGTAAGTGTGCCAAACTTTCTTTCTCCCTCTCTTCCTGACAATTGCTTATATTTTAGCACACGGTGAAAATGTCTAAAGGTGTGTGTGTGTGTGTGTGTGCCTGTAGTAGTGGCAGAACCTTTTCCAGAAAAAAAGCAATGCAAACAGTGTTATTCGTTTTCCCTAAGTATGGAATGAGACAGAGAAGGGGTGCCCAGAAACACTTCCTTTCAGGAGACAAGCATGTCCTCAGAGGTCAAGTTCCGTGTACACCTCACCCTCTAGACAGCCTTCCAGTCTTGTTTCTCAGCTTGTGAGGAGACCCAGTTAGCTTAGAAAACTCAGTGCACCACCCACTCCTGACCGATCCTGGCTCTATTGCTCCTGAGGGGAGGGGAACACCTGCGCTCTTTCCAGGCCCTCATCTAAGGAATGCTTCGTTTGTAAATAAATAAGGAATCCATTCCCCTGCCTGTTTCCCCCATGAACAACGATGGTGCCCTGTCTGTCTGGCATTTCAATGGGCACAGGTTGATGCCTGTTGCCACGTTCACAGCTCGGTAGGAGAGAAAGGGCTGTTGACAGCAAAGTTCTGAGTGTGACGCGGGATGGGAGAAACAATTAACCACGGGAAACACAATTAACAATGCTTAGGAAATTGTTCGCATAGCAATTAATTCTGCATGCCTACCACCACTTAAAGTCAGGCTGCATTCTATTAAGGTTAAAATCCTATCTTCACACAATACAGCTTAGATTGATGGCTGCAGATTAAGGTGGCAAGGTACCTGGCAGAGTATGTGTCTGCTTTTTTTTTTTTTTTTTTTTTTGCTCACAGGCTTCTCCACCTCCAAACCACATTTTCCAGCTCTACGTTTCCAGGAGGTGCAAGGCCCATGGTCGCAACTTTCCCAGATGATAAATACTAATAAGAATAAGTGACATTTACTGTACTCTTTCTGTTGAGGTAACACCTAATTTTCTCCCGCAGTTTATCCGTTCTATGTAGGTCACTTACTTGAAGAGACCAGAGTCTATTGCCTCAAATAATGACATATTTTCACCATACAGAGGTCAGGAAATGAGTAGTAATCGTGGTTGCTTCAAGATAACGATAGCTTCTGATTTGTAATTACCAGGTGAAGGGAGCCAAGGAATTAGCTGTTTTAAAATGATTTTTCAAAAAAAAAAAGCCTAATACCATTGGGTTATTGGAGCTTGCCTGGAGTCAGCTGTTATTCCACCAAAGAAGTAGCTCTTTGGAGGAGGGTCCCCGAGTGCTGAGACAGACGCCGCCACCAAAGCATTCTAGGTGCAGGTAGGGCCCCAGCCTAAAAAAGCTTTGATGCTCATGTCTTTGAGAAAACAGTGGGCCCTGGCAGACCAAGATGACAACCTCCCCAGTGTCCTATCCACATGCAATTGCTCCTCAGAATAGCTCCCCTCGTATACTGCTCAGGCTTGTCACTCTAAGGGACAGGGTATATTGCCATCGCCAGCTTTGGGGAAATAGTAGACAGGGCTGTCATCTTACTGAGCATACAGGGACACTCATGACACCATGTTTTATTTTCAAGGATGTCTTCCCTCCTGCTTCCTTGACATTCACTTTGTTTCTACTGTAGCTCTTTATCATTGTTATCGTCCCCACCATCATCACCATCACCATTATCATCATCACCATCATCATCATCATCATCATCATCATCATCATCACCATCATCACCATCACCATCACCACCACCACCACCATCATCATCATCATCATCATCATCATCATCATCTCATCGACATTATCAAAAGTATTCAAAAACCGTCATGAGGTCAAAGGGGTGAGGGTGAGAGTATGTGAGCCACTACTCAGACCGCTCTGGGAGTGAGTTGGAAAATACATGAGATAAAGACAAGAAAAGGGGAAAAAGCCAAATCGCTGAGTACTTATCCACCAGCAGAAGCTCTGCTCAAAAGCAGAACTCAAGCTCGGGCATATTCCCCTTCGTGGAACTGAATGCTAAGTAGACAAGAGAATTGCACCGAAGACACAGCCACCTTTTCTTATTTTGGGGGGAAGAATAAGGATATCTGAGTAGGCTTTTGTTGTTGTTGTTTTAATGTGTTGGTGTTTCTTGATCAGCTGTTCCTTGTTCCCCTACCTGAGGAATAAAATGAGACTATCTCTCTGGCCTGTGGGCCTGGAGGGAAGTGTCCTCGGGTTAGAGACCCAGGAGAGCTATGAAGTAAATGAGTTTCTTGACTAATAAAAGCTTTCCCGCTTACCCTGCTACTGACCGCTGCTATGGTTTGGGCTATGGATGCATCATTCCATCCACCTCTCCCTTTCTCTTTTGTAAAAGCACCATCACAGGTGAAATAAAGGCAGCATTTAGGGGCCAAAGAGGGTTGTGCATAGCTCTGTCGAAGAGCTGGTAGTGTCTCAAACATAGGCGCCACATCCACGTTTAGAAGGATAGGAAATAGCACTTGGGGACATACTTGGAAGCTTGGACTGTAGAACATTATATGCTTCTAAAAAACAGAAATCCAGCGTGGAGGTACAGGGAACAGGATGGAAGATTACAGGTAGCAAAATAGACGAGTATAAAGAGAAGGCCATTTTGATCTTCAGTATATCATATACCTGCTGTCAATCATTAAGCTCAGCATTCACTCATTAACATATCATATACATTATCTTAAAGAGTTCCCGGTAGGTACTCCATGATACTCATTCACAGATGAGTGGAGTATTGACTATAAATTTTTACCTTTGGGGGAATCTCAGAATCAGAGCAGAACTATGCGGGGGATATGGTTCCTCTTTCATACTTTGTAGAGATCTGGCTACAAAGTCCATGGGAAAATGGCATCTCAGACAAACTTGCTTCTGTTTCAGAATTCATCATCAGCAAAGTGGTTTGATGCATGGCCGTTCGCTGTTTGTATCACTGCTACCTGGAGGAACTTTTTTATTTCTTTTTGCTGTTGATTTCAGATGTGGCCTTGTGACTCACAGGGTACCCTGCATGACATAGGGATTCTAGATCCTGAGTTAAAAGGCCATTGGACAGGGCTAGCCATGGCTGACAAGTGTCAGAAGCCAGAGTGAGGAAAGTAATGAACTGTTATGGCAGAGAACCACCTAGCGTTAGGGGTTCTTTGTTACATCAGCATGGCCTAGTCTACCCTGACCGATACATTCACTTATGAAGAAAAGGAAAGAGGATATGTTTACAGAACAGATCTCTGTGAATTCCTTAAATTTTATCAGGTCAGTGGTTTTTCTGAAATCCAGACAGGAAATTAATTCCCTGTTTAGGGTCATTATGCCTGTTTCTATAGATAGTAAAATATTTGAATATTGTAATACCTTCACCTTTTTTTTCTTGTTACCAGAGCCAGAGTAGACAGTGAGAAACCTTGGGACAGCCATAGTTATTACTTCTTCACCTTAGTACTTCACATAAATGCCCATCACTTCACATTTTACTGGCGGAGATATTCTAGCTGTCCTGGGACGGTTCCTCCTCCTCCTCCTCCTCCTCTGAATGCTCTAGCAGCTCATCCCGAAAGGTCTGGTTCAGACCATGTCCGGATCAGAAGTGAAATGAGTTCTGAAAACCCTCTCCTTCGCATTACCCGCCCCCACTGACAGCTGAAACGTACAATTCATCATGACTTGACAGGCTCCACTCCAGAGAGACGCCGGGATGGAACAATGGGGCTCTATGGGTCAGCAAGGACGGGGCGGGGAAGAACTTCGAGGGGAAGCTCATGGAATCCAGGTGGTATCTGGGAAGTCAGCCATTAGAAAGCACAGCCAGCAGCCAAACCCTGGATGTATCCCATAGCTAACTGGAGAGAGAGAGCACCTTCCCTGAGTGTTGAAAAGGACCTAAGGCCACATGGGAAGACCACACACAGATCCCAGGTTTTTGCCAGAACAATAGTCAGACCTCCTTGCAGGCTGATTAATAGTTTCTCATTGATGTTCCTGTGTTTAAGTGACAGATGGGTTCCAAAAGAAATACGCAGAAGGCAAGCCTCGGCTAGAGAAAGCAGGTTGGTTACAGGTGACAGGATTCTCCAGCCAGCACGAGGACACGGAGATGCCAGGCCTTGGAAAAATGGCAGCTTCCGAAAGGGGTTGTCTGAAATAGTAATTAGGGTATGTGTGGGCCCTGCTGGGTGCCATTTAGAACCTTCTATGTTCATTGGCTGGCAGAGGATCAACCCGACAAGAGAGCCAATCAATATGTCAGCAATACTTCACCGAGAGCTGCTCAACCCCTGTTTGTCAAAGAGGACAAACATGGAAGCCGCAGATGCTCTGTGTTTGCTGAGCAGGCCCCCAGGAGCAAGGGGGTATCTTTAAAGATCAGGCCTGTCGATATGTAACCCCGGGGAGGAGATTGGACTCTCCCTTTGAAAATGCAAGACTGCAGGCCAAGCAGAGCCCCAGGAGGAAAAGGAAGGAGCCAAGCCTGCTGGGTCTTGGGGCTCAGCATGCAGGCAGACGCCCAGGGCCTTTGAGCTGATGTCAGAGCGCATTCAGAAATGGGAAGAAGATAGGAAGGGTCAGGGTTGGGTCTTCTTGGCTCTGCACCAGCCAATTAAGCCCACAGTGCCAGGACTCCTGTGGGAAACAGCAGATTCCCAAGGTGCTGAAGGGATGGAACCCGCTGAGAGAGGGATGAGCAGGGCCAATGCGCACAGGTGCTAGCCCTGGACTTGACGGGTGGAGGCACCTTAGCAGCGAGCCGTGAACATCAACACATGCAAATGAGCATCTTCAGCCATGATGAGGATTCCCGTTTATTTTGACAACGTGCCAGGGGCTGAGATAATTACTTTAATGGCAGCATTTATTCATTATTTATCATTTGGCAAATATTTATGAAGCTCACACTGTGCATCGAATTGTGTCCCTGACCCCGGGAGTAAAGCAGTTGGCACAACACAGATCCCTGCTTTCATGGAACTTACATTCTAGTGGGTCGGAGAGGAACTGAACACACTCGTGAAAAACAGAGTACAGGGTCGGGTATCCAGAGGGGCAGGGGATGGGAAAGGCAAAGGTCTTCTTTCTCTTCTTCTTTGACTTTTAATGAAGACCGGTCAAGGACGGTGTTATGAGGGGCAAGTTCACACAAAGACAATGGAAATGAGACGGCAGTTCACACTGACGTGTTGGGGAGCGGATACAGCAGTCTAAGCCAGAGTGTAGCAAGCAGGAACGGGATGTGGAGGGTGCGTAAGGCTCAGGGAGTGGATGACTTTGGAGGCGCTCTGGTTTGTGGTGAAGACTGTCTTTTGAAGGGGAAGAAAACCCTCTGTATCCTTTTGCTAGCCTATCTCCACATGGAACACATATGTAATTTGTACTTGACAAAACTCTGAAGTTTAGAGAGGTTGACTTGTCCAAGATCACACCACCACTAACTGGGGACTCGGGGACCTACACCTTGATGTGTGTGTCATTACGAGTCAGCGCTCCAAGCCCCCTTGCTGCACCGCCTCCATTCCCAGATGCTTCCTGGCCACCTTCTGGGACATCTGCCCTCTGGATTTTTCTATTGGAATACTTGTTTCAAGACTGAGCAGGGAAGGAAGGTTCCAGAACTCCTTCTAAGAATGCTGCCTGAGTCCACTCAGGGACAGGTTCCCTCCCGCAAGCAGCACGCACCCTCCATGAATTCACTGTGGTCAGTAGCCGCTGTGCTATTTAACCTAAAGATCCATCGTTGCCAACAGAAAATAAAGGACAAGTGACTTCAGCTGCCTGACTGGCCGACATTTGCCAGTGGTAGCTTTTCCCTGGCCAGTCTGCTCCTTGTCCTCTGGGGTATGGTTGAACATAGTGCTCCTCGCTCTTTCTGCGGGGAGGAGGGGCCTCTGCAATGCCTTAATAGTACCCTTTAGAATGCTGCCACAGCCAAACTACCTTCTTCAGGAAAGAAGCGATGCAAATAAAACCACAAGGAATAACATCCTCCAAAATGCCTTAAGACTTAAAAAAAAAAAAAAGGAATTAAAAAATTTAAATCTCAAAGGAGTTTTTTTTTTAAATCCCTTTTTAAAAATCCTAACTGCTCGGTGAAATGGTTTTGCTTATTTTTTTCCAGACAGTGTAGCAATACACTGAATGGAATAAATTTTCAAAGCGCCACATGGAAGTGACGCCCACAAATCCCTTTACTGGTAATGGGATTTGCTCACCTAGCTCTTGAGAATGCTCAGCAAACTTATTTGCCTCTGTCCAACTTTCGACTTGCAGCTTCCAAGATGCTTGCAAAGCTCAGGACCGGGCACTTACACAGAAGAAAGAAGAGTAGGAGAAGTGATCCCAGAATCCTGGCAAGACCACTTGAATGAGAGGAGGCTTTGGGGAGACAGCCACTGCCAGTCCGTCCCTGCAGGCGCTGTCCTATTCCCAAGCTGGCCCTAAAACATCCTCAGCAAGGATTGTGTCTGTCACCTTTCTCGTTCTGGTCCCTCTCCGAAACAGGGAGGCATCCTGTTTCTCTATGCACATCTGCCTCGAGGACAAGGTGACAGTTCTGTAAGGCAGCTCTGGGACCAAGGAGCAGTGTGTTTTCCAGACGAGAAGAATCTACGCAGAAGAACCTGCACATTAATCTATTCTTGTGACAGGCTCAGGACAGTACGGCGAGGAGGAAGTGGGATGAGATTAATCAATTCCTGTGTTTGGAGGCAACAAACAGGGCTCGCTGCAGCTTCCAGATGTGCAGGGTCATGGAGTCAGTGTCATCCCCACTCTCCTCCCTCCAGCCCCTGTTGCAGGTGCTCGGCAGGTGGCCTCCGCTGATAGCGTGGGCGTGGCGCGTGGTGTGCTGAGCTGACCTCTAATGACACCCTCCCTCCCCAGCAGCACCAAGAAAATCGATACTCGAGACGGATGCACGCTCACAGCCACTGTTTTTCTCCTGTGCAGAGTGTTTGGAATATATTGGTTGCCCACGCCGGTCAGGGAGCCCATTGTCCATGGAGTCTGTGCATCCTTGTCCAGATAAACACATGCCCAGAGCCATCCGCCGCACGGGTACCATTTCCCACCTAGACCACTCTGGTCTTGAATGCTATTTTTTTTTTTTCCTCCAGAAAGAAATAAAATAAAAGCCTTTCTTTCCTCAAGAAAGCGCCTGTGTGATCAAAATACCTTTAGAGAATGATAATATCCTGAGGTTTTATTCACCAAAATAAATCATGGTCTGGGTTTTTAAGAGCTTTTGCGACAACAAAACGTAAGCTACAATCCGTGCATATATACCTAGACACTCGTCCCCCACCCAGCTTGTCCTTCACTGTTGACAACCCGAACAATATCTACCTTTCCCCCCCCCCCCCTTTCTTCTCTCTCTCTTTTCTAAGACTAGCACCCAGCAGCCCTGTTAAAGACAGGACAGATCCATGAGACCACTGACTACAAAGGCAAGGCAAGGGGGTGGCACGTGGCAGGCGGCCACAGGAATCCCGGGAAGCAGACATATGAATGTTTTAGAAGATAAGATGTCATATCGATCCGGAGATGTGCAATGTGAGCTGGAACAAAGAGACAGAAGTCTCCCGTGAAACAGCCGCCCGCAAGAAGGAGTGGCCGGGGTGGGGGGGTCAGGCCTGAGCTAGTGAGAGCCCATGGCAGACTGAGCTCTGGGCAAGTTGCTTCTTTTGGTGGAAGTGAGCGAGGGGACAGAGAAGGCTGGGATTAATTTTTCTCCCTGATATCCACAGGCAAGCCCTGCCCCCCCCCATAAGTGGTACCCGAGTGTCTTCTGGCATGAACTCTGAAGCCCACAGACAGGCAGCTTCTGCAATGTAAGGCCTGCCATGAATAATCTGTTAATAACATTAATCCAACAGAGAGGCAGCAGTGCACCTTCTGATCCTCCATTCATAAGCGAAGCTCTATGATGAATGGCGTCCATGGCAAGGCTTTCGAACCAGAGGCTAAAATCCCCGCTTCTCCCTTTTCCCCTTCTTGGAGGACCCAGTGGTCAACACAGATGCGCTTCCGCCTACAGGTGAATTTGGCTGTGGATTCTGTCCTTTTTTTTTTTTTTTTTAGAACTGAGAAAGGAGCTGAAGAATTGAAGATGTTGAACAAATCCTATATGTAATTCTTATTTCAGCTTGGTCATTTGTTCAGCAAAGGCAAATTAGGCACACAGGGAGGCTGCCAGTGTCCCTTTCAATTTTTAATTTTTGACATGGCTAACTCAAGTTTTTTTTTTTTTCCAACTCAGAATTGAAAAAAAAAAAAAGCCCGCATTAGCAAATTGGGTTTAATCTTTCCCTTAAATGGCTTTTAGTGAAGTGGGCTTCAGATAGCCAACCTGAAACATTTAAACTTGATTCTGATGGAGAGAAACGTCATGTTGGAAAATACTTTCTATCTCCCAGGGCCTGATTAGGTTGTAGAAAAGGAAGTAGGGGAGCAAAAGGGACCCCTGCGCTGTGATCTGCTTGATATCAATACATCTAAAAAAAAGCAAAGGTCACTGGGAAGAAAAGACAGGACAAATTGTTTCTGGAGCCTAGGCTATCTGTACCCATTTTTTTTTTCAAAAAGGGGGGGGCTGCATTTTCATCTGCAATTAGATAAATGACAGAATTGGATTTATTTTGAGTTAGTGACAATTTATTTAATAGCGCTAATTTGAAGGGTTTTATGTGACACTCAAGTGCCACATGCCTCCTCTGTGATGAAGGTACACATCTCTCTCAACAGGCTGGCGCTGCAGGATGCTGTAACATTTCTGGCTTCTATGGAGCATCACGGTGAGGCAGAAAGGCACTGGGTATGGTGAGCTCTATGCCTCCCTCCCTCTCTCCTTGCAGCTAGGTTCTAAGCCCCCGTTGTAAGTCTTGTACGAGTTGAGGCCAAGCAGGGGCCAGTATACCTCCTAGGTGGGACTGACATCTCCTCCAGTAACAGTGGGATGGCTTCAACCCTAGTTCCCTCAAGAGTTTAATCCTCGAGGTCTTAGGTGAGCGGCATTAACAGACTGGAAACTTAATCCATGTGTTTAGAGATGGTTCCTTTGAAAAGTGATTCAATAAAACAGGTCACTAGGGTAGCACTCTATGACTGAGTCCCGGTGGCCTCACAAAGAAAAAGAGCAACCATGTAGACAGAGAAACACACACACCCCTGCTGGGACACAGCGCAGAGGGCCACCAGAGAGCCCAAGCCGTCTGTTTGGACCTTGAACCTTTAGAATGGCGAGTTCAAACAAGCTTCTCATTTTTATAAGGTCGTCTGCTTCGGGTGTTTTATTACAGTCAGGGGGATACCAGCCTGGGTCAGAACTCTAAGACGAATATTCAGAGGTCAAGGAAACTGAGCCCATTCATGAAGTTGTGTATCATTGTCATTTCTTACTGTCTTTAGGTAGAGGTTTCTAAAACGGTCTCCTACTTAACTCCACTGTGCGTAAACACATTAAGCCCATTTGAAGATGGCGTGCTGTTTTTCTGATTTTGCAAAAGGAACAGAAGCTTTCTCATTCAGACTGTGTATCCAAGGTCTGTGGCTGCAGGGGGACTTTTTTTTTAATTTGTTAAATCTGGGCCCTTCTAGCAAGTTCCCCCAGTTAGTTAGGACTAGTTCTCGGAGACATCTCTGTCAGTCGGGGAACAGCCTTCTCTCAAGCCCCGCAGGTCCCCTAAGTTCTGCTCTGGAGCTGTCAGAAGCAACTGTCCTGACTGAAGGAAGTCAGCTCTCTCCCCAGAGACACCCATGTTTCCTGGGGTTCTCTATCCAGAAGGTCATTTGCATTCCGCTTCCAGGCCAGCACTGCCCGACATAAATATAACACACACGAAGTTAAATTATTTTACTAACCACTTGAAATAAGTACAAGTAAATGTAGCGTTTTTAAACCCGATAGAACCCAAATATTATCAGTTCAACATGTCACGAACATAAAAATCCTGCATGAGACATTTTACTTCGTGTTTGCACAAAGTGTTCAAAAATCTGGTTTGTGTTTTACACTCCCAGTGTAATCTCAGTTCAGATGCTAAATTTTCAGCAGTTAAAGTAAAATGTGACTCTGCCAAAACAATGAGAGTGTTAGTAAACATAAATCTTTTACACTTTGGCTTTCAAAGTTAAATGAATCGAAGGGGAAGAAGACTTGCTTGTCGCCGGAGCCAGCGTGCCTGGGGGAGCAGTTTGAGAGTTCGGCGCCTCAGTCGGCTTTCCTGGAGCACTCCGGTAACCCCAGTATTTCAGATGCATGCATGGCTTAGCAGCCATCGGTCAAGCGCTGGCCATCTTTACCCAGATCGTGAGCTGTGACCATGTTGAACCCTGGGGGTTCATTTTCCTTCCCCATTTTCTTTAACTTTCTTTTTATTTATTATGTGTCTTTTACATCGTGTATTTTGAAGCCATTCATTTCCCGGGCCCTACACATCTGTCTTTGCATCCCACCACCCTGCCCGAGTAAAACAAAATTTAAGAGAAAACAAGGAAAGAGAGGGAAAAAATTAAAAATCTTGCCATGGAAGCTTCAGTGTGACACACTGAATCACGCAGTAAACCCCTTTATCCCTATATTTTTACTTGCAAGTGTTTATTGCTAATAGTCATTGGTCTGGTTCAAGGCTTCTGGTTTCTGCTATACTACCGGTGCTGGCCCTCCTCAGGACTCTTGGGCATCCATTCTGTTGTTGCCCTGTGCTGTGAAGATCTGCAGATTTGACTCTGCGGATCAGGTCCTTGCATGTGCTCCAGCAGATCACAGATGGGGCAGATGTCGGTGGGTGAGCCCTGGTTCTGGGCCTGGGCAGCTGCAAGGTTGGTCAAGCCGCCATTTCTCCCCTGTCCTCACCACCAGGGGGAGCTCTCCAGCACTGCCTGGGCTAATTCACCTTTGCAGCAGTGAGTGACGGGGTTGAGCCAGTTCTCCTCCTTTCACCCTCCAGAATCTGCTCCCTCACACCTGTGCCATCAAGGTCATCTCTATTGTCCTGCCCAGGTGAGGTATAAGGGCCACTTTCCCCGTGTATTGCAGCTGGTGAGGGGCAGGGACAGCCCTCCTGCTCTTACGACCCTAGGGCCAGCTCCTCCTCCTGGCTCAGTCATTGATGGGTGTTGAGCGACATCTGTCCTCCTCCCCTGCTTCCACATGTCAGATGGGTAATGGGGACAGTTCGCCCTTATTCACAACATCGGGGCTGGGTCACCCATTTTCCTGAGTGCTGCCTCTGGTAAGGGCTTTCCCCATTTTCTCATTTGTCCCTGTGACCACAGAAGGGTTAGAATGCCATAGAACTGAAAGCATAGACTCACACATACGTGCACACACACACACATTTGCATGCACACACAGATACATATACTCACACATACACATGCACATGTATACACACACTCATACACACATACACACATGTACACACATTAACACGCATACACATACTAACACACTATACACACACACACACACACACACACATTTTATTTTTAGAAAGGTTTTTGCTATGTAGCCCAGGCTGGCCTGGGACTCTTTCTACAAATCAGGCTAGTATTGAACTTATATTTTCTTACTTGTATTTCTTTCTTTATGCTTACAAAGGAAATAGATATTAAAGGAAAGGATGCTTGGAAACTTTGTGTTTAAGAATCTAACTTATGTTGGTCCTTTGGCATTCTAGGCTAAGAATCAATGATCATAGTAACAAATAGAACCTACTAAATTATGCAGGGCCTCAATTCCTATTTGATTTTAAGATACTTCCCATTTGACGATTTTTTAAAATTTCAGGTAGTAACTATTATTTCCACTTCACAGATGAGAAAACTGAGGCTTTGAGAGATTAAATCACTCCATCCAGCTACCAAGTGTCCCTTAGAGCCAGAGTTCTTAGATGTGTCTCCCCAAGTTCAGTAGTCAGTAGTCATGCCCATGGGTTTCACTTGTACTATTTCTTTCTTGATTCTATTTGAAAATCAATTCTACTTTAAAGAACTTTAACCAGTGCAGTCACATCCCTAAATAATGCCTACAAAATTTAAAGTTTCATGTGTTTTTATCAAACCTAAGGTATTGTGAGACATTAGGGGAAAAATGCAACTACTGAAAAATGTCAGTATAGAATGTTCCAAACTTTAAAACATGTTTGCATATGATCATATACAGTGCTTCTTTCTCAGTAAAATTCTCCTTTTCAGTTCAACACAACAGGGATGGGCAGAGTTAAGTACCTTGCCTAAGCTTTTCTGAAAGTAGTTGGGCTTGATAAGTCCAGATCAGAGTCCACTAGAGTACTTCCTGTCTCTTACAGTAGAAATATCAGTAGACAGGGAATCTCTCTCTCTCTCTCTCTCTCTCTCTCTCTCTCTCTCTCTCTCTCTCGCAGCTATCCCACATAGGAAAATACTTGAGGGATCCTGTACCCCAGATTCATTTTACAGACGATGACTCCCTGCTCTCACCCCATCTCTGCACCCACCCTTGAAGCTGTTATTTTGGGGTGATGTTTAAACAGGAACCCCGAGCTTACAGACTTGGCTTTCATATCTCATGCCAGTGTGGAATCGGGAGCCACACAAAGCAGTGCCGGGGCAATAGAGGGGCTCCGAATGGTTTCCCCCAGCTGCTTTTAAAACTACTACAACCTTCTAAGCAGAAAGTGTGTTTCCATGAAAATGCTGCTTTAAGATAAGCCCCAACCTCCATTTTTTTCCCACTTAGATTTCCACCTCTAATCCCTTCCCGAGATATTCTGGACACTTAAAATACACAGTTTTCTGCTTCTACCCTGATGTCTGCATATTGAGTACTTCCATCACCAGCTTTGACATTGCAACAGCAAAGGCTTGAGGGCCTGGCAGACCTCTGATAACTACCATGTTCCAGTCCCCCTGCCCTGTTCCTGTTGGGGTACCATCATGACCAAGCCCTGCCACATCTCAAAAAGCTTACAGTATAGGCTGGTAGGGCTTCTATGCCACTATCCACTGCGACTTTGCCATGAATGTCAATTATTGGGCCCCACGGCAGAATTCAAGGGTGGAGCTGCAGTTTCTATCTTGCTGAAACTTCCCGGAGATCGTGACGAATGCTCAGGCTGGAAGGCCTGGGTATGGGAGGCCAGGCTGGCAGCAATTAGTGAAAGAGAACCTGAGGATAGCAAACAAGCTCCTCTTGTCTATTTCAAAGCAGGTGGAGAGGGCTCGGACCCCTCCCTCCAGGTCTGCGTGCTAGATCTCTGCCCACACAGGTAGCACAGTGGAAGCAGCTGAGAAGATGCAATATGGAAAAGAGATATCCAAGCCAAGGTGGAAAGCGGGGGTGGGGTGTGAAGAAGGCAGAACTAGGGCGAGGCAAAGCACAGTGATAAACTGGTCTGTTCTCAGCATGCCGTCTCTCCTTCAGGCACCTACCTGTGTCTATTCTGCCTGACCCAGATGAACCCCAAATGGAGAGACCCACACCTGCCCAAAACTCATCAGTGCCACCTGTGTGCATGTCTTTCTGTCACATCCTAACTTCCCTGGGGCTCCATCCAAGTTAGAGTTCTCCTACTCAAATGATCAGCAACCTCAGTGGAATTATATTTTAAAAGAATATCTGTTGAAACTTGATATTTTCATTCATCCACAGACCTCCCCACAGCACTGAGTTTCCTGTCATTAATGGACAACAGGGACAAGGAATGGTTTAAGCCAAACATATAAATCCTAAAGAAGGAAAATTCGGGCACTGTGCCAGGTAGAACAGTAGTTTGAGACAGTCTCTGGAGCAGCTCCCTCATCCGACTCTCTGGCTAGCCCTGACTGAGGCAGACATGTCTTGGGTGACCTCAGTTCTCCCTGTCGTGTACTCCCCTTTTTTTTCCTCTGTGTGGCAAAAATCTGCCCAAAACTAGATACTTTGCTGAACTTGCATCAATGGTACACGGGCTGGGGCCTGTGGTTGTAACCACCGTCTCCATGCATTCTGAGGGGAAATTCTTTTTTTCCCTATGACCCATGATGCTCAGCTCCATGGTTTGAAGCAAGCAGCTAACATCTCAGCTTAGGATGCCTTTCCTTGTCCTGGCTTAATCACAAATGAATCATTTCGGAGGTTATTAATTAGCTTATGGAAGCGCAGGAATAGTTAACTACTCAAACCTGGTTTTCTGCTTCTTTTTTTTTTTTTCAAGACAGGGTTTCTTAGTGTGCCCTTGGTTGCCCTGGAACTCACTCTATAGACCAAGCTGGCCTCAAACTGACAGAGATCCACTTGCCTCCCAAGCGCTGAGATTAAAAGCATGAGCCACCACCGACCACCCCTTTCATAAATCTGATTTTAATTTTTATCAATGGTCTGTAATATCAGTCAGTAGGCTGTCCTTCTAAAACCACATGTTGAAGTCTTACATTGAAAGTTAGAAAGGTAGACCCTTTGGGAGGAGGTTAGCTTTGAAGGCTCATGAACGAGATTGGCGTCCTTCAGAAAAGACTCCAAATTGCTAGCAAGCTGCTTCTGCCATGTCAACAGTGCTAGAAGGTACTGTCTGTATGCCAGAAAGAGAGAGCTGTTCTAGACATTGAAAGTGTGTGGGTATCTAATTTTTTGACGTTTCAGTTTCTTGAATTGTGGAGGATAAATTTTAGTTATGTTTAAGCCCCTTAGATTCTGGTGTTTTATTATTGCCACTTGAAAATCCCAAAGAAGCTTTACATAGGGAAGAATCCTATGCTGTCTTCTGTTCCAATTTCCCAGTCTCTGGACTCCCAGAAAAAGTGACTTTTATTTTTTAAGTTTTATTTTTAAATCATCTAGGCAAGAACTTTAATTGGATTTATAGGGGGTCACATGGCTGTCCATTCCTTGGGCTAGTCATCAAGGCTGGGAAGATACTATCCACTCTCCTTGGGTTTGGCATCTTACTTTAAGATGGTGTTGAATAAAGACATGACCATCAAGGAAACTTGCCAGACATAGCAAACAAAGTAGGGCTCTGGTTAGATTTTAGTATCTCACACATTATTTGGGACTAGTCCTGCAAAAAGCATTTTGTTGTTTATCTGAAATTCAAATTTAACTGGACATCTTACGTTTAATCTGGTCACCCTGTTACCAAGTGATTTTGTGTCCATCACAGGTGTTTCTTAAAAGTCTGAAGGGGGACAGAGGACCCCGTCCGTGCTTAGTGTCCCTCCAAATCCCTTCTCCGTGTAGTACCGGGATGGCTCTCTGCCTAGAAGAGAATCCAGACCCAGCATTTACACTTTTCCCGAAGTGTCAAAACTGCCTGGCTGTCTGGTGTGGGAAGCATATGGACGGCTCTTTTTATCAACCACACTGAGTCCTGGGTGGGACCCACAGATTTATCAGAAAACTCAGCTAGGACCAAATTGTGATCCTACTGCTGCCAAGCTCCGTAGAGACATCTGATATGAAGAAAGTCGGCATGTGGTACAAGGCTGGTGAGCTAGTCCAGCCCCGGCTCCACTGCTGTCTCCTGAGAAGGCACACAGCACGCCTTTCTGAGCTCCATTCCTCTCCACTACGAGCAGAAAATGTGGACTCTAAAGATCTCTGCAAGTTCCATGTGCACCAGCTTTGATGGTTCCTGTCGATATTCACTAGATTTGCCCTGCCAGCAAGGCCCAAGCCATTTCTCTCTCTCTTTCTCTCTCTCCCTCCTGGAAGGAGGTTTATTACACAAAGTAATAGGTGGATGTCTTCTTACTACCACATAAATCTGTTGTAGCACCCGTGTGCTGAACTTCTTAGACAGCAAGAACAAACAGTTGTTAGCGGGACGTTCGGCACAGTGGAAAACAATAAAACCAGAAAGAGAAGTGAAGGAGCAAACAAAACTTGCGGAGAGATTCATTTCCTGTTGTAATATTTAACACAGGACAGTAACCGCGCAAGGCTGGAGCCCTTCCGCAGAAGGGACATCACATGCATTTGACTTCAGTTTTCTTAGACACTTTCCCATGCAGGTCCTGGGGATACCTATGTAAGCACCGTGTCAAAAAAGAACCTCAGTTCACAAATGGTTCAGAACTCTTCACCAGAAAGTGATTGTGCTTGGGTTTAGGATACCCTGAAGCTAGGCCAAAGTCAACCTCTTCTCTAGGCAGGATGCTTGAGCCGAGCATCTTCTCCTTTGTGCTGTCTAGGAAGTTACAGTGCCCGAAAATCCTTGATAAGTTATCTAATATTTTCGTCAAATAAAACAGCCAGGACAGGGGCTGCTGGGCAGCATGTTTGAATTGAAGGGGACTGTTATTTCTAGTCCTAGGATAGCCCTGTGTATTTAGAACCCACTGCTAAATGATGTGCTGGTGACCCCGGAGGTGCCTTTTGTGTCCTCCCACCACAGCAAGCCTCACTGGGTAAGGAAGACTCTCTTACTCTGGGAAATACATGTCCAGGTTGTGCGTGTGTTTGTGTGTGTGCGCGCGCGCACACGTGTATGGGTGTGCGTGCATGCATGCGCATGCGTGCATATGTGTGTATGTGTTCATGTGTGTGTGTGTGCGCATGTGTGTATATGCATGTGTGCATGCAAGTGTGTGTTGTGTACATACACATGTGCATACATAGCTCATGTTCTGGCAGGTGCAAATGTAACTGATATCCATGTGGAGAGATTATCCTTTTAATTAGGGTTTTGATCTAACTAGTTTGTTCTTGCTTAGTGGATCCCATTCCCTTTGTTTCACATAGAAATTGGAAAGGTGATTGACATTTGGCCGTGGAGTTGCTGTTTTTACTTGTCTGTGCCACCATGTATGCCAGGAAGCAAACAGAGCTGCTAGGCTCGCTCCTATACTCTCAGAACTAAAAAGTGTCTCATTTGCCTTTTCTTCCCTCCTCCTCTTCTTCTCCCTTTTCTTTCCCTCCACACACCTTGTTAAGGGGATATCCCAGGACTATTGCCTTTAATATACACAAAGCTCCTATTAGGTAGTTATTACTGTTGGACCCATTTCCCAAGGAGAATACTGGAGTCAGATAGTTTGAGTCATTCACCTGTGCTTATAAAGAGAAATACTGGGATGTGGTAGTGAGCCCTCTGGTCAGAGCTCACTGGCTTATCTTGTATGTGTTTAGTAATCAATAAATTCATGGATGACTTATTAATAATGGCCAAGATGCCTCTGGCAATAAATTCACAACTTCTACCCATAGTTCTCAGATCCAGAGTCCTCATAGGAATGTCTAACACCACTTCTCAGGGTTTCTCTTTGCTTCTGCACCTTCCTCTCCACTCCCAATGTGACGCACTGTGCCGCCTTCCTCCAGAGGGTGGGCCGTTTCTCAGGAGTTCATTAATTGCTGATCCCCATGTTGGTGGATGGATGTTTATGTAGGCATTGCTTCTACCTGTTACCCGCATTAGCAGAGGAGTCCACACCATGAAAAGGAAGATGACCCCCAACTTCCTTGGGTCAGAAGAAATTTCTTGTGACTCTAGCTGTCCCCTGGGAGGCACATCTCGAGCAAAGTAAAAGAAGCAAATGCCTATGTCTGGTTATGGATAGAGAGTCACTCAGGAAGCTAAAACAGAAGTCACACCCTCTTTTAAAATGTATTCTATGTGTGCTCTTCACATCATGTTCCTCGGTCGCATTCATTCCCCGTCTTGTCCCTTTGCACCTGTTACACCTCGCCGGGGGGAGCACAGCGGAGCCAATACGGTTTGTGCAGGTGTAGGTGAGCCAGCTCTGAAACTGTTACTGTGGGAGGGCTGTCCCCATTTACCATCTGGTGGACCATTCCTACAGGTGCCCAGACACCCCATCTATTCCCAGTGCAGATGAGCCCCCGTCATATCCCCAAGAGAAGCATTCCATCCTTTGGGCTCACATGAGAATTCCCCAAGTAGGGAGATCAAATTCCAGTGATAAGGATCACTGGAACAGCTAGGCTTTTACTGCTGGCCATTGGTTCTCATTGTAGCAATACTTTTGGTTTCAGGAACTTAGAAGCGGTCTGATATTCAATGATTGCCTCCATCTTTTAACATATATCACGTCCTAAAAAAATTCATTGTTGGCATTTCTGCCTACCCCATCGGACATCTGCTATGACCTACTTGATCTGCAAAGGGACGCTTGCTCTTTCTACCCAGGTAGCCAGCAAGAGAACCTGGGAGAAAATCCTGCTTCTGTGTGTTCTCTCTTGCTGTTCAAGCTACCCGAAGAACGTGGTATTTGAAGGTCCTTTATGGGCCTTACATTCCGGTGTCCTGCTGGCACCCTGTGAACATTCATTGTCAACAGAGAAAAATTACCTAACACTAAGAAAAAAAATTCTTAAAAAATTACAATAAAGGAATCAGCTCTCTGAACTAATTTCCAAGAGCTAGTACTAAAGAGAAGTGTCAAATACTTTTCCACTTTAATCACTTTCAAAACTTTTAATGAATCTCTCCTTTTAAACAGATAATGCCATTAGCATGGATGCTATGCAAATGAGATGCAGGACCTGTATTTGTTTGGCTTCCTCAAAATTGTTTCTGAAACCTGATCACATCAAATATTTTTCAGTTTATGCAAAACACAACCTCTCAATACACTTTTTTTTTGAAGACTGTGTAGTTTTCCATTTGCATGTTAGTCCCAAGTGGTAAATTTACACTTTGAATGTAGGATTAACAAATTTCCATGCCTGCACCGCATTTTGAAACTTAAAACACAAAGAGGTTACTTTCGTCTGCCAAGGCCTTAAGAATCAGAAATCCAATGACCTTCGCGATACCTGGATGCTGTTGTGCAGCACAGAGACGGTACCCGGGAAACCCGTGTTCCCATAGTAACAGCACCTTTGCAGTTATCTGTTTCATACAGTGTTCTTTCAAAACCTGATCTGAGGTCATCTCACGGAAGCCAGGGACAAGAACACGCTTTCTGTAGCTAAGGAAACTTCCAGGGCTCGGGACTCAGAAATCTGCATGTACACCCCGCCCCCCTCTCCTAAACTGCTCTTTCCCAGTTTGGCAAGCGAGGCCTGGCACTGCCAACCTCTTGCCGTCGGTGAACAGTGTTATGGCTTGAGAGAGCTATGCATGATCACTCCTACTGTAGCATCCACTATTTTTTTCTTAATTGTCCTGAGATCCTAGAAAGGAAACAAGCGTCTGTGCTGACAGAGGAGCTCAGCATGAACCCTCATTTTTCACATGGAGCTAATTAAAAACTGAAATTAGTTAAATATGGAAATGACACTTGCAAGCACTTTAGTAGAATTCTGGCAAAATCCCTCTGGAGTGCTGTGACATTACCTGCTGCTTCGAAACTCCCCAACTGAATTTCACAGTTAAAAGGCTGAGCAAAGGGAAAGTTATTATTGAGATTTCGGATTCAGAACGTGTCTGTAAGACTCCAAATTAAATTTCATGGCTGGCCCTTGAGTGGCTGGTGATAGAGAACGCAGGCCAATGGAGTGGGCTGCTCACAATGTCCCTGCACGCGGGAACTCCAATTACCCCTCTTTAGGTATGGTACTGTGGGTGGGATAGGGGCGACAATCGGAAGGTTAAGGGATATATTTCTCCTGGAATCTGACCTGAAATAGTTAGCATGCATACAAATGCCAACAGGAAAAAGAGCCTAGACGCATGCCTGGGATATGATGGGCATGGTAAAGAAAATTGAACAGGCTGCTTGGAACCCACAGGATACATTTCTTCCATGTGATATCTATCTATCTATCTATCTATCTATCTATCTATCTATCTATCTATCTATCTATCTATGTTGAAGGAGCGGCCGGGCTGCGTCCCCGGCACCCGGCCGCCCGCACGGCTAGGTTATGCCCCGAAATAATTACATGGAAACTGTATTTTTTTAAACACTGCCTGGCCCATAAGTTCCAGTTTCTTATTGGCTAGCTCTTACATATTGTTCTAACCCATTTCTAATATTCTGTGTAGCCCACGAGGTGGCTTATCAGGGAGGATCTTAACCTGCGTCTGTCTGGAGTGGGAGAACCATGGCGACTCCCTGATTCAGCTTTCTATCTATCTATCTATCTATCTATCTATCTATCTATCTATCTATCTATCCATCCATCATCTATCTGCTTTCCTACCTACCTACTTTCTCTGTAGACTCATGTATATATTACACATATATGTTTAGGCTTACATATGCATATAGACCATATCTCCTGCCAAATAGGCATTTCAGTTTTTATGCCCTATCACAATGCCTATGAAGCAGAGAGATAAGGGAGACAGTAACAGTCTCTCTTGAAACCCCAGGGAGAATAGGCTTTCTAACCTGTCCAAGATGAAAAGGGACCTTCCCTGGCAGGTGGCAAGAAAGCAGCCTCCAGGATGTTAGGTCCCCTGTTACAGGCAAAAACCGCAGGATTTGCCCAAGGGCAAATTACAATGTTTGCCTGTATCTGCATACAATTTAATTAAACCCGTCTACGTGTCTGATGGCCCTGGATCCGCTGCAGAGTGCCTGGGAAGTCCAGCCGTTCTCCAAACAACTGGACTGTTAGGGTTTTATTGTTTTTCCAACACCCCATCCATTTGTCCTTGAGGCATTCCCTCCCCCTGGACCCTGTCCATGACTGAGGCAGGCACCTCGTCCCTGCCTGGGCAGGCCAGCAAGAGGAGCCACACAGTGCCAAAGCAGCCCTGCTCCGTGAGTCGGCTGGCAGGGAGCCGTCGGCGGGCTGGGCTGCCAGCAAGAGTTTTCTGGCAGCTCCAGAGCTCATCTTCCCATCACACTCGGGCTTTCTAGTCCTCGGCCTGGAAATCATCGCGGCTTACCCAGCTGGATGGGTGGAACGCTGCAGCTGTACCATCAGGCTGGCTTATTTTTATTGAATTTTGAATATCCAATTTCAAAGCAATTCAAATGAATTTGCCCAAGGCCTCGGATCAGTGTGGCTGCCGACACTCTCTGCAGTAGGGTTCCGAAGTTCATATTTCTAAACAAAGGCAAGCTTACAGAAGCTTCCCTCGTCAGAACCATCGCTTCCAAAGACCCTTCTCTGCTAACTCTATTAGGCCACATTCGGACAGCGGCAAACACGGCTGCGCTAATCCAAGTCCCTCACTACCCAAGCACTGGTGGCCAAACAAACTCCTTCCGTGGACTGAAGAGAGATAAGGGAGGTGGTATGGGACTGCTTAATAACTGACGCATGCCGCACTGATTACAGAGTGCCGGCTGGGTCGATGAAATGCGACGTGGATCAGGCGGAACAGGAAGGGTGAGGGGCATGGCGGCCCTCCACGCCCCCAATCTCAAGAGGGTGAAAACAACCATCCAGGAAGCCGACAACAATTCTGAGCTTGTCGTGGAACAATTCTTCCCCAACCCTTCCGATCAAGATTGAAAATAAAAACAAACAAGCCTGACACGTGCTTTTGTAGAACTGGAGGGAGGACAACAGTTTGTTGCTGGGATTGTTTTACAATCCCTCTTCCCTCACCATCGCCGTTATTCTAATCGTGCTGGACCCTTGCCTGGCAGGCATTTATTTTAAACGTGCAAAGTCCAATTTAACCCAAGTAGTAGAAGGCTGAAGAGCTATGCAGAACAATGGGCCTCTCGAGGATGGCCAGACATAGCGCATCATGGCCAAGGGTGACTGACTTTGAAAATTAGCATGTTCTGGTGTTTTTCAGTGGGACTTGGGAGACATTTGGGGACTCATTGGTTTTAAGAAGTCTTGGGAAAAAACTAATTCAATAACTATTTATGCTCATAATCTGTGGGGGGGGAGGAGAGAGAATGTAAATTGGGAGAGAATATGCAAATTGGAAGAGAACATGCAAATTAGGAGAGATATGCAAATTGGTATCTGAGAGTCTGAGAGCAAAAGCTGAAGGTAAGAAGGCACAGTAAACAGTGTCAGGGAAGAGCTGACATCTGTCCATCTATCTCAGCCCCAGCCCCTCCCTCCTTTGGCACAATGCTGCCCATTCACAGGTATATGCAGTGAGTATTTTTGAAAGAAAGAAAGAAAGAAAGGAAGGAAGGAGGAATGGAGAAATCCTGGCCTCTGTTCTACGTCCTTAGGGGTTCAAAGGTGGTAGAGTCCGAAGGTGCTCTGAAAATGGCCTCTTAATTGATGCATGGCATGGAACAAGTTACTTCCGGCTCTCTGCTTTCTCACCAGCAAGTGCGGTGGACTGAGGACTGTTTTTAAGACCTGGTATAAAACCAACAGAGAGGGTCGGTTACCATTTAGGAGGGAGTGGGTCCCAAGTCCGCTCTCTTTCATGGAGTCAGAGAAACCACAGCTTACCAGCTCTTCTTGTGTTTGCCTGTGGAGTCTACTTTTAAAAAAGGAGAAAGGATTCCAGGTATGCTATTACTTAAAAAAAAAAAAGCAGCAACAACTCTATAATACTTCATTAATGATAGTTTTACCTACTAACTTCAGTTGCTGAGGTTTTTTTTTTTTTTCCTGAGACCATCACATGTATATCCTAAATCAGGGAGCTCTGATTGTCCATTAAGAACCATTTCTGTAGATTAAGACACAAGAGTAAAAGCACAAAAATCAAATCCCAGAATAAGTGACATCAGGATGGATCTAAAATCTCAAAGACAGAAGAAAATGGGATTCAGTAGGTTTCCTAACCCAGTGCTTGAGGAGCCTGGGAGAGGGGGATGCTGGGGGAGACACGCCTCCAGAAACCTGGGGTAAGGACATATACCCACGGGTCACTCCACTTCAGCGTGCAACCCAATCAGTGTTACAGCTTTTGCTCCTTTAAGCAAACACGCTGCTGGTTAGTTATCCAGTCGATGTTTTTAATTGCAGGCAGAGGAAGCCGGTCTGTAGCCCTGAAACCAGTGCCCTTATGCTGGAGGAACGCTTTTTAATATTTATACATCTAAAGTGGGTTTGTCCTTCCAGACATAGAAAATCATTAGGAAGCCTTCTCAGGAGGACGTAACTTTGGTCAAGGTCATGCACAAATCTAAACTTCACATTTAAGCCTAGCTCTGCCACCAGTAGGGGCCACTTTTGTTCCACAAACCATTCCTAGTCCTGGCTCCTGACTTCTCTTTCTAGGTTATCAATTTTTAAGTAGAGGAAAGGAACAAAAATATGCTTGTGAGACAATTCTGAGCATATAAAAGTGGAAGAAACTTTTTTTTCTACTTCTTTTTTTCTCCCCTTCGTTACTTGGCACATCTATTTAATAGAGTTTTGATTCTGCGTTTCCCCTTCCAGCATAGCAGATGAATGGGCGAGCCGAGGAAACTGCACTCAAAGAAATGTCGTGGAACGGTTCTGACTTTGGTTTGGCATGTCACCTATCCAACGACATCAGAGGGAAGGAATACGCTGCCAAAACGGTGAGCGTTGAAGGAAATGGCCTGGATGGGGTTCAAAGGGACTTTTGAGGGTCAGCAAGGCCAATACTGCGGTTTGGGAAGTAGGCAGGTGGGTTCCATCCCACCCAGCTGTGGATCCCTGACAGATGTGCCTGGATGAAGTGGCTTCAGTTTCACGGTTTGCTCTTTCACATGCCCCAAACCTGGGGCATCTGGGCAGACAGGGAACTTTTGAAGACAATAAAACCAAACAACAGTGGCATTAGAACAGCAAAGTCATAGGAGACCGTAATAACCTGGCGAGGTTTAGTAGATTACAGCTCAGACATATCTTGTAGGGACATGTTGGGACAATTTATTAATACAAGAAGTCAGGTATTGTGTGTTCTGAGATCTTCCCTTGGGTTCTGAGAATTGGAGCCCATGCTGGGTAACAGCAAGGCTCTCTTGGCTCCTGCCTTCCTAACTAGTCCCGGGAAAAAAGAGGGAACTTCAGACCCTTGGACTTAGGCATCCCCTTGTAGCCCAAGACTCTGCCTTTTGTGTGCTTTTGGGTGGGGAAGCAGTATTGGGAGTGTTCAACCTTTGAACACTGTGACACGATGTCATAATCTAGAAATACGTTGGAGCACGTTATAGCTATCTTGGGATGCATGTTGGCCACCAGCTGCAGGTTAGACAAGCTCACATCTAAGTTAACACGATCCATGACAGGTCAGCCTGTCTACAGCCTCAAGGCTGTTTCCCAAACCCTACTCACTCTAACGCTTGTCTAACAGTTTAACCCATGATCACCTTAAGACTAGTCCTAAAGCTTAACATGGGCCATACTCTCCAGTGACCTTAGTATGTAACTGTTGCATGAATAGAAACCCACACGTTGCTTTCAGATTGGCATGAGTTACTTGTACGGTCACTGTTCCTCACTCTTAAGCAGTTAGCTTATGCATGGGTAAAGGGTATCATCTCAAGTGGTGAGAAGTGGGTACCGTTCAGCCTTTTTCCTATGTCCTAACACCTGCTGTCTTAAAGTACCATCCAGTGACAACTGAAACAGCAAAACAGAGCTCATTAAGCCCACACTCTGTCACCTTTTCATTACATGTTCAATTTAAATAGGACATCCTTGCCCCGAGAAGCTCAGCCTTCATCAGGAGCATCTAAGCTGCACTGAGTGTGGATGGATGATCAGGAAGTGGATCTTAGCATCTCCACCTCCAGGAGCCAGCCCCAGGCCATTCTGTCCAGGATACAGTAAGAGTTGGATGAATTCGGCTGGATTCTATTAGGGTCCCTTTCCCCTTTCCATGAGACTTCATCAGTGTCTAATCTGAATTTTGCCCCCCTACCCCGAAATGTCTCTCTCAAATATCTACCCTCTCTGCTTGCCTTGCCATTGTCTCGGATGCGATCAAATTCCCTTTCCTCTGGGTTTCCAAATAGCACACTCAGTGCTCCCCGGCTCATGGCGCTAACCCACGGGCTTCTTTCTGCACAGGTTTTCATTGTTCTATGCTTTCCTTAACTCAGCAGGGTTCACACCGCTTAGGGATCAAATTCAAGCACACGTTTGTACAGTAGGAAGTGTCTTTGTGATAATGCCTTTCAGCCCCATCTCCATCAATACTCCTGCTCCCTGTATCCTTTTTTTGCTCCAGTGTTAATCACAGACGTAAGGTACAATGCACTGTACATGTCCGATGCCATGTTTCCCTGGGCTTTATTTATTGAACTTGGGCTTCTTCCATCCTGACATGAACTTCTTTCACCTTGCCCCGCTGCCTAACTCTTACTCACCTTTTCTCCCAGAAGCCCAAATGCCACCCTCTTTCTGGAGGGCTCCTTGATGCTTTCAGACAAACTGTTCTTTTTGTCCTTTCTCCACCGACTTCCTACCGAGCCCTGCTGTGACCGCAGAGGTCTTATGCTGTAGGTGAGGTGCATTTCTTTTCATTCTGTGTGCGATGGGGACCTCCTGTGGGTAGCATCACTAGGGCTATTAGCACTTAAAGAGACGTGCAGAGTCTGAGTGTTTGCTGAATGGTCAGACCAAGAACAAAGCCCATCACATGTGGGAGGAACTTGAACATCACTTAGGCGTGAGAATAAGCCTTTAAATTAAGATACTGATGTAGGGAGGACTTCACCCCGAACTCCTCAGCTGCCGGGTGAGCTCTGCTTTCATAACTCATGGAGACGTCTCTGTCTTGCCTCCTGTGTTACTCTTTGTTTTCTGGGACTTCAGGGGTAGAGTCTGCAGAAAGTATCCTTTGGCCTTTCTCAACTCAGGGGGTCAATAAACCTTACCTGCAGGTACTCTAGCAATTAGAGACCTAAAACCATTTTCAGTAAAAGAGATCTAAGAACAGCAAGTCACCTAACCCCTCCCCCCCCGGCCCTACCTCCGGTTCTGTTTCCCTGGAAATACTTATTTTCTTATGAAGAAAGAAAAAAAAAAAAAAAAGAAGGGGTGGGGTGGGGAGCTCCTAAGACTGTGTTAAAGCAAATGCTTAGAAAATATTTTTGAAACATTTGGAAGTAATTTCTATTCACAAATTATCTCCATTCACAAAATGAAAAGGCAAATTATGTGAGCTGGATAAATTCAGAGAGAGAAGAAGCCGGGCCTGATGCTGGGAGGAAGAGAGTTGCAGGCAAGGAACAGGGAGCGGGTCTTGTAATTCTGGCATTTCTACAGCAAAGAGAATTTCACAGCCTTTTACATACTATGTTTCTAATGAACTCCACGCCCAAGTCCAAGGTGTTACCAGACAGTGAACGTCTCCAGGTAACAGAAGAAAAAAAAAAAATAAATGCAAACTGAGACAGACCCTCTCCCGACTGTGGGAGAGCTGGGGTGGTCTAGAAGGGCGAGCGAGGAGGAAGTACAAAGTGGTAAGACTGAGGAGGAATAGAACAAAGCCAGCGCATGAAAGCCATAGCGGCAGGACAGGAGGCCCTGGGACTCACTTGCCATCCATTTGCTAGTGGCAGGGGAGGAAGGAAGAACCATGATGCTCTCCTCTGCTTTACCTTCCCAATGGACGGAGTACCACTTCCATCGACCACTGTCACCACACAAAGACCATCTACGGCTGCTGGATCAGCAGAGACCCTTTCTTTCTGAGCGCTGCACCCTGGATGCCCCAGATGCTGAGTGAGAAGAGATGAGCTTCTGCACACTCTGATGAAGGATGCTGCTTATGAAAATTCGTTCACTTCCCACTACAAATTAAACAGCCATGGATGCTACTCAAAAGCAGGTTGCTAGCCACATGCGAGGGGGGGAAAGTTCAGAATACGAATGTCGCATAAGAGTGGCAGGAAAACGCTGGGAAAACGCAGGCTGTATCTTCCCAGAGGCCCATCACCGAGAGCCCATGCAAATGAGTTGGCCAATCTAAAAATAACAGCCTCCGTCTTATTACTGACTAAAGCCCTTTATAATTATCATGTTGTTTACTCGGAGTGATAACTCAGCAAGGTGGGCATTGTTATCTCCACACCAGACTGATAAGCTGAAGCTCCGGGAGATTGAAATGAGAACTGAATTCATAGTCGGGTCTACCCAGGCCTGAGAGCCCGTGCTCCTTCCACCAGCCCTCAGCTATGGACACCCGTGTTAGCCTCATTCCCTTTTCCTCTAGGGAACCGAGGAGAGGTTCCTCAGGCTGACTGGAGACAAACGAGGTAGCTCTATCTCCAGGGCCGGAAAGGACTCCACCAAATGATCAGGCCTGGAAGTAGGGTCAGGGTAGGTTGCCTCTGGGGAGAAGACTATTGCAGCATTCTGTGGCATTCTGAGCTGGCTTTGCCTGGTGGTCTTACTTGGCCCACTCTTGCTCTTCCTAGCAACCATCAAGTGCTCGCTTTAGACTGAGCACCGTGTGACATGTGTGTGCAACATCCACTTGAATGTGGTCACTCGCGTGTATGGGTGTGAGTGTGCACGCGTGTGCATGCGGTGTCGGTGATCAAGGTTAATGTGAGGTGTTTTCTTCAATCCTTCTCCACCTTATTCTTTGAGAAGGGTCAGTCATTGAACCTGGAGCTTAACTATTATTTGGCTGGCCTGGGAAGCCTAGGCATCTCGCTGTCTTTGCTTCCTCAGGGTTGGGATTATATAGGTTCATGCTGGTGCATCTGGACTTTTATATGAGTTCTAGGGATCGAACTCAGGTCCTGATGCTTATGGTAAACATGGAGAAGTTTACCCCAGCCATTGCCCCAGACTGTTCGAACTGTGCACCAACTCTTGGAGGTGGGTGCATTTACTATTAACGGTTTAGTGCTGGTGTAACTGTCTCAGAGGTGAAATAACTTGGTTAGGTTATATCTAGTAAGCTCGGATAATGAATTCCTGAATTATCCCAATTGACACCAAAGGTTCTGGCCAAAGAAAATGCCTTCTTCATTCCCCCAAACAATGAGAAGATGGTGGTGGTAGGGGGGTTATGAACTCATTGATCGCACGAAATTGAAGCCAACAGATAGTGAACATGGCTCCTGTGTGTCAGGCCCACAGAACCCAGGTTGACGTGGGTGCTACATTCAGCAGGCCCGACTTTGAAGCTGCCCTTGTACTTCCCTAACCACTTGTGGTCAGATAACTTAAGGCTTTGCACCGTGTTTTCTTCTACAACTGTAATGTTGGAATTAATGGAAATGATGTCCATCTCTTGAAATGTCCCAGAAGCTCACCGCTGACTTGTTCTATTTGGTGAGGACAATGGGTACTAAGCGTCATCAATTAGAGAAAGCAAGGGGATGACAAAAGCCACAGTAGAAGGGCTTTACGGACAGCTCACATGGAGACCATGGAATATCACAGGTGCATGGGTGTTTAGCTCAGTCAGCCCCTTGCTGTGCAACCTTTCATAAGATGCTTGATATTACTGAGCTTCAGTGTCCTTAAGAAGGAAACTGAGAGAAAAAATAGTGGAACCCCACAGGGTGACTGATCGGTACAATGTGGGCAACACCTAGTGGCCAGTACAGACTGGAAGTTGCATGAATGCCGTGATTCCTGTTTGGGGGAAAGCAAAGTCATGAGAAAGTAAGAGCTGGGTTTGTTGTTGTTTTTGTTTTGATGTGTTTTTTTTTCTTTTCCCACAGCTACTCCTTAATAGAGGATAGAGTAGAAAGGAAGCCACTCTATCTCCAGTTCCTGGAGCTGTGGGAGGCCACTGAAAATTTCCAAGCCTTAGTTTTTCCACCTGTCACGCAGGAACAACTTTTTGTCCCTTCTAGTAGGAAGTGAGCATTTAAAACAGCACACAGGGAGTGTTAGCTGCTATTATTAGTTCTTTCTTACTTGAAAGCTTTTTATCGTCAGGAATGAAGATGAGAAAACTGGGAGGCACTTTCCTCACGGCTGCTTACTAACTGAGAGAACCAAGGGAAAGCGCCAGCCCTCCCATCCCCCAGCACTGATCAGCAAGTGGACAAACCCCAGGCTGAGGCTAGCCGCGGAGAAGTAACCTGAAGCTCTCTCTCGGCTCACATTAAACAGACTTCTCTTTGAGTCACCATGGCTAGGATAAGAAATGCCTTGTTCCCTTGTTTGCAACACATCCTTTTTCTGATTCTAGAAGCTTCTATTGGCTCAAATCTGTAGAGTTCTACTGCAGCGTTTCATGTTACCGTGGAAAGAACACTGACTCTGGGGTCCGTCTCTTTCAGAGCCTTAGAACTGCTGTATCCCAGGTGGCTGCTGTGGACAGACTGTTTCCCCTGCCTGAACTGGTTCCTGAAGTTATAAAATACAGACAGATATTCATGCCTGCTGTCCACCACACCCGATGACGGGGTGTCATGTGATCATAACCAGAACTTGCTTCTCGCTCTCATTTCCTGTGTGCTCTGACTCCAGTCAGGAGGAAACAAAGGAAACATGGGTTATTACCTCCCAAAAGTTCCTGGTCCCTCTATGACTTCAGCCCTCTTTGTTGATAACAGGTAGAAGCTTTCTTGCTTGTTTCTGGTCCTGTCTTGGAAGGATGGCTGTGGCAGAGTTTTAAAGATTGCAAGAAGCAACTACTGCTGTCTTTCAGAGAGCGAGGGATCCACTGTGGAGCTGTTCAGCCATTGCGGTGTCTGTACCACAGGCAAAGCTTTATCAGTCTGCCCAGTTCATACCAGAACCATATGCTTGCTGAGCATGGACTGTGTTTCAGCCCCATGGATGCCTGGGCTGTAAATGGTGTTGCTTCGTCTTGGTCCCTGGGGGCTGCCTTCCTCCCTGGTTGTCAGAGCAAACCTACATTCATCCAGAAGACTCAGGGCAAGAACCAGGGGAGCCCCTCCCCCACCCTCCAGCCCTTTGCCTTCAGTTTGGGAATCCTTCCATTTCATCGTTCCATTAAGGGTAGTTTCATCTTTTAAGTGAACTTCAATGAATGATGAAATAAAATACTTTGCACAGATGGCCTTGCATTTGAATAAGAGGAAACCATTATGCCGTGTGCAGAACAGAGTGTTTTATTTGTGTTTCTAAGGAAGCAAAGAATGACTTTGTGGAGAGGAATGTTTCTAAGCTTGAAGGAAATCAACTTGTCTGCCCTACTTTTCAGTGTGTGTGTGCGCGCGCATGCGTGCACGTGCACATGTGTGTGCACACATGTGTGCAGGTATATGTACCTGTGCATGCCTGTGTGGAGCCCAAAGATCAATGATGGGTGTTCTCCCCCATCCTTTCCCTTTTATTATTTGGAGACAGGGTCTCACTGATCCCAGAGCTCACCCTTTTGGCTAGACTGGCGGGCCAGTAATTACCAGTGGTCCTCTATTCCCCGCCTCCACAGTGCTGGGATTGCAAGATATTTACAGCAAGGTATACCTGGCTGTTACCTAAGTGTCCAGCTTTTATACAGGCAACAACTTTATTGGCTGAGCTGTCTCACTAATTTCTTATATGGTGTTTATGAATGAGAAACTTGCTACATCAAAGGTGAAGATGGCTGTGGGTCAGAGCATCTAGAGAGTAGCTGGATGGAAGAACTGAAGGGTTTGTACCCACACAGCTGAAATCTGGCCTGATTACTTTTTCATTAGGCCATTTTCAGTAGATCACCTAATATTTTGGTGCCTTAATTTCCTCTTTTGTAAGATAGAAATAATAATAGCCCCTACTTTATGTGGTCATTGTAAAGGTTAAATAAGAAACTTTATGAAGTTATTGGAATATAACAAATGTTTAAAACTTGTACCGATTATCATTAACTACTGATGAGCTATTAAGAGAGACTGAGAAAAATCCTGTGTTTTACATTGACTTGTGTATATCCCCCCCTCCCCCATGATGTTGGGAGTCCTATGAATGTGTCTGTCTTTACCTTTAGGGCCTTTGCTGATGACAAAACTAAGATGAGATTTTAAGGGTCGTCCCCAGTGAATTGTGCCTGGTGACCTTCTTAAAAGGGAAAATTTGGATGAAGAGATAGACAAAGATACTATCTAAAGATGGAGTTGCACTGTTACAAGTCGAGGAAGAGAGTCAGAGGGCAGGCTGTCACAGTCCATCTTTGGTGTCTTTAGGAGGAGTCTGGCGGGACTCATACCTTGATCTTGTACTTCTAGCTTCTAGACTGTAACACAATGGACTGTTGCTATATATGGCTTGGTTCGTGGTATCTGTAGTAGCAGCCCTTGTAGACTAAATACACCACCTTCAAAAGTACCACACTGGGGGGAAATTTCTTAGAGGTAGCTGCTGCATCTATTTTCAGTGATGTAAAATCTTGTCTTTTGATTATAAAAACACTCAAATAAGTTACTGTTGGGTTTTGGATACATTAGATAATTCCAAGTATCTTTCTCCTTGCTGTCTTCTATCCATGTCTCATATTGTATACATATTGGAGGAAAAGTGAGTTTAGTCATTTTCTGATGAAAGAGGCATAAAAGTGAAGTTTCTCCTTTCCTCTTTCTCCCTATACTCCTCCTCAAAGATGGATCTGATGCCTGGAGTAACATTAGCCACAAAGAGGATAGGAGGGCTATAAAATCAGGTGAAGAGATCCAAGGGCAGGCATTGGCCGTGTGGAGATGCAGAAAGAACCCACCTTACTGAGGGCATGAACAATATAGGAAGCTGACAATGTCACTTACCTAGGTGAGGAAGGAAAGAATCTTGATATAAACCAGTACAAGGTTTTAATGGTTGCCACTTTTTGCTAAGTCATAAGTGTGAGAACCCCTTATAGAAACACTGTCTTTTCTTTTTTAAATATTCATTTTTATTTTTAAAAAGTTATGTGCATGTGGGTTGTGGGTATTGCACAAGAGGGCAGGTGCCGACAGAGTCCAGAAGGGGGCAGTAAATACTCTGGAGCCAGAGTTACAGGAGGTTGTGCGTGGATGATGTAGTAGCCAGGGGAAAAACTCTGTCCCCAGCAAGAGCAATACGAACTCTGCTCAGCCAGCTGTCCAGTCCCTGAAACTTTGTCTTAATTGGCCATTTTGACTAGGACTTGGCGGTTTCTTTTTCTCACTTAACAGTTTTGAAGTGCATTTTATTTTGTCCATTAGTTCCTTCTGTCTGTGTCCCTTCTTTCCACCTGTCCCAAATATATTGTTCTACAAACAGACCCAGCTTGAGGGATTCATCATCTTTCTGTTCTTTGGATATGGCTTAGATGGACATAACCAGTGTGTATGGTCAGGCAGACTCCATTTACTCCATTGGAAGCATACAGTGGAGAGATCATGGACTTTGGAACTAAACATCGCAGTTCCTGCTCAAACCCAAAGCGCCAGCTATCTGGCCCCTTAGAAAACCATTTAATTATAGTTAGAGCCTCTTTCTCTAACTACAAATAGGAAAATAGAGTCATAAGGACAATGACTTAGAGACGGAAAGAGACGTGTTTGTAGGTAATAGGTCCTTAACAAGTGACTGACTTTGAGCTACATCTCAAGTGGAAAAGGAATTTGGGCTAGATCTACACTCAGAGGGACCGGACTTTCTTCTCACAGGACTGAGTTGGCCAGCTTAGGTCAATTAACTTCTTCAAACTTCACACTACCCTTTGCTTTCACTGAAGAAGGCTGAAGACAATGATCATAAAAAATAACACACAAAGTAAAGAGAACTCTTTTGTTTTTCTTTTAAGAGACGTGATTGTGAAGGGAGGTGGGGGAAGATAATTGTATCTCAGCAGGCACGACTGATGTTTTGGGGGCTTGGATAATTTTTTACTTATGGGACATTCTGAGCATTATAGGAGATTAAGCAGAGTTTCCCTGCCCCCTGCCACACACACACTTACTAGATCAGCTTCTAGCTGTGACAACACGTGATTTCTATGGACATGTTAAGCATTCTCAAAGAAGTGGTGGTGATGATTGAGCTAGTACTAAGGGCAGCTAAGCCCTGGTCTATGAAAGATCTTGCTGGAAGAACCTCACTGCAGAGAGCTTGTGAGGGGTCCCCATTACACAGTAATCCTGCATCATGAGCGCAATTACAAGAGAGAAGCAATAATTTTGCACATCCCTGGATCTTGACCAAGACCTTAACGAGCAAAGGTTGTGGTGACCAGTTATTACTCCATCTGGACTGCAAAGCCGGGAGTGATAATATTTGGACTACTTCATCAATCTGTGCCAAAGATCTCTTCAAAGCAAGTCAACTTAATAGACAAAATATTTGATATTCTGTAAAAAAAGACCTTATTGGTTCCCATCCAGACTTTTCACACAAACCTGTTTTCATAAAAAAGATTTCCATAAGAGCGGTTAAGAGAAGCAGCTATCATCAGAAATGGTGCCTTATCCCTTAGCGTTCAGTAATGCCTCCAGTTGAATATTCATAGGGCGTTTGTTCCTATTTCACAGACTCTGTTTACCAAGCTCTCTGCTCTTGTCATACACAGAGATCACAAAGGATCTACTAGTCCCTGGAGTGACCGAATAGGGAGTCTTTCCACCTGGCTTTCCTTCCCCTCCACTCTCAGCAATTTTCAGAATTCCCCATGAACACCCACCCTTGGCCAGAATCCCCTTACATTTACACATAAGCAGTCTTGGAGCTGATACTCATTTACATTTCCTGTTGGGTTTTGGGGGGAGCCCTTGGTCTTCAGATTTCAAGATGCTGTTCTAAGAGACTCAGTTGTTAGGCTACAAAGCACTGAAGAGGGCAAAACTCGTGGGAGAGGCGGCTGCCCGGGAAAATTCATTATACACATTATTTCATTATACACTTGAGAAATGACAAGATGCTTTGTCAGAACAGTGTGAGCTGTTCTCGCACGGCGTTACCCACGGTTAAGAGCCTGTTTACTTCATTCCCAACTCCACTCTGGACTTCTTCTGGGTGGCTCACAACTCTCGTGCCATCTCTGAATTCCTAAGAGCAGGTTCCCTTTGTACTTTAAAGAGGCTTTCGGGGCGTTGTCAGTAGAGGACCCACAATAAAACACAGCCCAGTTACCCCATGATTGTCTAACCTGCCTGATGTGCTGACCATGTTTAAAAGCAGGGTTACAATCTTCTCCACGTTTATCACTAAACTATGGAAATGTCCATCTCATACAGACGTGACATCTCACCCTGGTGATGTCTCTGTTAGGGTCATAGGAAGATATGCAGGTTGCAGGGCTGAGTTTATCAGAATATTATGGCGTGGCCTTTCATATATGATCAAGTACAGGGGGTAAGTGTCTGACCTTGGTCTTAACTAATCTCGGAAATGGGTACTGATTTAGGAGGCTTCATGCCATAGGTTATAAGGTACCCTGTGTAAACCATGGTGCCACAAGCGACAGGGCACTCAGCTGAAAAAGACTAGACAGAGGCAGGGTGCCTGGCTTTGTGGCCAAGGCTAGCTTCCTATAGCCTGAAGCAAAGAGGAAGATTTGAAGAGGCACAAAAGGGATGGAGCTAGAACCAAAGCACAGCCTAAATTAACTCATCCACACGGTGAATCCAGACAGCACAAGCTAAAGCACCTCCAGAGCCTAAATTACCTTGGTTAGTTTTGAGCCGAAGCCTCAAATTCCCCAGGTGAACATGCTGGTGTGTGCTTGACTCTGGGCACCTACCATCTGAGAGGGCATTTCACACACTTCAGTCAAATGTTAAAGCCCAGAAAATAAATGGAGACCTCGGTATGGAGCAGGGGGAGGTGGAGGGAGAAGGGCAAAGGCTCATTCCCTGATGTCTAACCCTCTCTGCCCAGCTCCACAAAGCCATAACCAACTCCATCCATCTCCCCCTTCTGCCTGGGTACAGTGAGTCAGCCTCATTTGCAGACACACACACACACACACACACACACACACACACACACACACACACACAGGGGCAGATGTATCCGAGCCGAAAGCCGCTCAGATTCGTCATCATTTCCAACCAGCTGATCAAAAGGCAAGTTTCTTCTTTTAAGATTTTCATCTGGAAGCTTCACTACCCTGGATCAAACAGGGCAACGGTGCAGCCTCTCCTGACCACAGCCTGCATTTGAAAAGGCAAGTGCCTTCAAGTCCTGGGGTGTGTTTTCTATTTATAAAAGAGTATGCTGAGCTTCTGCGTGCAGAGTCCAATGGCTCTTCTTGGTTCCCAAGATCTGCATCACATATGAGGCCTGTGTTATGGAGTAATTTCGTTAGCCTTTTAGAGTTTAGTTTTTGCCCAGCTCTGCCCTTCTTTTTCTCTATAGACATTCATACAAAATCCAAAGTGAATGCCTCAGAAGGGGTCTTGATGGGTTTTATTGGATCAAAGGGCTCTCTCATAATAAAGAAACCGCACTGAGATTTACCGAGTGCATTAAAAAAGAATGGCTTCCAGCCAGCCCTGGTAGAATTACATAGCAGTAAAAAAATGCTTTGGCCAACCATGCTTTCAGAAAAGTGAGTGGTGATTTAAAGATTGTGTGTTAATTTTTAATTTTTCAGTTCTCTTTTTCTGACAATAATAATAGCAATAATGGTTTTTTTTAAAAAAAAAAAACACCCTGAAAGATGTATTAGAAAACCCTCTCTTCTTCAGCTTCCTAGCCAACACGAATCACATTGTATTCTAACTCAAGATTTTCCTTATGAAACTCAATGCCTGCAGCTTCCTCTCTTACCAGGGCCATCACCCCACACACCCACTGATTACTGCCAGAACCTTAGGAGTCATCTCCCTGCTCTCTCTCCCCTTCCCCAATCTATCCTGAATCCTCAATCAATTAGTAAATAAATATTTATGGAGCATCTAGCAGGTAATTGACATGAAATCATGTCATAATTTTATCACATTACACTCTCACTTAGGAACTTAGAGTACCTCCCTATTGCCAAATTAATCAAATTAAACCTCCTGCCAGATTTGAAGACCATCAATCATCCGGTGGGGTTCTGTCTCCACTACTGTTTCAACTGGTCATAGTAGGTGTCCCACGGCCCTGCTCCTTCCTGCCTCTCCCTCATTCCCTACTAATTCCTCCCTCCCACCTTCTCCTTTGCTCTTTTGGCTGCCTGGAGGTCTTCCTGACTCACTCCTGGTTCCGTGTCTAACCATACTCCCCAGGACCGAGCCAGTCTGTGATCTCCTCTACCAAGTCATCCTCAACTATGGGGAATTCCCCCTTTGCTGGATTCTAATAGCCCCACCCCAAGGTCCAGTTTAGCATCTCTGTGTGTTTTTCCTCTAATGAGACGATGGACTAAGCAAAAATAATTTAAAAAAAAAATCAATATCTACTTTAAACTTTACATAGAATAACTGAAAATCATAACACTAGCATTATAGCTGTTATTTCCTATTCCTTATCATTAAGTAAAACAAAACTTAGGAATTTTAATTCCTTTCCACGAGCACTCAGTTAACTGGTAGATATCGGAGCTTCCTTGTGCAAACTCAGGTTTTCTTCACCGGAGGACCCCATGCCCAGATGGGCCTCACAGTGAGACTGGGAAGGAGGCGAATCAGGTTTCCTGATCCAGGTAAACAAGGGTCCTTGGTGGCTGAAGTTTCAGCGAGTCATTGTTTGAGTCAAGAAAGAAATTCTATACTGGTGTGCGAAAAAGAAAACCTCTCTGATGTTGCTAATCCACCCTTTTAACCATAGGTGTCGTATCCCTAAATCCTTCTGAAATCCCAAATGGCACTGATCCCAGGGGACTGTATAGTCTCTTTGGTCACCTGGAGGTAAGGTGGCTCGCACAGTTTCCCCAGGACGCTTGTCAGATCTGAGAAGACTTTAAGCCTGGGAGGGGGAAAAGTTGCGCTTTCAGACACTGAACTGGAAAAAGCTCAGGTGGAGGGTCGAGTTTTGCTTGAAACTCAAAGCCAAAACGTCCCATGATATTTAAGACTTCCCTTTGAATGTGTCTGTGAGCCAAAGCGGGCAAAGCCACGACCGGCGCTCTAAGCTGAATCCCCGACCATTCTGTTGTCTGGCTCACTGATTTGCTCACGCATTTCAGCAGGCACCCAGGTGGAACCAGCTCAGATTGCAGCTCATTAGCGCAGCCGAATAGGAGTTTAAGGGGAAGTGTGTGGTAAACAAAGGTAATCCCGATTTAAGCAGGAGAAAGCGACCTTTCTCTCCTCCCTAAAACAAATGGCTGTTCTTGGGCGGCACGCTACCCATTTTACTATTACTGGTTAATACGACCGTAGGCAGAAGATGCAGCTGAGGCCCCGCTGAACAGGCTCCACAGTCAGGCTGAACATAATCCCTCATGTAATGAAAAACCTATTTCTATTTCTGAGCCCTCACTACTCTTCATACTGAAGAGCCTTGTGCCTGTCACACATTTATTGAAGCTTATTACTCATCTAGGCAGCGGGGCCCAGTTAGTATTTGGAATTATATTTTAAATCACAATTTTTCTATTATTTATTTTAGGATTCCAAGGCTGCGGTGAAAGCATGTCAGTGTTATTCTTGATGCACATTCAAAGGCATTAAAGCCCCAAGTCAAAATTCTTTGCTACCTGAAGAATCTTTACGCACAAGTGGAAGGAAACCCTTCCATCAAGACACCACGGCGACCCTCCCTCCCACAGATACTTTTGTGATTATACAATTAAGGTTGGATATTGGGAGGGTCTGGATGAGCGTCTCAGTAATCCTTGCTGCCCACGGGTTTTAACCATCTACAAATCATGATCTTTTTTTTAACTTTTATTTTTGGCTTTTGAAGATTAATGGGTAGAATCTTTTCGGATGCCAAAGACAGGACTGCAAACAGATGAACTAAAACCATGGCCTCATCTTCCAGAAGAAAAATAAGAGCCAGTGTAATCTCAGTCAAAGGATTTTCTGAACTGCCCACGAAATAAACTTCCCTTTATCCTGAGGCTGGGGGTGAACATGTGGTTCTTTTTTGTTCTATAGAAGCCAGTGGAAATTATTCCTCTCCTAGTCAATCACTTGATTCTTTCTGCTTGTCTATTTTTAGGGAAAAATACGTATACACACATACATTTATATGTAAGTGTGTTAGTATACGTACATACATATGCATCTGTGAATATACATACCCTACAAACATATTACTCAGGTACATCACACACACGTACATACACACACATACATACAATCATGCAATGCACACATGCCCGCACACGTACACATACTTACATTTACACATATGCGCACACACACTACACACGTACACACAGGCACTCACAAATACACGTCCCCCCATATTCCGGCTACATAAAGGATGTTCTCTCAGATCACTTTTCTCTCCTGCATCCTACTTTTCTTCCCATACTTTCTTTTCACTTGCATCCAAAATATGCTCTGACATTAAGGTCTGTCCCCTCCTCCGCCCATCACTAGACTGAATTATTGGCCCAAATTTGACAGAACTGCTTACAGAAGACAAGAACCCTTTCTACCCTTCTTCAATTCACACCCAGTTTCTTTTCCTTCGAGTCTGTCTCTGCATCTTTACCCACAGACTCCCACACGGGTTCTTCCAGCAGAACGCTTGTTATATAATGTCCTTCTTGGTGAGTGTGAGCTCTGAGATGTGTGCTGATCAAGGCTTAGAGCCAGCTCCATCCCCTGTGGGACTGTGGGTCCCTCCTCAGTTGGTAGTTTTTTGTTTTTGTTTGGACGACCTTGTTTTGTGGGCATCACAGGCAACGTAAAATTTGAGGGGATAGTGAGGGTGGTAGGCAATGTGTGACAAAGAAATAATTCCAAAGGGTGTGGGCAAAATTATCAAGGGTTTTTCAGTGTGTCTGGCTTCCATGTGATGTCAGGTTTTTATTTATTTATTTTTCCCTTCCTGCTGTGACAGAGTTCTCCCTTGGCACACAGAGCTTGTTTAATAAATCTCAGAGTCACAAAAACACAACAGACAATCTCTCTTCCTTCAAGGTAAATCTAATCTCAGGGCTTCCTTTGGTCCCACTCCCCCATTTTCGCTCTGACATTAAAACAAGCCATCAGTATTTCATTACACGCCAGCTCTCATCTCTGTGTGGTCAGCTGACCTTTCCAGATGCTTAATTCCTGTCAGTTTTGAAGAGAAGAATAAAACACCAGGCAATCAGCAGTCACATCCTCACAAAAGAAATGAAGACATTTCTTCCAAGACAGGGTCAGGACTGGAAGGCCGTAGGCGGTACCCTTACCCTGCGACTTTAGGAATAAAGAACCTGAGGAGGGGAGAAGGAAAAGTGGGGTGGGAGCTGGAGGCTAAGAGAAAGCTGCGGCTCAACAAACTAATGCGTTTTTAAGAAGACTAAAGTAAAATTAACTGCATTGTTATTTATTATTATGCATATTACATTTAAAAATTAATCTTGATGGAATGGATAAAGGTGGAGTCTTCTTGAGAATGGTGAATGGTGCAATTTTTGGAACTGGGGAGGGGGTAGAAGTGACTCTATCTGTTCAAATGTAAGCAAACACCAAGAAGGAGTGAACGCAGGCAAGCAGTTCAGAAGACTCCCTAAGTCGCACCAGATTCACCAGTCAATGGTTTCATCAACTGTGCACAAGTGGAGGGGAGGGAGGGGAAGCAGAGGAGGAGAGAGACATGGATAATGGGAACCAAAGTAGTTTGGAGAAGAAGTCGCAGTGTTTCATGGCATAGTGAGGTGACTGTAACTCATAATTTATGGTACACTTTATAAAGAACCAGAAAAGAGGTGTTTGAGGGCCCCCAGCGTTCCCATAAAGGAACGACAGATGTTTAAGGATGGAGGTGTTAACTGTGATGATTGGATAAGTTTTACTGTATACATTGAATTATCACCACATACCTCAAACTTGTACAACTCTTATATGTCCACCAACGTATTTTCTAAACCCACACAAATTAACCTCTGTTTCTGACAAGAACATCGAGGGAAGGCTTTTCCAGAGCAGTGGTGGGGGTCTATGTTGGTGAGAGCCTGTGTACCTGGGCCAGATAGGGACAATGATCTTCCTTCCTTTTTCTGTTATGGTCCTTGACCTCTTGGTCTGTTGTGACCAAGGAGTGAGGTGCTGACAATGTGGTCCAGTTAGGATTAAAAGACTTGGTTAAACGACAGCAGTTTGTACATCCACTATGTTGTGTTGGGAGGTTGTGTTGTAGGGTGACCTCGAAAGAGTCTAGTAGACATTCACTTAATGCCATGAAGATAAGCAAAGTGAGGCAAAGAAAGGACCTGGTCTAAACCAGCCCTCCTCCTGCTCATGTTGATTTTGAATAGGATTGAAGATCCTTGAGAAGACCTTTTCCTGATTATGAAGTAAACTCCTTTACTCTCTGGCTTCCAAGGTCATTCAGAGACAACAGATTTGAAGGTGAACACGACTTGGAAACCCAACTGTTGATGTTCCCCTGGGGAGCAACACCATATTTGCTCCTTTTTTCTCTGACGTCATTCTCAGTAGCAAGGGCTATAACTGAATTACATAGATATCAATTAGACACCACGGAAGATAAACCACCCTCCGTTTGAAACGATTTTGCGGGATGAGTTATTCTTTAGAGGTCCCCTTCATAATCCACTTGAAATAGAGATTGATGCTCGGCATCAGCTGCATTACTCTCATCTATTAGGCAAGAGCCTGCTGTGTCTATAAACTCAATTTCCTTTATCATGGTAGCTTTCTGGCTTATTTGGATAAATGTTGAGCTGTCCACTATTGTTTATCTTAGCAGTTCATGAGGGAACCCAAAGCTTAATGATATAAGATGAGGGGGTAAAACATCACCTCCGTTCTCAATGACTGCTTTGCTTCTCGGTATGCTGGTTGGGTGACTGCTTCAAGGCATTGTGTAGAAGATTATGCTGGCGGCCGGTCTCCCTATACTCTTCTAGTTTCTTCATATTTTATCCTCCTTGATATAGAATTTCATCGTCTGTATTGTGACTTAATGCTTCCAATTAACTCTATTCAGAGTCTGCCTTTTTCTTTGGTTCTTAAGTTCTTAAGTTCTTTTTAGATAGGAATTCTTTTTTTGATGCTTGACTTTTCACTTCAGTCTTGCCAAGAAGTGTCAAATAATCAGGGGCCAGCTTTGTCTGTTGGTTTGTTTAGAAGCTTTAAATTTTTAATTTTTAAAATTCGGGAGGGAGGGAGGGAGATGACAGTCTCCATTTGAGAATCGACAGGATATGAACAGATGGAAATGTTCCCACTCTCTCTCTGTACAGCGATTAGTCCATTCCACGTTTCATAGAAAGAGAAAGGATGATGATGGACTACTGACTCATACCAATAAGTTAATAAAAATCTTTTTAGCATAACTTTTGTCCCTGGTGGTCCTGAGAAGTAGGATGCTCATGCCTTTTGTCACTGTTATGTGCCTGATTAACATCAGACTTCCAGTCACTTATGCAAAGCATAACTTACTCCAGGCCCTTTGAACCTTCCTATTAACTGAACACTTTTATGGGGTTGCTTATTAGACTCTAGGTATAGGAAAAAAAGTCAAGTAAAATGTGCTTGATGCTGGGATTTGCCAACAGATTCCAGTATGCCATGTAACCTGCCAATCGCTTGGCGAAATAAAAGTCCATACTAAATAGAAAGGCACCAACTCAGTCTATGGTTGTACACTTAACAATTTTAAATTAATTAACACAAATTAGTAATACATAAAATTAGCATACAACACTACAAGATTTCCTCCCTATTGGGAAGAGAGTAACCCCACAATTCTCTTGAGATTCAAGAAGTCTATAAGTCTTGTTATTAAAAGAAAATTTAAATATACATACTCTAAATTTAGCTAATGCCCCAGAAGTCTATGGTGATAAAATTTAGAAGATAAAATAGTCTTAAAATCAGTTTGAAAAAAAAATGTATCTAATTCCAAGGCACCTCACACTTCCCAGAAGGATGTCATCGTATTTATTGTGGCCCGAAGAACTGAATGCATTGGACAGGCTGCCACTTCCTTCTCTCCGGGGAACAGAAGCTGGTCTAATCTAAACTTCATTAAGGTGTCTTGAAAGCGCCCATGGTGTAATATAAGTCAGCAAACGAAGGGAATTGCATCATGGCTGTGCAGGCAAAAGTAAGGTAATATGTCCTTCTTTTCTAAAGATCACAGTCCCCAGGGGAGAGGCAAACGTGTTTGCACAAATCTTCCCACAAATGACCTAACTTGACTGAAAACCCAGCCCAAGGGAAGGGCCTTCCCTAAGAGCTGTGAAGAAAACCATGATGAAAGACACACAAAGACGGGAAATCTCGCCCCTCCTTTCTTTCCCATACCTTTGTTTTTGAGCAGTAAAAATCTTCTGAAATATGCTGCCGTTCCATTTCTAAGAAATGTCTCTTTAAGAGAGGAGAATAGTATTTTTTTATGTCACCCCTCCCAATTTTTTTTTAATACCAATATGTAACCATGTTGTCAGATTTTCTGATGCATTTTGATATTTACTTGAGGCCAAAGAGTTGATGATATATAAAAAAATAATGAAATTAGCAGCCCATGTAATGCACTCGTCTCTTTTTATGACAGTATTAAATGTGTTAATATAGCTGATAGGCTGTTGGTTTCTAACACGGAGGCTCCTAATACGAGGTATCAGTCTAAGGAATAATTTGTTTGATAAGAGGACTCAGGGACAATTTCTTTATATTTGTTCATCTCAATCAAAACATGAATTTAGGTAATAGAATTTTCTCTGGCAGACATGAGAAGTCTGGTTTAAGGTGACCTTAAGAGAAATACTTATGTTTTGGGAATTTGCTTTGGGTCAGATCTCTGTCATGTGAGGAAGATTCCATAACTGAGCAGGGCATTTCAGCGAACTAAAGATTGCATATGCCTGTGTGCACAGACCCAACTCACAATATAATAGTTTTGTTTTCTCTATCTGGAGCCTCATCGTGGCTGCTTTCCTTTCTCCGCACATCTTCATTTACAGAGCAACAGCAAACAGACTTGCAGATTTATGCCATCATTTGCTTCTTCACCTTGAACTCCTGCTGAATTCTGCTATGCTTTTGTAATGCGAATGCCAAGTGGTGGCTGCCTGCCAGACACAGACACTTCCTAGCTTCATGGAGGCAATGCTCTCCCTTCCAGGGAAGCTCAGACCCCCGTGGGAGGGATTTGAATACCCAGCCTTCCCAGCATTCAGTGGCCTAAATGCTAAATGCAATCAGGATAGTGGGAACGGCACTCACAACATTAGGGAACCAGAAAACTTCCACAGGACAGGACACGTGAAAGCAAGGACTGGGGATTTGAGATACTTGGAAAGGAATTCTCATGGATGATCCAGCTCAGATCTAATCCCAAGCAGAACTCATTAATTCAACAAATATTTGATTGCCTTGTACAAGCAAAGTGGCGTTAGTCACTGTTACGGGGCAGAATGGTGCCCAAGCCTAGCTTACTCTTACTAGACTTGGCGGACAGTGCAAAAACTAATAGAGTAGTCACAGTAATGGCATACATAGCTGAGTTTCTGTGTTGGCCAGGGCTTCACATCACGAGTATTCTAAGATTTAGATCTTAGTTTTCACCTTTTTTTTTTTTTTTTTGAGTGTCTGAAATCAGACTGCCTCTTCTGGCTGATGTTATCTTACAAGTCATTGTGAGCTGTCCATTCACATGGTTGTTAGCAGGTGGTCTGCCAGACATACAAAATAAAGATGATAAAAGTGAAGAAACAGGGTCAGTTGAATGGATGCCCTTTTCCCTTAGGGAGGCGCATTATATCTGCTATATCTGCATATTACTGACTGCGTACCAGGTTGCTAGAGTGGTTCTGTATGTGAGAACCATTTCTATTAATGCTCGGAACTACTACTTCTTCTTCTTTTTTTTTTTTTTTTGAGACAGGGTTTCTCTGTAGCTTTTTGGTTCCTGTCCTGGAACTAGCTCTTCTAGACGAGGCTGGCCTCGAACTCACAGAGATCCTCCTGCATCTGCCTCCCGAGTGCTGGGATTAAAGGTGCGTGCCACGACCGCCCAGCTCGGAACTTCTTTAAAAGAATAATTATTTATTTATTTTTTAAATTGTGTGTGTGTGTGTGCGTGTGAGTGTGTGTGGAGCTGCCTGGAATGTTCAGAAGATAGTGGATCTGGAGTACAGGTGCGTTCCTCCCTGACATGGGCGCTGGGAACCAAACTTGTGTCCTATGCAAAAGTAGTTCAAGCTTAACTACTGACACATCTCTCCATCTCGGCTTGAAGCCTCTTCATAAATAGGATGATCTCTGTTTCGTCGGAGGAGAAACTAAGGGGCAGCAATACTAGAGAGGATGGGGCACGGCTGCAGTCTCACGGCCGTGTGTAGTGCAAGGACACATATCCCAAGCCTGGCCTCTCTGATGCACACGTACAGGTTTGTATCTTCTGTTATGTCACCTGCTGTCTGATAACCACAAAGAACAAGAACACACGCAACAATGGTACAGACAAAATGCAGAAGAAAATAGCGCCTACGGATGATGGGCCCGTTTCTGGGGAAATGAACAGATGTAAGATCGAAGAGGAGAAGAATTCAAAAGCTGCCTGTGGAATACAGGGCGTGTAGGGGGCTGGCTGCTCCCCTAAAAGGCCAGGGTAGAGAGCTTGCCTAACATGTGTTTGATCTGTAAAGTCACAGGGAAAAAAAATTAAAGTCTTTTTTGTAAAAAGTAGGAGTGGTCTGTAGATTTGATGGCTGGTAGAGTGATAATTGCTTCAAAGACAAAGTCAAGGACAAACCCAGGGATGATGGGAGGGAAACCATACTTAGCTAATCAACACATCCTCATGGAGACCAAATCATGACCTGGCAGGTTCCCCTGCAATCCTTACAGTACAGACTTTCAGTTGTATCTGCTCTTTCCTGCTTTATTTTGTTTGGTTTTTGATACAGGGTTTCTCTGTGTAACAGCCTTGGCTATCTATCCTGAACTTACTCTGTAGACCAGCCTGGCCTTGAACTCAGAGATCCACCTGCTTCTCCCTCTAGAAGAATTTAATCTAGTGCTTGGATTACAGTTACCTGCCACCATGCCTGGCCCTCCTCTCTCGTTTTGCTTGAGTGTATTATACAAAGTCAGACTTGGAATGGCTCTCATTCTTAGCTATCCCGTGAAACAGGAAGGGCTGATGGTGGCCTGGATTTAAGACAGGAATCTTGGAAGGAAATCAAGGCAGTCTGTCTTAACTACTGACCATCCAGAGTGTCACAGTTCAGGCCTTCCAAATAGCATGCAGGTGTCCTTAAAGAAGCCACTCCCTTTTTGAAAGCAGAACTCATTTATGTCCAATGTCAAACACGAAGTCCAAATGTTACGTGTGGCTGCGGGTGATAGAGGCCTAGCTAATGAATGACTTAATTTTCTTTCTGTAAATTGACAGGGCCTCTGAAATCAGGAGTACAACTATGAAATGACAATCCCCCTTCCACAGACTCGCTGGTGTGTAAGTGCTGATAGGACTTTATTATCCGGTTAAGAGCACATTAGCATATCTATTAGATGAACCCTCTGCTTTACAATCGGAACAGATAATGTCTCACTGGGTCCCCTGAGTTATTTGTGGGTAGCTCCTTTTTCTTTTGGACCATCTGGGGCAGGGAGTTAGATAGAAATGTTATTTGCTGGACTGCTCAGATTTAATACTTGGCCTTCTGCCATTTGGATAAGAGGAGGCAAACTCACGACTTGGAAGGTAGGCAGGTGAGGCTTACTATTTCTCTAGACAGTCCGCAAGCAATGAGTCTGAAGGAGAAACCAGCGACTCTCCCGAACCGCATCCTCACAGAGAACGCCAGGCAAGCGTCGGGTTCCCATCATTTGCTGTCATTTTCCTTATGTTTTTCCCTCAAACCTGCTCTACTCTTTGAGATGAGAATACACAAAATAGCAGCTGAGAAAGCGGGATTCATCAGTATGAGTCTCAACACATCAATTTTCAAGTATGGCAACTTTAAACACACGCTAGGCTTTTAGTTTCCATAGAAAATAATCTCTCATTGTTTTCAAAAGAAACTGAAAGCACCCCAAATTACCACACTTTTAACATCCTGACATGTTGATGGCCCGCGTTCTTCACAGATCAAAGTCAGAGTGGCAGAAGGCAGAGTGCCGAGGAGCTTAAAACATAGTATTTCATATTTAGCAGGAATTACAGCAGTGAACAAGACAAGGTGACTTTCTAATATCATTCACACACACACACATGCACACATGCACACACGTGCACACACATGTATATATATTTTGGCAGTAATCGGAAGAGCTAAAGACTAACCTAAGATGACATTACTGCTCCTATCTTTCCTCTACTGACTTTCCTTCCTGGCCACACAAAGCAACTAACCGATGGAAGCCAAAGAGAGGCCATGTGTGCTTTGCAATCCATGGATGGTAGTCTGAGTGATGTCACGAGGACAGGTCGTGTGGACTCTTACTTTAGAATTTCTAGGAACATGTGGGTCTAGCAGCAGAGAGACATGTTGGAAGCGCCTTCCTCCCTGGATGTGGGAGAGCCTTGTCAAAACTTCTCTGCTGTTTATGGAAATGGGATCTAGTCCGGTGTTAACCCGAGTCAAAGAGAAAGTGGGATCATTCGAGGGCCCAACGTTGTTACACGCCTGTTGGAAAAGCTCAGTGAAGAACATATTGGGTATTGATGATGTTTTAAAACAGCCCATGAATTTGCAGAGGAGGTGTGTGTGTGGGGTAACCAAAGGTGGAGGGCAGAGGATTATGGGACAAAATTGAAGTCAGTTCTCCCCCATGTTGTGCTCTGTCTGTGGGTGAATGAACTGTTTCAAGTGTCTAGTTAGAAACTGTTATTGTAGGAGGCAACCTTCTTTTATTTTTGGTTTTCCAAGACATGGTTTCTCTGTAGCTTTGGAGCCTGTCTTGGAACTAGCTCTTGTAGACCAGGCTGGCCTCGAACTCACAGAGATTCATCTGCTTCTGTCTCCCAAGTGCTGGGATTAAAGGTGTGCACCACCACTGCCCGGCAGAATGCAACCTTCTGGAGAAGGATTTTAAAAGGTTGCTTGCTTTCCTTATGTTTTGACTGGGGCCAGGAATCCAGATTAGTTATTCATTATGAATTAGGATATCGGTGTCCGAGCATGGCAGTCACCTGCTCCATTTACGGTACATACATGACTGGACTCTTAACCAGTCAGAAAGTTCCACCCTGAAAAAGTATCCTTAGGAAATGAGTAGAAAGACATCGAGTGTGCCGACAAAGTGTGACCTCTGGGTCAAATCTAGTTTACCCCTTGTCTGTGTCTGGCACAGGACCTAAGGAGTTGTTTTCAATAACAATAAGAAAATCCAAAGGATGGCATTTTGTAAGCCATGGAAATGGTGTGAAGCTCAGTGTGGTTTATGGACACACTCCCCAATGACTGTCTGAGTCACAATGACTAAATTCTGCAGAACCCAAATTATTCACCATCTGCCTCTTCATGGGAAACACATGCTGACCTCCATAACACAAGCCAGGATGGATGATAGCGAAGGAAGCTGGAAGGGGGTGTTACAGTTTCTGCCCATTGTGACGGCTCTAGAAGCACAAAGTCCAACCACTATTCCCTTGAGTAAGGACAGAATTAGGTAAGGGGGGTTGAGACCACCAGAGCAATGACTGGGTTTCATTTGCTACTTGAGAAGCTGACTGAGTGCAGTCTTGAGGAGGTTGGCAAAAGACGGGATGCTCTTCAGAAGCCCAAGCATACATAATTTAGAAAGTTATAAGGCCCCACCATGGCTGCCTTTAGCTAGACACAAATAGACTCAGATCAGTGCTTATCAAATGATCTCAATATGCCAATTTCTTCTTCTGTTCCAGAGTATGCTGGTCACTGGGCATGAAGTGGGATAATTATATAATCTTATGTAGAAGTTCTTTATAACAGGAATGCTTCTAGTTTGATGGAGGATGGGGGCTCTAACCAGTCCTTCCTGTGTTACACAGGCTAGGAAGATAAAAACACAGTGTATTTATAGTAAGCAGCTGAGAGCTTCTATACCGGTTATAAGTTGGAAACTTGAGAATCTAGAGGGACTTCTGACATTGTGGGCAGCGAAAGCACCTGAGTTGCCCAAGGGAAAAAGCCGTCTCCCATGAAAGCAGCTCCCGGCCTATCTCAGCCAAGTTCTCTCAACTGGATCTGTTTGGGCTGGGGGCTGATGGACATACACAGTGGTCTCGTGATGATGGGCCAAGTGACACACAGAGCAGTTGTCATGATGACTCATGCTGCTTTTCAGAGTACCTTCTTCTGGGTGTTTTTAGGGGAACTTGGCGCAGAGAGGACTGGACAAAAGAACATTCCATGAACATTCTCTCACCCTAGTCGTATGAGCGAGAACTAGGGCAATTTCTCCTTAGCTGGCGAAGGCCCATATCTTCCAGTTAGCACAAGGGCACATCTACCCGCATGCCCGGATGTATGGAAGAGCTTGTCATGGGGCAAAGCTATTCCAAATTGCTCACTTCTGGAAAGGCTTCTCTCCGCGGGTTTGAACATGCAAGAAAGATAATTTGACCTATTTGTCACAATGCCTGGCAGGCCTGAACCCACTGCTTGCCCATAAATGTCCTGGGGCTGACGCTTCCATTTCAGGACCTGTCATGTTCTCGTGGAACAGGGAGCTGTGTGTGAACCAGAATGGACTGAGGTCTGGAATGTGCCAGTCTCTTTAACGGGGGGGGGGGGGGGGGGGGATTTTATGTTTCCCTTCTGTCCTTCCCCAGTGGCTTGTTTTAGGTTGGTGCAATCAATGCCTGTGCCCCACAACACTCTCCTCTGTGTTTGCCATGCCGTGTTTATGCCCCTGCAGCTTTGTAATTAATAATATACTGCTTTTCATCTTCAAAGTGATTTATACACATTAATTAATCCCCACTGTACTTCAGAGATTCTGTTCGTAAATAACTATCGTGCCCTCACACAGTACTTAGGAAGCCAGGGCTCAGAAGGCAAATGGTTCTCCACAGAGAAACGGATTGCTGAGGCCAGTGTCAGCACTCGAGTCCTGGTCCCTCACCGAGTCTGCAGGAGTCTGGTCATCTCTGGGGAGGGGCTAAGAGTACCTTGTAGCTCTGCCTCTACTGCTGGGCAAACCGGCCTGTTAACATCCCTCATTTTGAGTCATGAACTATTTCTCAATACTCCAGGGTCAAAGCATAATCTTACCTAAAGCATACAAAACAGGAAATGATGGATTATAAACCAATAAACCATAGTAAGATGCTCAGGACCAGCTTCCAGTAGCCTCCAGACTGAGGATAAATATGTTTCCTAATCCATCATTCACGAGTTACGCACCTGATTAAAACATTAAACTCTCACTACACGGTTGCCCGTTTATGTGATCACCCTTACAGAAAGCTATTATTTTTTAACCATTGAGCTCAATAAATCAGGCGCTAGCCATCTATCTCTCCCTTGCAAGGGGAGGAGGAGACACACTGGGGATACCATTGGCAGAGGCAGGCAGTGCCTCAATTTCTATACCTGGGCTCCCCGTGGTGCCCACTGGCCCTGCAGAACATTAAGCCTGAGAAGTGCACACATGGATCCTTTTTGAAGTTTCTGACATAAAGCCACATCATGCAAAGACCCTAAGGGCACATTCAATTTGCCTCCACCAAGCCCCTGCAACAGCTACCTGGGGACTCACATGAAATTCCTTCTAATAACACAAAGATGCCAGTTAGGTGATGGGCGGAGGTGGTTCAAGTCAATCAACTGCTGTATCCTTCATCAAGGGGTAAGAAGCAGGCATGACTTGAAAGTAGGCATGCTGAGTGTCAGACCCCAGGCACCACTGAGAGCTGAGGGTCAGAGTGAAAAATCTTTTGGAACACCCCAGACAAACATCACCCCTTTCCTCTCCCTGGGGTGTCAGTGTTCTCAGTTTTCAGAGGACGTTACTGATAAATGCGGCTGATAGGGAACATATAAATGTCTATTTTCTTTATTAAGACAAGCATAGTAATACTGTGGAATATACCGTTGTATGTTGTTTTTTCATGGTTTACACTAGTCTGCCTTGGGCAGGGACCCATATTTCTAGAGGCACGCCATTATACTTCTCTGCCATCAGGTAAGTTTAGGTCAAATGCCCTGGGAAGTACTGGTCTATCTCTTCTCTGGCAGGCACCATACTAGAGGGATAGGATTAAGACAGTAAAGGAGCCCCCACTGCTGAGCAAGAAAGGAGGGCTGAGGTTGGCAGAAGGAAGGCCAGCTTCGTCAGCACCAGCGCCAGCGCTGCCTTGTCTTCTTTTCCGAAAGAGGAGGAGCTTTTGCCTGCATGTTTGGAGCTGTTTGGGAGTCAGCCCCTTTTAGCTGGTGTTTTATAGGTTTGCTTTGCCACAGCTAACCCGGGGAGATCTGTCATAGCAGCCCAAAAAGCAAGCCAGAACCATCAAATATTTCACATAAACTTTAACAAACATCACCACAGCCTCTGCCTGGGCCAGGAGATCTGCCATTGGCAAGCTTAGCCGACAGAGCAGGAGCAATGGGGTACATGAACTGTGAACAGGCTTTGTGGCCAGCCCAGGACGCTCATCTGCATGTGGCGCCCTGCCTCTGAGCTCCCAGCATCTGCTGTTTTGCATAGTTCTGTGGTGGTACTTCCTAGATGCAAATGGACACCCATGGCACAAGGAAGAAGGTACCCTCATAACTTCACCTGCATGCTACCATTGTGCACACCCCAAGCTGGAGGGGCACATCTGCCACAGATGAAAACCCTATTCAGACCCAGTGCCACGCAGTGAGATGAGTCCTGAGGCCGAGCAGAGGGAAACAAAGGAAGCTGGGCAAGGTCCACTGCGCATGAGTGATCTGAGTCTAGAGGAAGATCAGGTCGTAGGCCCTGGCTTCTGGATCTCAGTTTAGTTCCATAGCTCTGAAAACCAGCAAGCTAGTTTGGCTTTCTCCCTGGTCAAAATGTTTTGTGCAAAATGACACCTATCCTTGCCTTGAGTTTCTAGCTGAAGGGAACCAGGGATGCATAAATATCAGAGCACTGGTTTGTACTCAAATCCAGTGATGGAGAAATTTAGGCGATTGCCATGGAAGCAAAGGGTGGATTTGCGGGAAAGATAATTCTCAGCTCCTCTCCAAGAAAAGACACAGCCAGAATGCTTAACTTCACCTCTGATAAATGTCAGCTAGAGTCATGACTGGAATGGATTCCAGGAGAGAAAAAATCACTCCTATCCATCACTCATGATTATGTTTTTCAAGAGCCAACAGGCAAATTGCACAGACAGCAGAAGGCTTCTAAAGTCACAAGCCCATGGCCTCTTCCCCCACCTTCTCACTACCAGGATGGTGAACAAGGTTGCTTTGACTTACCTATAAAATATGCCAGCAAAATGGCCAAGAGAAGGGCCGCAGCGATGGCCGACAGGGCAGCGCATTTCCAACTGCAGTACTTGGAGGGCTTCTTCAGCTTGAAGGCCTTCCTGGAGAATGTATTCCGCGGCAGCAGACGGGGTGGTGGCGTGTAAACAGTTCCTGAGGTCAAAGGGTATCCCGGAGAAGAGCTGCTGAACAGGGGCGTACTTCCGGAGGACGTCTTGAAGAGGAAGTGCCTGCAAGGACAAGTGAAAGGGTCAGCCCGGCCATGGCTGGCTAATGAAGGCTGAGCTCTCATTCCTTTTACTTCGTACAGTTCGAGTAAAACGTTAGTTAACTTGCCTTTCCTTGGGGTGTGTGTGCGCATGCGTGTGTGCGCAAAGGCTATTTTGGCTGGCCGTGTACCTCAATCCCACAAGCTTTCCTAATTTTGTACTTTCATAGATGCAGAAAGATGCATATAGGAGGATCCAGCAAAGCATGCCGAACAAATATGAGAAGTGAATTACTGTCACTCACTCAGAAATGATGACAATGATGTGGATGCTAAGTATGATCACATATTAGATCTGTGCAACTGAAGGCTCTTGAAATGTGTTGTCACCATCGTTTACAAACTAAACGTTATAATATCTTTAATTTAGATATCAGACACCGGATTGGGAGTAGTCAAGTAACTGACTGAGGCTTTAAAACCCAGAGCTCTGTCTTATGGCAAAATTATCTGCTGTTAAGTGTTGCCCGAGACTGCCTCTTTCCCCCTCACTTCTTGTCCATTTCCATCTCTCCTTCCACCAGCAGCAACCATTAGTCACTTTTCCTACTCAGGCTGCATCTTTAGGCCTTGTGATCATAGCTACTTTCAGAAACATCTTTGCCCATCAATTGAGCATGGTGTCCTTGGTACCCGGACCTATAATGTGATAACTCTATAACAAAACATAAAGTATGAAAAAAACATGTGACTTCTCAGAGGGTGGTCATTCCAAAGATATTTCACAGGGCATCAATTCTCTGACAAGAGATTATCCCCTTTCATAGATATGCCAAGGATGAGATTTTGAAGAATGACTGGCTACACGTTATTTGAAACAAGGACATGTCCAGAAGATGAAAGGTATGGATGGCTAGTCACGTTCTAGAGTTTAGCTGCTCAGGGCAGGGGCTGTAGCGCACTTTGGACGTAGTTCATCCTTGTGTGTTTAGTCCCCAGTAAAGATCCCAACATCCACAGAAGACTTTAGCAAATGATTGCATGCATGCCCACACAAGCTGGGGTCCTCCCATTATTTTGTAGTTGCATTTGCTGCAATAGTCAAGACAGGCAGTTTCTCTTTCCTCATATTTTCAGTAGATGCATTTTTATCTTTTGATACAGCATCTTTCTATGTACCCTGACTGTCCTTAACTCACTGTGTAAATCAGGGTAGCCTCAGACTCACAGAGATCCACCTGACTCTGCCTCCCAAAAGACAGGATTAAAGGTGTGTGTCACCCGTCACCCACGCCTAGTCATGTATGTATTTTACTTAATGGCTGTTTATATCTGTCATTAGGACATATATTTCCTTACACCTCACTTGAGCCCCATGGTGTGCACTATAAGACTGTCTCAGTTTTAAATACGAGAACCTTTAAGCTCGGAGTTAGTAGGAATATGACCTGCGGCTATGGTGGTGTGGATAAAAATGGTCCCCATAGACTCATATGTTTGAAGACTTGGTCCTCAATTAATGGAACTGTTTGGAAAAAACTAGGAGACGTGGCCTTGTTGGAGGTGTGTCAAGGGGCTTTGAGGTTTTCAGTGTTCTTTCTCTGCCTCCTACTTGCTGATCAAGATATGAGCTCTCAGCTGTCCCAGCCAACATGTCTGTAGCTTGCTGTAATATTGCTCCAACATGATGGACTCAACTCTCAGGAACCATAAGCTTAATGAAATGCTTTCTTTTATAAAGTGCCATGGTTATGGTGTTTTAGTAAAATAATAGAAATAAAACAGAGCTCAAGTTATAGTTTGCCTCTCTCAATTATTTGGCCAGAGTTTTAGAAAGAATGACTGTACCCTACTGTACCATACTGCCCTTCCTACTGAGGATTGCCAGGCTTTTCCAGAGGTGTCTAAAGGCAATATCACCATCATTATCAATATTTGTATCTTGACTACATACAGAGAAATATTTAAAATATTTGGATCCTTTATATATACCAAGTGAGTATGGTATGATTGAGAATCATGTCAGAAATGTGTCTGCTTAGCAAAACAAGTAACATAACCAACATAAAGCAAACAACTGATATTTAGACCTTATTTGTGCTATAAATATATTCAATTATCTCAATAAAGCATGCACATTTAATTCCATAAATATGGCTTCAGATTTCTTCCCAGTAGCTCTTTTTAGAACATTATATATACACACACAAGCACACATACACACTGGCTCTTTTTGAAACATTATACATACACAGAGGGAAAGGAAGAGAGAGAGAAAGAGAGAGAGAGAGAGAGAGAGAGAGAGAGAGAGAGAGAGCGAGCATGCCATGGCATACGTGTAAAGGGCAGAGAACATGTGGGAGTTGGTTCTTTAATTCTGCTGTGCAGGTTCTGGGGACCAAGTTCAGACTATTAGGTTTGGTAGCAAGTACTTTTAGCCACTAATCCAGTGGTTCTCCACCTTCACAATGCTGTGACCCTTTAATACAGTTTCTCATATTGTGGTGACCTCCTACTGTAAAATTATTTAATTGCTACTTCATAACTATCATTTTGTTCCTATTATGAATTGTAGTATAAATGTCTAATATGCAAGATCTCTGATGTGTGACTCCTAAAGGGGTCATGACACATAGGTTGAGAACCATTGTGCTAATTCATCACCCTGGCCCTAATAGATCTTTTCTAATGGGATCAACGAAGTCTTCTGAAGAGACGACCCTAGCTATGGTGTTTAAGTGAGCAAGAAAGTCCTGAATTGGTTTCTAGCAGGGCTCTTCATGGACAAGTTAGCTCACACTGGTCTCCCAGCCCTATTCTTGAGCATCACTATCATGGGGAAGTACAATCGCAGGTGCTGTATCCATGGTTGCTATACCAACCACCCAGGACCATTTAAGAAAAGCACTTAGTCTAAAGAGTTTCATGGTAGGTGTTCACTTCTTAATGACTAGCTTTGACTAAGGAATTTTTGGAGCAACAGAAAGAGCTCAAAAATAATTTAAAGCGTGACAATCGTGGAACACACATTACAAGAACTTCCCGACTGGATCAGTACTAACCCATGAAACACCCAGCACAAAGCAAACTAGAGTAGAAACCCTGACCCTTGATTTAGTGTCCCACTAACTTTTTCTCTTGGATCATTCTCCACAAATAAGGAGACATTAATGAGTATTCAAAAAAATACATTAGTTCAAACTCTCATGCCCCCAGTATCCTGTCCAATCTCATGGCTTCAGCCATCACCGATAGGTCTGCATATGTAACCCAACTTGTTCCTCAGGTTTGGACCCATGTCCCTACTGTGTATCAGGTATCTTGTCTTCCACATTGTATGCCACAACCAAATTTAGATTGTTTTCCTTCACCCTTCCTGTCCTCCCCTGTGTCTGTCTTAGCGCTGTAGTCATTTTAACCTCTTTCTCTTCTCTCACCTCAGATCCTAAAGAATCTCATCTATGCGTTTCTGAAAATCTTTCCCACTAATTTCACCTATCTTTTTCCCCTTCTAGCCACAAAGGTCACAGACCCCTGGCTTGCCTGACCTTCTAACAGAGGACAAAAGACATCTATAATTATAAGCTGGGTTTTTACTTCCATGACTGTGTGCTCCCAACCCTCTTACCTTGGACATTTCAGCCCACAATAGAAACTGCATCATAATAACACTGTGTGTGTGTGTGTGTGCGTGTGTGTGTGTGTGTAAAATCTTATATGTATGAGTGTTTTACCTGTATGTCTATACACTACTTGCATGCCTGGTGTTGTCAGAGGCCAGAGAGGATATCAGATCTCTTGGAACTGGTTATGAGCTGAGAATCAAACCTGAGTCCTCTGGTAGAACAGTCATTGAGATATTTCTCCATCCCTGTAACAGTACTGTTCATGTTGCTGTATCTTTGGGGCTGGGATGAAAGGCATCATGTGTGTGTGTGTGTGTGTGTGTGTGTGTGTGTGTGTGTGTGTGTCTAAGGAAGGGAGAACCTATACCTTACTCCTTTAAGACATTCTCTCGCTGAACATAGAGCTGTGCTGGTAGCCACCAAGCCCCGGTGATCTTTCCACCTCTTCACTCTACAGTCCTGGAATTACAGGTACAAACCTGGCCACACTGGGCTTCTTACGTAGATGCTGGGGAATCTGAACTCAGGTCCCCAGGTTTGCACAGCAAGTGCTCTTACCCACGGAGTCATCTTCCCAGGCTGTAACCCTTTTTGAATTGGCTCACAGAGGAGATTTCTTTATGAACTTATAATATTTCTTTATTAAATCCCCCTTGACAACACAGTCTGTTTCCCACACTTCCTTCTAGCTAGTTTCATGGTCTTCTCCTGCAACCCCTTAATAAACCTTCCAATACTACTTGGAATGACATAGGGTCTTTCCCTGGGTCTACAGCACCCTGCATGGCCTGACTGTAGCACCTCTCCAACCAATCCCATTGCTCTCCCCTCCTCTACTGTTTGTGTGTCAGATTGTCCTTTTACTGCTCTTTATCATGCTTCGACTTCCACCTCAGGGTTTTTGTACCGTGCATCCCCGCTGCTCGGAAATATGCGGCTAGTCCTCCATCCGTGTTGTTTGGCTTCCTGCTTTAGTGCCATTTTCTCAGAGATCTTCCCCAAGCCTCCCTCATTCTCTATGATTCTCTCACCATGATAGGCACCCCTGTTTCCTTTATCATATGCACATACGCATATACGCATGTACATTATTTACTGTCTGCATCCATCAGCTGTAAAATGATGAGGTGTTTATCAGATTTATTTAGTTCGATGACTTATCATCTAGAGTACAGTTTGCCACAGTGATCATGCATTTTTGTTCAATGACTGACCTACTATGCTTCCCGAGATTGAAATTATGAATGCTACAAGCACAGTATTATGAACATTTTAGATTTTTAATTAAGGCCCCTTCTGCAGTCTTGATGACTGATTGTAGAAGGGACTTTCATGTTTGTCTTTGTGCAATAGTGAGCATGTGCATTTCTGCACACACAATCCAATACCCCACCAACAGCAGGGCCCACAGACTTTGGGGACGGCATCAATGTAGCCTATGCTTTCTGGCTTGCTCAATGGCACTATGCTGTCTTTGATGATTATGGTTAAATAGAGCCCATGTAGTTCTCATCCCATTTCAGTTCCTGGTGTTCAAAAATGACCAAATAAAAGCACCAAAAATATGTAGAATCCTGTTTCTCTTAAGATATATTTATACCCTAATAATACAATCTATAGAGGATAAAGTTTAGTAAACCCCCACATTGATAAAAAACTGATCTTCATGAAAAGACCATTTCTTTATATGTTAACCTACGACAATTAATAAAAAGAAAAGGTAAACCGTTAAGAAAGAGAAAAAAAAAAGAAAGAAAAAAAAAGAAAGAGATGGTCTTCAGACTTTTCTTTACAGATACCTGAGTTAGTATCACTTTAGGGTTCGAAAAAAAAGGGACAAATTCCTAGACTCCCTCTGACTGGAGGAAGGCACTGGCTGTGTCTTAGGTGATCTTAAAATACCTTAAAGATTAAGAAATTCTAATCTATGTCCAACTGACACAGAATGCCCCAGATTGTAACTATGTCTATTGCTGAAAATGTGGGTTTTGGCAGCAGATGCCTTTTGGGTAAAAGCGTCCCGAAAGTTTCAACTTCTAAATGATTCCGTGTGACGGCTGGCAGCTTTCCCTCTATTGACAGGTAAGACACACTTGGCTGAGGACAGCATCGCGTCAGGTGGCTAGCACTTCACTGGCTGTTCTTCCCAAATTTTCTGTCTGAAGGTTTTTTTTTTTAAGTTGAAAAATATAAAAACTTTGAATAGTGAAAACAGAAATAAGATTGAGTAAAATACAATAAAAAGAAACATGAGTCACAAGGGAATGGTGTGGTCACATGGCTGCGGGGAGGAAGACTCAGAGACTCCTGATTTCCCACTGACCCCCGCTATTAAGACAGCTTTTCCCCCTCAGGGGCCTACTCAGTGTGTGACGGGGAATCATTTCTGATGCCCCAGCTGAACTTCTTCCCAGCGGTTGGTCATGGAAATAGCTCTGCTCAGGACTTCAGGCGTCAGCAAAAAATGTGTAGTTCCCAAATGCACTTGACATTTTTCAAGCACAACTCAATTGCTCTCAGAATTGGCCACTTGTGCCTTGGAAAGGCAAGGCACACGAGGGGCCCCCAAAGTGCTGTCCTTGGAGTTTGCTAACACTTCAGGGGACGACGGAAGCCGCTCTTGGATGTTTTACAGAAGAATCAAAGTGGAACCTGCCTGCTTCTTTCCCTCCCTAGCCATGTGGGGAACAGGGCTTGAATTCTAGCACTCAGTCTGCAGGACATAGGTGGTGGTGGGGGCTCGGGATTGGTCAGGAAGGCCAGCAGGGACCTGCCCTCCCTCCATCTGTGTGCTCTGCTCTGGATCCTGCGCCTGTGATTTCCTAAGAGTACAGTGATCGTTGCTTCACTCTGATCTCTCTGTCTTTTGGGTCAATGTCATCACTTTTCTTCAAGTGAAAGCAGAACTATTTAATAAGAATGGAGAAAGTGTACCTAATAGTCTTCCTCCTGTGCTCTTTACATGACAGCAAAGACATGGGTTTGAGGAAGAATTGGAGAAGAACAGGATCTGCTTCAAATTGGCTTAGGAAATTAAGGATACACCCCCCCCCCCCCCGATTCAACAACCATGAGAGATTTCAAAAGGAAACCTAACAAATAAAAAAACCTTGACAAAGCATCCATGCAAAAGTCCACCTCTTTAAAAAGCTGTGAATTGTCATTTATTTATTTATTTATTTATTTATTTATTTATTTATTATTTATATCTCTGCTGCACAGGATCCTTGACTCATTTGGAAACTTCCAGAACAAGTGGCTGCCGATGGGAGGCTCCAACAAGGGATTTCTTTACAGTCTTTCCCACCCCCTCTGATCAGTCACCAGTGAACTTTGTCATTAACCTCAAACTCAACCGAAGCAAGAAGCAAATAAATACATAAAATCCTTTAATGCCAAATACCATTTTCCAGCAGGCAACAAACCAGTGGGCTCCCCAGAGGTGGGTTCCAGATTTCCTGTTGGTTTGGCTCTATTCTCAGGGGGTTATCCCAGCAGGGCCTGGAAACTGAAATGTACGACACAAATAATCCCCCTGCAGCAGCTCCAAAGGTCAGGCTGTCTTCCTCTTCCCGCCTCTCTCCTTTCCTCTCTCACTCTGTCTCCTGTTCGCTCACACACTGCATCATGACAACCGGTGGTGACCAGTCGAGGACATGCTCTTCTTCCTTACGCAGGAATCTGGCTGCAGGAAACAGTCTTCTAGAACCACAGCCAAAGTCGTGAAGGGTCTCTGTGTTGTGCCATATGCCCCAAAGCAGCTCTGCTTCTCGGGCAGGCCAGGTGTCGAGTATTGTTCTCCTGAGAAAACTGACACTCCCCCCGCCACACACACACAAGCAAATGAACCCTGACTCTTCAGAGAAGTGGATGGAAATATTGATACACACACAGCCCATTAATCCCTGAGATATTTTTCATATTGTCCGGGAGGTGTCTGAAATTTGACAAAAATCCAGCAAAAGGAGAAAGGCAGAAAGCCAGCAGGAATAGGGGTGCGGGGCTCAGTGAGGGAGGGAGGTCGGATGTGCAATGGGACACAAGGTTTCTTTGGTCTCTACCGGCCTGCCCTGGCCTTTGAAGCACTTGGTTTATTGTCTTTAAAGGAGTAGGTTTAATAAAGAGCCAGGCCATGAAGTGTACTGTAGCATGGAAAGTTACTGTAATTAGGTTTTCAGGAGTTATAATAAAGCATTTAGCTGGAGAGAGGTTAAATAACCACTTTCCTTCTTGGCATTATTATTACGGTCTCCTATAGGAGCGTGATGGTGGCGGTCCAGGGGAAATTTGATGTCTAGGTTTCTGAGAGATAGAGCAAGAGACATGAGGTGTGACAAGAAAGAGAAGAAAAGATAGAATACGCAGGTTGAGAAGGGGAAAGGCAGGGATACTGAAAAAGATGCTGTGGGATACTGTTGTGCTCAGTTACCAGCTGGACAGCAGCATCAGGTCATCTTTTAGGCCCTCCCATGAAACGTACTCATGGTCAAGAAATCAAGTTTCTACATTAAAGTAGAAAGCAAAGCTGTGAACTCGTGGGTGACAGGCTGGCACTATTAGGTCAGCCTTCTTTGTACACATAAGTATTCTTTATTATTCCTACTGATTTTGTTATTTTAGAGAAGCGATGGTATCATATACCAAGGTGGCAGCTGTCATCTTGCAGATCTGGCAGGCGGGCGGTGCTTGAATCCAGGCGCCATGCTCATCACCGTAGAACCTTGGGTGAGTGAGTCGATCTCTCTGGAGGGAGGACCATGGCATTATTTACTTCATAAAGAAGACAGGAGATCTGAAATGCTGGGAGAGTTTTTTTCATCGCGCACGCCGAGGAGCAGAATTGCCTGTGAATGGCCAGCGCACGTGGCTGTGAAGCATCTTGAGGACAGGAACTACGCGCTCTGCATTCTTTGTCACATATCCATGACCTCATACCAGTTCAATTATTTGTCGAAAGGACGCATTCTCCTTACGGCAGTGTGTTGCCCACCCCTCTCAAAGCACTTTGGGAAGATGGCGAAAGTGCTTGTCTCTTCCATTTGAGAATTGATATTTGGGTTGAAAAGTGAACTATGGTTTTTAAACTGCAAATCTGAAAATAATTTCAATGGCTAGTTCTTGACTTAAAAACAAAAACAACAAACAACCAATCATCCAACCAGGGTAACAGAAAGTGCGTGTTCAGTCGCGGCTCCCTCCGGGTAGGGGCTGTCTCAGGGATAAACAGGTTTGCAAGGTCTCTTGTCTCTGGGCCTTTCAAGTTATCCAGGGTGCCACTGTAGCCCCTTGTCTCACGAATAGTGGGAAAATCCTCTATTTTGCTATCTCCAAAATCTGCAGCTGTACCCAAAATACTCACAGCTGGAATAATTAGCAGCTCAATTTATTGCCTTCCGTTTTCTAAATAGAAACCTTGGCTCTTGATATTTAAATTTGTGTCACACTGTGACATAACGTAGCATTTTTCATTGTAAACCTTTTTTATTTTTTATTTTTGTTTGTTTTCTTTCCTCCTTTATGGAATGAACCGCTATCCCACGTGACAGGTAAGATCTCTTGAGTTCACTAAAGGAAACCGGCGTTTTGTGAGCAAAACCATTTCTGAGTCTTTCTCATGAAATGAGGAGTCTTCGTTTTTCCCAGCTCTGGTGTTGTGAAAAAAATTGGTGACCCCCCCCCCCAAGTTAATTGGTGGGCATCCCGACACCACACACACACACACACACACACACACACAAATATACACACATTAGGTAACAAAACAAAGACCGTGACTTTGACTTGAAACTTGACCTTGAATGCACCAAACAATGGGCATACAGAGACAGCTATTTCAGACAAATTTACGCGAGTATTCCCCCTTCGCCAGGGTGGAGGAACATAACCCTTTAGATACAATTGTCAAACAGGGTGACGTCACCCATCTCCCACAGCCTCAGGTCTGAATCCTTCATCACGCTCTGCTTCCCGTTGTTAGGCCCGCCTTACAAATTTACCATGTTTCTTTAGTCGCGTTATCAAGACTACTCTCTTTCTCTCTATTTTGCTTTTTGAAATCTCTGATAACTCATAGACAGTACTCAAGACTGTCTGGAGAAGGAAAACACAAATTATGGCAGAGATGTTTTAGAGTCCCAGGCATGGCAGGACATTGAGAAAAGCAACTCAACTCCCTAACTTCAGATGCTTCTGGAAAGTGAGAATAAAATGGAATTTCAGAGCCCTGGGAAAGGGCTGAGGAAGAACATGGATCAAAATTCTGAGCCCAGGAGCCTTGGAAGAGTTTAATACATCGTGCCCCAACTTGTGCCCATTTCCAAAACAAATACAATGTTTGATATTAAGGCCTCAAGTAAGAAGCCAAGTCACGTGATAATCAGCGAGCATGAGCACGTCACATGCTGTCATTGATGCCGTGGTGAATGAGTCTCACCCTCCTAGGGAACTGCTAATCTCAGGGGCAGAAGCAGGGTCCCTCACAGGACCGGAATTTACTGAGGATGTAAGTACTGGAGAGATGGCTCAGTGGTTAGGAGCACTGGCTGCTCTTCCAGAGGTCCTGAATTCAATTCCCAGCAATCACATGCTGGTTCACAACCATTCATAATGGGATCTGATAACTTCTTCTGCAGGCATATGTGCAGGCCGAATACTGTGTACATAATAAATAAATAAATCCTACAGAAGATTCGGACTATGACACCATCCAACCTGGTTATTGTTGCTATTTTGTTTTGTTAATGAGGTTCTGGGGGTCGAATTCAGGACTCCTTGCTTGCAAAACGTCACTTCATTGACAACTACCACTTCAGCCTCCTCATTTATTCTTTTTCTTTTCTTCCTTTCTTCCTTTCTTCCATTCTTTCTTCCTCCCTCCCTCCCTCCCTCCCGCCCTCCCTTCCTTTCATTTTGAAACTGTTATTTTCAACTTCTGTGTCATTGCTGAGGCACACCAGGCATGAACGCGCTGACCACTTCTATTGCAGACACCCAATGGGCTGGAAAATAGTGGGATAATGCATTTCTAAAAATTAATTTTGAAGATTCCACGTGGCGACGGTGTGCATTCTACCACTCTGCTCTCCCTCTGTTCCACAGCCGTACAATGATTGTACATCTCCACACATCCCTGTATCCTAATCTCCGGTCCAGCTCCTCGTTTGTAACTGGGAACGCACAGATAATCTCCCCCGAAGTCTGTAAGAATTTCTGGTAATGTATTTGCTCCTTATCTGTCACGTCCCTGCCCACCTGTAGCGCAGTTTATCTTCACAGGTGTGGTATCTCTGTGAACACGAAGATCTAATGGTGCATTTTCTCATCTAAATCACTTTCAAAAGAATACAGTCAGAGTGGCTTTCAGCTCTGGAAAGTCCCCGACACCGAGATGAGGCTCCTCCGAGTTTCTCTTGTTTTCCGCTCCTCTATTATAAAGGAGCCCTGCCCTCACGCACCTCTCTTTATATTTTCTTCTCTTTGGTACTTAAAAGATTTTGTCAAGGAGAAAGAGCTTCATTCACCATGATGCTGAAGGGGGATCATGTTGACAGTCTTCCAGATGTTAACACAGGGAACATCTGGACCTACATACAGTCTTTAATCACTCAGATGCCCTAGTAACCATCAAGTTACACACGGCGTAGGGACGTCACATTTTACTACTCTGAGCATGATTGGAAGTAGACTGTTTTTTCTTCCTTTCTTTTTCTTAGAAAAGCCTGGACATATTTATAAGCCTCAGCCAGACATTATGCAGGGAGTGAGAGACCTTGGAATGCTAAGTCCTGAAGGGGATGTCTCCATCAAAGCCTTCCCCTCAGGGTTCAGGGAACTCTGTAGAAGAGGAGGTGGAAAGAGGGTAAGAGGCAGAGGGAATGGAGGACCTCAAGAAAACAAGATCCTCTAAACCAACACGAGCCAAGCTCATAAGAAACACAGAGACTGAGGGAGCACGCACAGGGCCTGCACAGGTCTGTGCAGAATTCAAGAAAGTGCTGAAAGTCGTCACAAGTTTTTACTACTTAAATACCCAAAGTTTCCCGGCACTGTATAATAATTATTAATCTGATTACTTAAACATGTGAATATTTTTTTTTTAATGAGCCAGACTCACTGTTTACTCCTGACTGGCCTAGGACTTCCTTTGCCTACAGAGTGCTGGGATTAAAGGAGTGTGCCACCATGTCTCACTTGACCACGTTACTCCCCCAATTTAAAACCCACTATCTGCTATTCTTTACTTGAGAATTAAATCTATAATGTCTACAATGGACTTTCCTGCTTCCTAAAACATATGCTGGAATCAGGAAGGAATGGGAAAGCAAACTGACAGTAGCGAAACAAACAAGTCCCCCACAAAACAAACCACAATTCAAGAAGGGTCATTTTCTAGGTTTTCTTAGGTCCTCAGGACCTGTGTTCTGGGGGCTAGAAGAAGGAGGGGGGAAGGAAGGCAGGGAAGAGAGGAAATAATGTTGGAAGGAGAGAAGATGAGAGGAAGGAATGTTTAGGTATAAGAGTTCGACAGAATCGGCTGAGTACTTTTAAAGATTCCTTCTGGGCTGGCAGGAAGAGATGGAATTGGCTTATCTGAATCATTGTTTAGCTGATGACGTGGTTTGAAAACTTGCCTCTCTTCCAACTGATACTGGACCTGCTGGCACTGTGACAGTATTAATTGGAGTCCCTTGAGAGAATGAGTTGGCTGTGAGGACTCCACCTCCACGGACAGATCAATCACTATAAGCCTTGTTTCTTATCTTGGAAGTGGATTGCTCAAAGCCAGTGAGTCCTGAGCGCTCTCTCTCTCTCTCTCTCTCTCTCTCTCTCTCTCTCTCTCTCTCTCTCTCTCTCTCTCTCTCTTTCTCCCTCTCTCCACTACATGCATGAAATCATGCAGCAAAGAAGCTCCTTGCCAAACCCTGGCCTCCTCATTCTTGAATTCCCAGCCTCCAGAACCATAAGCCAATACATTTACATTCATTATAAATTGGCAAATCTCAACTATTCTGTTATAACATTACAAATGGACTAGGACAATTGACAGCAATGTGTGTGTGTGTGTGTGTGCTCGCGCGCGCACGCGTGCATGCATGTATTTGTGTGTGTCCTCACATGTGTGTGCTCCTACACATGTACACATTTGTGCATATGCCTGTGAAGTCCAGAGACCAGCTTCAGGTGTTGATTGTCGGGAATCGTCCATCTTGTTTTCCTAAGAAAGGCCTCTCGCTGGGGCCTGGGGCTCCTGGGTTAGGCTAGGGGAGCTGGCAAGTGAGCCTCAGGGAGTCACCCATTTCCGACTCCCTAGCATTGGGATGGTAGGTGTATGACACCACAGCCTTTACAGGGTGCTGGGGATCAAGCTCCGGTCCTCATGCTTGTGTGGGACAAGTCTTTTTTGGACTGAATGATTTCACCAGTCCCCAACTGCCAGCCATTTTTAAGGCATTAAAGCAGTCCTTGAAAGGGGTCTGGCAGAAGTGAAAGAAAATGAAAAAAAAAAAAAAAAAGCAAAAGCCGCTATTCATTTTTATGAATTCAAGATCTACTTCTCCATGAATAAATGTACAGTGTTCTAGTGCTCCCGTTAGGACAATGTTACTTTTGACTTTTTAAATTCTAACATAGAGATGGTTATCTTCAATACAATTTATTTTCCATTAGAATCTGCATCTGATCCTTCGAGACATGAGAACATATAAGAAAACCCATCTGCGTATTTACCTGCATTCCATTATATGCGCAGCATCCATAGGTATAATATTTTCTTCTTAAGTAGCACTCTTCGTGAAATGATCTAAGAGCTCTTCAGGGATATTAATTAAGTTTTACAGCAACCCCCGTGACACGTCTGCTTGCCGACATATATCTGTTAGACACTCAGAAATTAGTGCAGTGCAGAAGCGTGCCGCTGTGATGTGTTTGTAGGCCGGCCACATCCTCACTGACAATGCTCCGAAAGGATCCATACATTTCAATTGTCAAGGAAAATAAAATGCCGTTAAATAAGGTAAGCATCATTCAGCATCAGCATGTAAATCCGGCCATGGTGCTTCATACACTTGCAGGTGGATCCTGCAGTACCCTCGCCACAAGACAAGCGGCAAGGAAGAGGCTGCGGGAACATGGCTTCCTTGAAAAGATCTCTGGCTTCTTTGGAGCTAGGTTTCTAAGATTCCAGGGCGAGGCTTCTTAAAAATCCAAGTGTCAAGGAGAATTGTCGTGCACATTTGCCTTAAGTACCCGAAAAGCTTGTCAGTGCCTTCCTGGAAATCTTGATGAAGATGCAGGTGGACACGCTCCGGCATGGTGGATTGAAAGCCACCTGACAGCAAGGTGGGATGGGAGGTGAAGAGGCAGGTGCCTGCCTGCGGGCATTTTCTTTGCAAGAGGTTGAATTAAGTAAAAACATAAAGGCAAGTCTGGTGGAGGGGGAATTTGTTTCTCCTGATAGCTCAGAGATTTGTACTTGAACCGGGGTTCTTTCTAACTCTTAGTTTTTGTGAGAGAAGAGGGTGAAGCGGTTAGGTGAAAAGCAGTGTCTGCAATGCCTGTGTTTTAGGGCAGCTGGGTGAGGAACTGGGAAAGGGGAGCGAGACCAGGTCTGCGGCAGGCATGGACAACACCTGCTGTCTCCAGGAGGCAGAGTAGGGCAGTGGCTAATGGGTAACTGGTGGTAATACATGGTGTTCGGAGCCTGCCTGTAACCTGTGTAGCCTTCGGTATTGTTCTATCTTCGTTTGCTTCAATGCAAATATTTAGAGACATTGAGGGGATTAAATGGGGCTTAGCATGTGCTTGACAATGAGTAGGCCCTCAACATAATTGTTAGCCATTGCTGTAACGGAGATAATTACTCATGAATACCACACATTGCCTACTTTAAACCTCGCTTTCTTACTATATCCTTCATTTTTCCTCCCTCTTTTCCATTCCTTCCCTCTATCTGTTTTTGTTAGATATGGGATTTCTGATTAGCTCAATTATTTCTATTGCTTGCTTCCTTTCTAGGTGTCAATGAAGTTTTCTCCTCCCAGTGAGTCTGACTGCCAGACACCATTGCCTGACAAGAGTGCATCTGAGCCTCAGATGTGGCCTTGAAGTCTCTGTAGCTTGATCTCCTAAGACTTGCTCCATCCTATCCAGATGTTGTGTTTTCTGGTCTGAGATGCCATTTAGGTGGAGAGACTCCTACCCTCCAATCAAAGTGAAAGATAGATGCTGTTTTCTCCAGCCAGGCTTCTCTGTGTGTGCCTTCACTACCTATGACTCCACAGAGCCTTTAGAAATGGCATCCATTTCAATATGAACAATCTTTTTTTTCTTGCCTTTCCCAACTAGCTATAATTCACAGCAAGAGAGGGCACGTACTTCTCAGTGGACTCCTAGTGTACTTTAATGTGCTTGGTCACTCACAGGACCTCAAAATGTTGGCTGAATTAAGCCAAAGTCTTATGTACATCTTTGACAATGAAATTACCAATGGTAGGTGGGATATTAAAAAAAATCCTTACTTAGCATAAAATCAGAGTTTCAGACAAAATAATTATATAAGTTTGGCCAGAGGCATCTTTTAGACTGAGTCCCACAAAAGAGGCCATCTTTTTTGCTGGATTGTCCAGCCCTTGATCACACCACGCGCTCTCCTGTAATGGCTTGAAGAGTCACACTGCTGTGCCAGGGATTTCTCTCGGGGCTGTAGAAACTTGACCAGGTCAGCTCTCTTAGACATTCTTATAGTAGCCCAAACAGATAGATAGGGGCACGACAGATGAGGAGAGGGGACAAATTTAAAACACTGTCGCATTATAAATGAGAAAACAGGAGGCAGCAAAGGTACGTGTGAATTCACAAGGGCCACACTGCGTCCAGCTGCTGGTAAAGGGCTAGGACTAAGGGAAGACCTTAAGTCAGATTTTGCCTCAATGACGCCTCTTCAAATGCTTTGCATGGAAAGTAAGGAGGGGTTCCATGGGCTTGGAGTGCGAAAAGAGAGCTTGCCCAGCAAGTAGGAGGCCCTGGGTTCAATTTGCCTCACTAAAAATCCAAAACGAAAGCATAGAGAAAGGAGGTATATTCCTTCAGACAAAAACCCCTCTCTCCTCCCTATACCTTTACTCCATAAATTTGGGGATTCTTATTTTCAGTCCATCAGAGAAGTAGGTGATTAGAGAAAGACCATAACATCTGAATTGAGATGGGCACAATTTGGCACAGTCTACCGAACTTCCAAATGCATATTATCCCTACCCTTTGATCTAGCAATTTCGGTTCCTGGAATTTAACTTTTGAACATAATCATATAAGTATGCAAAGAAAGGTACACAGACAAGACTTTTCATCGCAGTTCTGTTTGTAATAGCACAAATCTGAAAGCAATCTAAGTGTCCATCAAGAAGACATTGGTTAAATAAATTATGGCATTATGGGACATTACAGAGACCTTAAAAAAGGGAATGAAGTAGGTCTACATGAAATTACCTGACATGATTTCCACAATATCTCATTAAGTCAAAATGAAACTTACTAAGTGGAATGTATATGGCTCCATTTCTATTAAAATATATGCCTAGACATTCATAAACATCTTTGGAAGCTTGAAGTAATAAGCCTTCAAGTGGTATTTTCTTGGAAATAGAAATTGAGAAGCAGAGATTACTTCTAGGCACGTCCCATCTTTCCAATAATTGAATATTTTCGACTAAAAGAATATCTACATTTTGTAATAAAGTAACTGAAAATTTTATAGTGACTATGCTTTCTTTTTCTTCCTTTTTGTTTTGCAGAGGAAGTAGAGATAAAAATTCTGTGTGACTGATTGGAACCTAAGTCCTCCACAATGGAGGAAATAGTGATAGGTTTGGGGAGAGCACCATTTTTTTTTATCCCAATCTCTATCCTATCTACACCCACATCTTCATCACCATCCCTGGTTTATCGATTCTCGTCTCTATTCCTCTCCCTATAGTTAGCAGAGTCCTAATTTCTATCTTCATGGTCTTCCAAACCCCCCTATCACCTCCATTGCCGTCCTCTACTCTTTTATCTCATCTCCAACCCTATCATTTTCTCCATCTTCATCCCATTTCCATTCCCACACCCATTCCTATGAATAATCTCTCTCTTCCTCTCTTTGTTTAAAATAGTCTGTTGGCTTTAGCACCATGAAGAACTTCACCCTTTCCTCTGAATGGAACAACATACAATTTTGAAGATGTACCCGAGGAGGACCCCATCTTAGTATTGTTTTTGTGTTTCTAAATGCCAAGGGGAGTGATGAAGACAACTCAGAGATCCAAGTAACTTGGGCACATACTGAGTGGGACCTCCCTTCCTTCTTTTGCCCACCTGTCACCATCACGAACACACTATTACTTGAAAATTTTGGAGAGTTCAAGTGTGCTTTCTTACCCCATACTACACTTAGCCTCACCACTTCTAGTAATTCTGAATTAATTCGCAGAGATATAAGCACTAAGGAACACCACTGGTAACATTAGGCCGCGTTGCATTTTATGATGGGAGTTTTTATCTAATTAAACATGGAACTGTTTTGATGTTGCATCTATTATGATCCATTAGGGAGCTGACTGCCCTCTGCAAAACATCCTACTCAAGATTTTCACAAGCAAGATCAAACACATTACCAAGAATATCACGAGCACGGAAGCATGGAGTTAAATAGCTCCCATTCATGGTTTTATTAAAAAGCAAAACCAAAAATTCTCCCAAGTTATTCAATTTCCCATAGGTAAAACCACTTCTCCTGCCATTTCCAGGAGGTGGGAAATGCATCGAGATGCTTTGAGTTAACTTTCTCATCACGAGTCCCCATAAAGAGCACTGGTTAGGAAGACAATAAGTGAGCATGTTTTAATTAGAAAATGTGGAATCCAAGCACTTTTGCAGGAAAGATGACGATAGCTTAAAAGAGACATCAGGAGACCAATAAAAGTTAAAATGCATGAAGTAGCCACAGTGAACTCAAAGGTAAAGTCATGGGATGTTTGAGAAGTGAACCAGAGAGGGTGATGCATCAGAAGTGGGTGGGAGGGAGTCAGTCAGTGGAACTTACTCTCTCTCTCTTCCATCGGACTCCGAGCAAACCCCCTTCTGTGCCCAAGCAAGTGAGACAACTCAGTGCCCTGAAATTCCTCCACCTCCCACCCTGGCCACTATACTCTCTACCCAGAGGAGAAATAATTACACTCAGGCTATGAGAAGAGATTGCTTGGTAGTGCTGAGTTTGATTTGGGTTCATCTCGAGTTTTTGTCTGACACTTTCTCTTTCACATTCTCTTACTGGCGTGGCATTTGACTATGGGTTTTATGCTAGCTATCTCTTCTAAATCAGGTCTTGTGTGGGCATATAATTCTGCCTTGCCAACCACTGGGGTCTGTCCTCTAAGTCTGGTGGGAAAAAATGGGTCAGTAGTGCTAAGTGCGATCCCTGCTGGGTTCCATGGGCCTCTGTTCAAGACAGTGCCCTTGAAAATTAGAAATCGCTAGTAGTAGTGGTAGTGACCCATGTTGTAATTGCAGCGCTCTGGAAATCGAGTTCCACACCAGTTTAGCCTACAGAATGAGTCCCTGTCATAAAGAAACACGCAAAACAAATGTCTGAGAAGAAGAACCTCCTTCCAATGAGGTTCCTAAACTATAACCACATAACTCACAGGCCCTGTAATGATATGAGCAAATGGGGTCCTCTAGAAGCACTCTGTTCAGAAACACAGTAAAGTCAGGCTAAGGCAGATGCCTGATATCCGAGTATAAGCGCTTGATTCCAAGTCTGCCAAGGACCTTGTCTCTTTTTTCCTAGACCCTGCGCCTTACATTTCATTTGTCTGCTCTGCTGACAGGAGACAAGGGCATCTGCCCCGTGGAGCTTTGTCTCAGGCAACTGATATAAAGCACCGAAGCCAATGCTCAGCACAAATGAGACATTTCAGACAGGAGTCTGTTGGGAAAAAAACAGCCCCAAACTGTCCAGTGGTTTTGGAGGCAGGACGCATTCCAGCAGGGCCACTCTTTTCCTTATGTGGACTGTGGTACAGAAGCTGGAAGGTTGAACTTGGTGCCTTCAGCATCCTGCTGTGGGACACACTGAGAAGGAAGATCCCCTAACATGAGGACCTGAGTGCCCGGAACACATATGTTCACACAGCACTCATTCGCAGGAACCTGGAAGCTTCTCCTTCCGTTTTACTGAGTGGGGGAAGGTGGGGCTAGATGCAGAATGCTTTCCTTCAGGGCCTATCCAAGGCCTAACTGAATCTCCCATACCCTCAATGTGTGTTCCCAGGTACAGCAGCTAGGCTGGTGGGAAATGAAAAAGTCATTATAAGAACTTAGCAGAATTTCTGATAACCATTTGAGTAATTTAATAAATTAAATTCATGCACACATGATTGAATTATCGGTGACAGAAACCTGGGGAGGGTGTTTACTGTCCCCCAATTAGTTACTATGAGCTAGGAATAATCCTCTAAGTGATTTAAAAATTCCTAACAAGTTCAAGGGAGAACTTTTGTCTTTAGCACTGGGATAGTTCACAAACAGGACTAAGAAAAGAACTGGGAATTGATCGGTGGGCTTGGCGGCAATGAAGCTACCCGAGGAGACTTTTCTAAATACACTCATATACTCCGCCAGAGTATACAGCTCAGGTTGGGACTAAGAAAAGAATTGGGAATTGATTGGTGGGCTTGGTGGCAATGAAGCTACCCGAGGAGACTTTTCTAAATACACTCATATACTCCGCCAGAGTATACAGCTCAGGTTGGGCGTGATGGGCCGGTACCCGAGGATGGATTGCAATCCTAAAGACACAAGATCCCAACTCAGGAAGGCGAGTGAAGCTAGCTAATAAATCAAAGGAATCCTCAACAAAGTTGCGGAGCCCATTTCCTCTGCCTGGGAGAACCACACATGCCTTCTGTGACTTCTGTGAGAAGAAAAGCATCTTCAGAGAGTCAGAATTAGAAAAAGACTCTTGCTTTCACACACTTTTCCCCCATTGGAGCCAGATAAAACACCCCAGGGAAAGACTTCAGGAAATGCCCCAAGGGAGTGACAGTTGATATTAGCTGAGTGGGTGAAAGAGCACAGAGAGAGAGATGGAAATATTTGGGTTTTTTTTTTTTTCCATCTGTGAATTTAACCCAAGAATCTTCAACATTTACACAGACTCAGGGCAGAGTCTTGCTCTTCCAAGGCACGACCACGAGGTGGCCTCCATCCTTAATTGGGTCCCTAAGGCACGAGCTGTAGAAGGACAGATTTTTGTAAAAATTTCTTTGTACCCATAGGCTTCGCCCTGGCAACTGGCAAGCAAGAAGTTCTAGTCTTCAAAGCTTTAATCAACTTAGCGCTTCTTAATTTTACAGAAGAGGCCAAATTCTAAAAAGGCAGCCTCTCCTTGGATACCTCTGCCTTCCAAGTCTGCAAACCATGCCAAAAGTAGGCTAGAGGGGTCTTGAGTAAGATGTAATGCTTGCGCCCTTCTTAATGCACCTTGTAATTTGCACGCATGCCACGACACCTTATTTATTTTCTTATTAATGGGTCTGAGTGTGTTTAACACCACAAGCCATAAATTGCAGAGCAGTGGATTAGATGAGGTGCTCTTTATTTTCCTGCCTATTGTCAGAAAGAGATGTGGGGGATGAGATGCCCCCCACCCCAACTAGCTTTCTCTCTACCTAGTGCTCTTACCCCTCTTATCCAAGAGCCAACCACCTTGCTTCCATCTGACGAAGGTGGGGGAGAACAAAAAGACATAGGCTGGCTTCTCACTAGTAAGTTCGCCTATTGAGCAGCTCTGTTATTGAGATTAATAAGCTGCCAGTTTCCAAGGAAGGCTAACAAAACAGCAAAATTAAAGTGCACAGCGACGTGAAATGCTGCTGGTGGCCAGGCGGGATCATGGTGTCAAAAAGGCAAGGTAAAGCTATAAAATAAGGCCGAGCTTGAAAGGCTAACCTAAAGGTCTCATTAATTTCCATGTTGCCTCTGATGAGAATTTAGAGGGGCGTAATGTTTAGCAATATGGAGAATCAAGCCGCCTATTGATTTGAAAAGCGCTCCAATGCATTTGGCTCGCTAGGAGTGAATTCCACATTTAAACCTTAGCTGGAAACATTAGGGAAAAAAGGGGGGGAAAAAGCAAACAGGTTACCTTGGTTTAATATTCCTAAGATCAAGCTTGTCAGCGACGCTGTCAGACAATTAATCCTTTGGTAGAAAAATCCATCTGAGAACGAGTTTGGAATAGTCTTTGGGCTCAGCATGGTAGGGAAGCTTCAACAGTCTTTCCGCTTCTCTGTGAGAAACCTTATTTCCTAAAAGGTCTTGCATCCCAGTAACCAAATGCGTACTACTAACAAAATACCCAAGTGAGGCCAGGATGACTTTGTCTGGGAGACAAAAAGTATGTGATTTTCTGGTCCTAGAGTACCACTCCTTCAATGTCGCTTATCAAGCCCAGTGAGGGCAGCTCTCCATCAGAGCCCCTGCCCCAGCTTCCTGCTGAAAGGGTACCAGCGATGCTCCCAGGCTGACTGAACGAACAGCCATGGCACCTGTAGCCACGAGGCTGCGTCTTACCCATGTGGCAAAGTTCTACTCGGAATTAAAAACATTAAACATTGTGAAGCTAGAATATAGCACAAAGCCTTGCTTGGAATTGGGCTTTCTTGCAGCCCATGCTACTGCCACCAGCATGCAGTGAGGCCTCAAGTTCACCGTGCCAGGTTGCTAGCAATTCTTGGTGTTGACAAAATCATAAAGATATTTTAGGTGATTTGTAGGAAGGGAACCAAGACTTTTTTTTTTTTTTTTTTGGAGAGATGCAATAGCATCAAGCCATAGGCAGCCACTATGGGGCCCTGGAAGGAGATAGACCCTTCAGTTCTAAAGGACAAAGGGATCAGTGACCTATATTAGTGCAGAGCCACAAGCAGGAAGGCACCAGAGAAAAGTAAAGGTGGGAATTCAAAGTCATCTTGGGCTTGGGCTGCAGCTGCAATGGGGAGAAACAGAACTGTACTCTTGGTAAGAGCTGTCAGGCCACTGAATGCATAGCTTAACAGCTCTTCTGGAAGACAGAGAAATTTAATATCCCATACCCCAAGATGCTGCAAAGGACACCTTATGCCACACCCAGCTTATGATTTTGACAAACACTCAGTCTATATCCAGTAATATCCATAGATCATTTTGCATCTTATGTCATTCATAATGCAGCAATTTCACCATCTCCATGGAGAAGATAAATTAATTTCCTCTATCTATTAATTTTCTATCAAGATAAGAATAGTTTCCATTCCCCTCCTTATCTAGTTCCAAACATCATGATGGCTAAAACATGGCATTTGGAGTCAGGTAGTCACAAGTTCAAATCCCAGCTTTGCCATTTGCTGTTGGGTGATGCATAACTTCCTATCCTGAGTTCCAGTTCTCACTAATTCAATTAGCATCCATTCATTCAATCCAACAGTATCTCTGTGTAACCCAGGATGGCCTCAGACTTGTGATCCTCCCACCCTGCTCCCTCCAATGCTCCTTTAATTTCAAATAGGAATAGTAACACATCCCTTATAAGGGCCTTAAGGGATTAAATGGCATATGTGTAAAGCTAAGTGGAAAGCAAAAAAAAAAAAATCTGAAAAAGAATTGTTGTTACTCAAGACCTATATGATACTGTAGAATAAATTTAACATAATTTCCAGAGTTTTTTAAAAGGAGGGGGAAAAGGACATTTACCATGAGCTGAGAATACGCCAGCCTAGCTGGTATTTGTAAATGAATGACTTCCTATTGCTGAAAGTTTCAAGTGGCTGACCAGTAGTATTAATATCTGTACATAATGTTCTCGATGTCATGAACTTCTGCATTCTGCCGCAAAAGGTGTTCCTTATTTAGGGAATGATAGCCATGATGCACAGAGCTCCTGAGTCAGAACACAAACTCAGCCCTCAGTTCTGCACATGAATCACACCGCTCATCACTGATTCCACCTGGGTGATCTCCTCCACCTACAGCGGTCACTGCAGGGGTTGGGGAGGGTGCTAACCAAAGCCACTGGCTTTCCCCTTAACAATGGCTTCCCCCTTAACAAAGGTTTCTTTACATGGAACCTGTAGTCCACTGCCACATCTATTATTATTATTATTATTATTATTATTATTATTATTATCTTGTTTACATTGCCCTGGTGGCTTTTCATTTTGCTTTGGGTGAACATCCCGAATCTTTATCATAGTCCAAAGCCCTGTTCATCATGTCTTTGCCTACTTTTCCTAGCCCGTTTTCTTTTCCTGACATTGTAGGGCTCCCGCCAACTCCCTTCTTCTCCTCACACCCAGTCTCTTTCTTTTTCTCTTTCTGTCTTCTGATTGCCCCCTCTTGTGTGTGTGTGTGTGTGTGTGTGTGTGTGTGTGTGTAAGCCAGAAGGTAACCTTCAAGAGTCTTTCCTCATCTCTCCACCTTGTTTTGGGACACAGTTTCCTTCACCACTGTGTAAAATGGGAAATCCCATTACCCACAGGCATGCTGGGATTATAGATGCTTGTTACTATGTCTGGCTTGTTGATAGGTTCTGAGGATCAGGCTGTGTGACGTGTATGAGTAACGCTTTTAACCCCTAAGCTAATCTTCTGAGCCCTAGAACTCTCTCTAAGTCTCACCGATACCCATTTATCATGGGTTTGACTTCTCTCTACCTCTCATGGAACTTGCCACTTTCACTTTTGGAGAGACATTTGTCGGTGCTCTGTTTCCTCCTGTTTAGCATTTCTGTAAGGGCAAGGCTTGCTTTGTGTGTGTGTGTTTGAGCTCTCACTCTCTGACATGTAGTAGGCATCCTCACAGACATTTCTAGAATGAATAATGAATGACCATCTTGAAAAAGCAACTTGCCAACTTGCTTATAACTTGATGATGCGGATGGTTAAAATCAGGGTTTTCTGAGTTTCCGCATCTGGGAAGCTTTGCCCTGCTTAGGGATTCTCCTTGGTCACCTGCCACGCAGACAGATCTGGAGAAGGCTGTCTCAGCAAAACACAGAGGGAAAGTCGGAGTCTGTCACTGAGATACTGCTACTGTTTTAGACAAGAGAAGCTGACTTCTGACACTTCCCAAGAAGCTGCCGAATAGGAAGATTCCTGACCTCGGCCCTCTCTGCAGAGAAGAATAGACAGGTGATGGGGACGGCAGGCAGGAAGCCCTGGGGACCTGATTCTATACCAGAGGAAGATGGAGGGTGCTGATTTACTGTACGAGCTGCTCACACCGAAGCCCTCTGTTATGTGCTTAGATTTTGTGGGCTATAGTATGGCTCGTGGCATTGGGGGTATGATCCAATTGGTAGAATGCTTGCCAATTATGGCTCATACATAAACTGCCTTCAATAGTGGAAATTTACATGCTGTGCTCTAATGGAACTAACATGTACATAGAGCCCTTTTTACATGATTTTTTATGTGTTCATTGCCTCATGTGGATAGTTCTTATTTTTTTTGTTGGTGTCTCTCTCTGTGTGTGTACGTGTGCGTGCGTGTATGTGTGTAATTGAGTAGTTGATGTTGAATGTCTTTCTCCATCACTCTGTACCTTAATTTTTGGAATGGAGTCCATCATTGAACCTGGAGTTCATGAATATGGCTAGACCAGTTGGCCATTGGGCTCCAGGGATCTGTCTGTCCCTCTGTTTCTCCAGGGACAGAATCACAAGCACATGCTGCCAGGCTTGCCTCCGACATGAACTCAGGTCTTTAGGCTCACATAGCAAACCCTTTACTGATGAACCTGTCTCTTCCGCCCTGGCTCTGTTTCCCATGTCTTATATTTCTATGACTCTGTAATCAGCACTTCCAATTCTGTATGTTGTAAGACAAACTACAAAACAATCACATGGTTCAATGAAGACTTTACAGACCTCTTTAAGCCGGGCAGGGACACCGACATACAATGATGAGAGGCAAGGGCCTGTCCCCACTGGTTTAAAAAAAAAAACACTGGGATTTGGCTGGGCATCTCTAGGGATGGCAGGATGCCTGTTCATTACCTCCAAAGTATGGAGCTCGTCCATCACTCCCAGAAGTTATAATGAATGAGGGGGAGGTCATGGAGCTGCTGGTAAATTTCCATTTTGTTCTCTCAGTTAGCGACTACCTCACAGTGGGCCTCTGAAACAGCTTGCCTTTAGTGATTCTTTCTCTAGGACTTGATTATCTGAGTCTTCTTTAGTATTGATGAGGTGTGGTGATCTTTGCGGGGCATCATGTCCCTACAAAGGACTCCCACACCTGCTACCATACCCCCGAGGGTAAGAAAATGATGCTTCCTAGATCTCACCTTTTCAGCATTTGAATGAGTGAGTTCATTTAGCTCTCAGTTGTTAACAACAATATAAAAAAATGGTGGTCATGGGAACAAATGATCCACAATTGGGCTTGGATGTTCTCTATTTTTCTACTTGGTAGACCCTTACTTACCTCTCAAAATGCAGATCTCGTAGCTTTTAAGCTGTGAAACTTTTTTGTGACAATCACTCTGACTTTCACACTTCCATTATCTATTATTATATGTAGTGGACTTTCCGTTCATCTAACCCCTCATTCGGGTTGTGTGGGACCTTAGAGAGGGGTGAGTACAATTTATTCATGACCTATTCAGTGTCTAACATTGCTCTTGGGAATTCAGAACCTATCTGATAACAAGAGAGAAAATTAACATTGTTTTAAAAAGAATAAATAGGCTTGTTTCTGGGTAAAATGTCCTTTCCCTTCCGCTTTCCTTTTTTAAGGTTGGGCCAGTGAAACCACTGATACATTGAAATTATATGCTGTACAGATTCATGTTATTTGTTTAATTTTATTTGTTGTGTAAGTGTATGTGTGCATGCACATTTGTGGGTGTGCATGCATTTGTGAGCGGAAGCCAGGTGTTGATGTTGGGTATTTTCCTTAATTGCTCTCCTCCGCCTTAGCTTTTGAGACCTGGGATTGATGCATTGTCTGCTGGGCTGAGAAGTCAGTGAGTGTCAGGGTCTTCCTGCTTCCTCAGATCCCACCTCCAGCACTGGGGTTTTAGCTATGTGCTACTGTGTCTGGCATTTCCCAGGAACATGAGGGTTTTCAACTCTGACCCTCACTTTTGTGCAGCCAACTGAACCATCTCCCCAGCTCTTAATTGTTTTGGTGCTAAGAATTGACCTCAGCCTTGTATAAAACAAGGTCAATCTTCATTCACTGAGCTACCCTTCCAGGCCAGAATATCACAGGTTCTTAAAGTATTATGGCTTAATGCTAAGGTTTTAATGTGCAGTTCCCCGTGCATTCAAGTTCTTTGCATTTAGATCTGCGAAGGCTGAAGTTGACTTGATTTCTGGGAGTCTTCCCAGTCCCTGGACAGACTTTCTCAGTCTCTGATCTCTGGGTCTCAGTCTCTGATCTCTGGGTCTTGAACACACTGAACAAAGAACATCCAGGTGCTGCTTTCACCTCTCTTTTCTTTTCAGACAGACTTCAAGGTTTTGGAGATCCTGCCTATGGGCAGAGTTCGTCTGTAACTTGCCTTTTCCAAGGACATCACGGAAGACTCCCAGTCCTTGGGGAAAATGCTACTTGTGCAAGGGCTCTGTAGAAGTACTCTAGAGAGCAGTGGGCACATGCTGAGAGAGCTTACCTCAAGACAGTGGTAAGTGACCCACTGCTTTTGCGGGTCCTTTCGGTCATGTGCTCAACAAGGGGATCTTTTCTTACAAGTGGTTCTCGACAACAAGTCTCCTGGGAAACCAACCAATTTCATCAGCAGCTAGGAGGCATATTTATAGGGATCCTTTTGAATATTTTTATTTTATGTTTTTATGACATGGATGTTTTATGTGCATGGTTATCTGCCTGCATTCCACATACATGCCTTTGTATATGTCTTTATAACCAAGGGAAGAGTACTTTCAAGCAGCAGCTGGTGGATCTGGCCCTGTAAATTGGACAATCTAGCATGCAAGACACAGGCTTATGATTGTCCACCCAAACAAACATCTCCCACCTTTATTGTGGGGGCATCACGAGGGTGCTACCAGGTTCCCTCACAACTTATTGCCCCAGGGAAATCACAGACCTACTGCAGGAAGGTTCTTTACGTCTAGATTACGCATCTCTGAAGAAGACATAATAATCATCCCTGTAGACCTTGTTGGATGGCTTTTTGACTCCACTAAGATAAAGTTGGAATGTATTAATGCACATAGAAAAATGCATATTCGAGCACACAGGAAATGCACAATAAAAGCTTAATACCAATGGCAATCAGGTAGTCACACATCTCTCTCCCCTGTTCTCTCTTATTTCTTTCTACCCAGAAACTATTTCTCATATATAGTCATCTAGTAACATAAAATGAGACTGATCACAAACTCCAGAGTGGCTCATAAACACCAGGAGACAAAACAGAAAAATTTCATCTAGCTTGGTTGACCAGTAGCTTCTGCCGTAGCTCTTAGGATTGTTGCATTAGTGCAGAAGGTAATAACTCTATTCTGTATAATCCACGGATAGCACTCTTACGCCTTGACATCTTTTACGCTTTAAAGATTAGGGCTGAAGGCATAGATGAAAACCATGAGTTAACTGCCAGAAAATGAAATGGAAGTGCGGTGTGAGCACAGGAGCCAGGGTGCCCCATCTACCAGTGCTCAAGATCTTGCTCTTTAAACTTGAGAGACGCCCTAGATGAGCAACAGCTCCAGATGTTACCGCTGTCTCAATTGCTTCCAGCTGTGTGTAGAAAATCCACCAGCCACAACCAGAAACACTGTGGATTATTTGTCTACTTCAAACCTAAATTATTAAAGTTTAAAACTGACTTGAGAATGTCCTGCAGAGCCCATACAAATGGGTGTGTTGGTAGCTCTTTCGGGGAAGCAAACAACTGGAGTGCACAAACCAAGAAGGTGTCTGGGGATGGAGCCTCAAGGCTCTGGGCATCACAGACCCAGTCTCCTCATGGCTTTCCCTGTCAATTGTCTTGTCTACCACACTGTGTCCCCAGGATCTTCTTTAAGCCTACTGAGGAATGCAGGGTTTTCAGAAGACCAGAAGGGAAAGCGGGCATTGGACCGAAGCAGAGAAAAACAAAACCGAGCCAGACCTGGGGATAATTTCCAGATTCTCCCTCCCCAATACAAGTACCTCCCCATTTTGCTGTTTGTTTTTTTTTTTTTCCACATCCCTGTTTGCCCCAGAGCCATCAAGCTGTTAGTGTGCACAGGAGGGAGTAAACTGGGCCAGCAGGTTGGATGAAATATAAATTAAAATTAGACTTCTGTCAGTCTGGAATCGGGGATTGTTTTCAAGGTCTCCCCAAACACTTAATTTCAAATGAGTCTTCATTTATTACTTCAAGAAAGGCCAAATGCATAATTTATCAGCCACATTCAGTCAATATACCCTTATAAGCATGTTTCCCATGAGCCTTTGAGTAAAACTATGTTATGCTAATTCTATTAGTTGGGTACACAAAAGCTGTATAAGAAAGTAAACAAGCATTAAAAGGGGACACATGTGAACAAAGAAATACTGATCAACCTACTGTCCAGGGTCAAATTACCAAGGGACAAGGAGGCATTACACTTGTCTCCTTATGCTGACAATGTCTCTCCAACAAGAGCTAAGAGCCACTCAGGGCCAGGTGACTTGGATGACTTAGAGTAGGGGGAAGGAACTTACCGAGTCTCCAGCGGCACGTTACTATTCAGCACCCAGCTGTCCTGAAGCTGAACGGACTCCGGTGTGGTGGCCAGGTCATTGGGTGCTGGAGCTGGGGCGTGGATTTGGCTCCGCCGATTAGTCAGGGAGTTCCTGTTGAGGGAGTTGGCCGACGAGTGGTGATGGGACAGCGTGTGGTTGTGAGGGGGTGGCAAAGGGGGCCTCAGAGTTGACTGGCTGTGGTGGTTCGGAGGGCCTGGAAGAGAGGAAGGAGAGAGAGCCATCAGAACCTGCAGACTCCAGTCTCAGGAACTCCGCACCTGTGGGGTGGGGTTTACAGCCAAAGGCCCCATGTCCCTAGTGACTGCAAACCACAAACCAGAGGTTACAGGTGGGGCTTCCGAGAACACCCCAGGGTTATCAGTCACAAACAAATACTGTGCTTTGATTTGTATTTATTGATATGCATCAATTAGAGAGCACAGAGGGTCGAGGCTAGAAAAACCAACAGGATAAGGGAAGAATGGTCCCTGGAATTGTTGGATAATTGCAACGGAAGCGACAACATTCTCAAGGCTGGTTTGGTTTGTGACAAGTTTTTATTCCATTTCTTGGTAAAAACTTAAAGGCCTAGGTTCTCTGAAACAAACAACAAACCAATCCAGCTATTCTTGTAGAAATGGAAGATACAATAATGGTTGCAAGAGGCTTTACAGGAGGGAGGGCACAGAGAGTTACATAGGAAGACCAAGCTTTGGGGTTCTGCTACATAGTAGAGCCATTATAGTCAACAATAATGTTGACTATATTTCCCACTACAGGATGGTCTCTTGAATGTTTCATCAAAGAGAAGTGCAATGTTTCAGGTGGCAGGGATGCTAACTGCCTGGATTTGATCACCACACACCACACAGTGCACTGAAACATCACTTTGTACAATTGTTGTGTGTTAGCCGGGCGGTGCTGGTGCACGCCTTTAATCCCAGCACTTGGGAGGCAGAGGCAGGCAGATCTCTGTGAGTTCGAGACCAGCCTGGTCTACAAGAGCTAGTTCCAGGACAGGCTCCAAAACCACAGAGAAACCCTGTCTCGAAAAACAAACAAACAAACAAAAAAATTGTTGTGTGTCAATCAAACATGGTTACTGGGCCAGGGAGCTGGCTCAGTGGGCAAAGTGCTTGCTGTGTAAGCATAATGATCTAGATTTGGATTCCCAGAACACATGTAAAGCCAGACACAATAGTGCCCATCTCCATCCATAGCCTTTCTACCGTGAGATGAGAGGTAGTGGAAAGGGAATTACCGGAAAATCTCAGGGCAGCGAGCCTAGCGTGTATAGCAGTGACCATCAAAAGATACTGTCTCAAACAAGGTGGATGGGGAGAAGTGATACCAGAGGTATGGAACACACACACACATACACACACACACACACTCACTCACAGGGGCGGGGAGTGACTTTGCATTGAAATCATAGTAGTGACTAGGTAGGAAAGTAAAGCATTCCAATTGTGGATAGGATTGAACTGGAGTAGCTGGAAGTGTTCTTCAGAGACTCCAGATCAGTGTTGCTGTGGCTTAAGGCAAACATGTCTCTTAAATGAGTAGGGGACCCTGAAGAGCTGTACTTTTGGATAAAGTTTTCTGGGTTTTTAAGAAGCCAACAACTCAAAACAAATAGGTAAACACATGAATAGGTATAAAAACATATACGTGCCTGTATATGTTTCCTTTTTCTTCCTTCCTTCCTTTTTTTTTTTTTTTTTTTTTTTTTTGAGTCTGCCAGCCCTCTCTATTAGGTTGAGAGCTCCTTTCCACTGTGAGATGACCCCAGGACAGAGTCTGCAGAGGGCTAAGGGAGATGTTTTGAAACCATGATCCTGGCTCCAAATCACATCCCATCTTGCAAATACTGAAATCCCCTCTCCTTGCAGGGAAAATGCTCACATGAGATCTCTGTCACTGGAAAGGCCCCTGTGTAAATACCTTTACTCAGGATAGCCCTGTCCAGGGTTTTCGTAGCCACCGATTCTCTGTGGGCACAATGTGGTATTTTAAACGTAACCAAAGCAAAAGTGGTTTACTCTTGAGATGTAAGCCTATAATTTCCTTTTAATAGATGCTGAAACATGACTTTTAATTCATGTACTTGAGAAAGTCTATTTTTTTTTTTGAAGCCTCTAGTCAGTGTTGGCAGCTCACCAGGTGACTGCTGAGCCTTGTCATTTCGGCCCCTGCCAACTTTGAAAATCCCCAGCCCCTGCCGTCCTGGCTCTAAGAAGTTGGCTCAAGTCTTTTAAACAAGCAATTTGACACAAATTTCAACTACTTGTCTCCTTATGTGGCCAGGCTACATCTCCAAAAGGTGTAATCTACATTCTGGGGTTCCTGTGAAGCATTCTGTGGGAAATACAACATGTCAAAAAAGATACTAGGTTTGGAGCCACCGGCACCGACGAAAACAGAAAAGGGAAGGACAGAAGAAAACTGCTCCTTGAAGTTAGTATCTCTGGGTTGAAATTACTTGGGAATTTTTTTTTCTAATGTTCAGAAAAAAAAAAAAAAGACAACTAAAGCTAAAACCCAGTGGGAGATGCCAAGGTACGGTTGTATAGATTTTAAATCGTGTCCTCTAAATGAACCTGTAATTCGTGTTTTACATTAGGCAGCGGTGACACTTTAAATACATCTTTGGTGGAGTTTCATAGCTGTAGCAGGCTATTACATATGCCGGCATTGTTGTCTGACTAGTAATGTATTATTACGTCGTTATTTAGCATTTATCTGTCTCCTATTAGCGGGGAGAGGTGGGAAAGGGGCAAAATGATGTAATAATGGTCTCTCAGAAGCACTCTCCAGCCCCTCACACAGGGTTAATGAATTCTCATGCCTTTCTTTCTCCCCTCTCAACCCCCATCCAAGTGCTATCATTATTCCCCATTACTTAGGCAATTAAGAGACTTTCCTGGGGAAGATGAGGCGCACAGGGGAGAATCCACTCTCCCTGCTCCGAGCCCTAACTTTCTGTCTTCCTCTGCCCCCGGCTCCCACCCCCAGCACCCTGGACCACACACTCTCTCCGAGTACAAAGAGGCCAAGTGAGGAATGTAATTCCCTGAAAGAGTTCCCAGCCCGTCCTGCTTCCTGTCTGCTCACCCCAGCAGAGCTTGCCTCTTCTAGCTGTGTGGCCTTTGCTTCACTGCCCATCTGTGCTAGGAGTGGGTGGAATTCCTGTGGTTGTGTGTGTGTGTGTGTGTGTGTGTGTGTGTGTGTGTGTGAGTGTGAGGTCTCCAGAGGGTGATGTCTGGGGCAAGGGGAGAATGAGTTTGGCTGCTACATGGTATGATCCAAAGACGCTAGGCAATGAGCATCCATATTAATTGGAAGAGAGGTCAAGAGTCTATTCTGTTTACCTGAAAGGAAGGCTTCGAACTTTCTGGGGAAAAAAAAAACGCAGAGAAATAATAGTAGGGAAAGCTGAAAGAACACTTAGTTCTTCATTCGCTTTACCCTCCTGTGAAGCAATATGTTAGTTCACTGCGAGGAGATTACTGATAAGAATGAAAACAAAAATTATCTGGCACCTCCCTGATGAAAAATGCTTGCTGCTGGTGCTCACTTCCACAATGTTGACCGGAGTTGCTCATGTATCCACCTATCAGTGGCCATATTTTCAGCTAGGTGCACAAGACCAAAACATAATGATAATGCACAGAGGGGTTATGCCACCACCAGGGAACACAGAGTGATGAGACAATGGGTGGGATGGGCCTTGAGTTGGAGGGCAAGGGAGAACAGCTGGAGAATTAGATTTGAAGGTTGAGCCTACTGCTTTCTAGTTGCAGAAAGCGGAGTATGCCACTCCCTTTTGATCCTCACATTCTCAGTTTTTCTCACGTGCCAAAGGGTGGAACGCAGCAGCGATGACCCACTAAGATCACCGTGGATGTGAGAAAGGACAGAGGCATTGAACGTGCTACCTGGTGGCCTGTCAAGCTACAAACTCATGCGTGGACAACACTTTGGTTCTTTCTGGGTTGCAAGATGATGGGTAAGAGAAACTGAAGCTGGAAAGGAGCACAGATTTCAAGCAATCCAGCCTTCAGCTCTGCTGGTCAATGATTCCAGGTCAGTGACCCACAATGTGAATATTACGAAAATTCAATTGTGTTGTAGTACACTGGACTTCTGAAACAAAACTCAGGACTGAAATGAGTGTGTCTTCTGTTGCAACATCTGCTTAGAGGTGCATGCTCTCAGTGGTTTCTCTAGTATGCCATCAACCCTAGCGATCACCTAATACAGCAGTGGCCTTTGCTGTCCCTTGTTTCTGATTCTTCATTCTGCTGTTTCGGTGACTCTCGGTTTGACCTGGGGTACCTTGTGATCGCTGTGGCAAATGTCCCTCTGATGAGTCCAAGGCATCTTCTGTAGTCACCAGGGCTCTTCATGGACATTCTGGGATTTGCTGCCTGGGAAGGTTATCCATTTGCTACGATTCAAACAATGACTGTCAGCATGCTTTCCTGCTCTCCAGGACACTCAAGCACAGAAGAAGCCCTTCTCTAAAGTGATGGGCAGCTCTGCCGTAGGATGAAACACAAAGGAGGAAACCAGCCTTCTAGAACCATGACGTCCACTCTTAGGTTATATTTATTAGGTTAGCTGGTTGCACATATTATTGGTGCCTCTTCTAGAACATGGGTGCAATATTATACAAGAACATAATTTAAATGCAAATAACTGTATCTGGTGAGTGCTTATAGAGCGGCAGCCTGCTGAGTGTGCCCCTCGTTGGCAAAGGGCAAGTGTTACTGAAGCTTTGTGCTGATGAGTTACAAGGCACCCTATGAGCTTAGACGGAGACCCTGGAAGGCCCAGCCTGGGCTACATAGAAAGACTCTGTCTCAAAAGTAGATGTATCACCACCACCATCATTATCATCATGAACAATGAGAACCAGAAGTTATTTTTAGGTTCTGCATGACCATTCACCATTGGAAAAAGGAACTGTTGTAGTGGGTTCTTATCAAGACCTAAAGAAGTTGAATGGCCTAGGAAAACTAAGTGGGTTTTCAGGAACGATGCTTTCCGTATGTGTAAACACTATCGCTGTCTGCTCTGTGGCAGCATAGCCCGGGCTGCCGGAGTTTAGACTTTTCATGGGACCCTTGTTGTTGGTTGACTGGGACACACACAGCAGCTCTTTGCTTTGCCCTAGGTGCTTCTGGGTTGACTGATGAAGAAGAAAGCAGCCCTTCTCTGAGTCCTGTTCGTTCCATGCTGTCTCTGCCGACTGAGGTCTTGGCACATCTGTTCCCTCGTTTGTTAACTTTGGCAAAGCTGCCCAAACACATGTGGAGGCAAGCAGCAACCCACACTTCAGATAACATTAAGGAAGAATTTTTTTAAGGCTAGGTAAACTAAGGAAGTAAATGGTTACTGATTGGCTATTGTTACTGTAACTCTGCTTATATAAACAGCTGAGGGAGTCAAGGCTGGGACTGTTCTTGCCTGGGGAGAAGGTACGGAGGTGTGGGAGGGCAGGGACCAATGAAGACAGCCTTGTCTTGCCTTATAGTAAGTACCAATTTTTCTTGGTGATTAAAAAGGATGATAAAGTGCACGCAAGAAAAAAAAATCAGGAAGTAGGGGCCTGCCTAAGTGCTGATAGATCACTCATTCTGGTGCTGACATGCCCACAGTTCGTCTTAAGTATTGCATCCCCCTCAGACCCTGGCATGATAAATTAACTAAGAACTCTCTGCCTTGTACACATCCACCTCTCCTGAGCATGCTGAATCCTGACAACAACTTGAAGATGCTAGAAGTAGGGACGGTCTTGGCAGACTTTGGAGTGTTTGGTGGATGCAAATTGGCACGGGGCACTGTTCGTATCGACCCTGTAAGGGAACCAGGGAAATGAGGGTGATGATTTCAAAGCACAACAGCCTACGGTTAAGACTAAGAAAGGAGAGTGGATTGAACTGGAAGACAACTGCACTGGCCGTGGGCCGTGAGTCTACTTGTTCATGTGCTAGATACATAGCTAGCCCCTGAAAAGCTCCATTCTGCATTTCCAAGTCTGTGTCTTTATCTGTAGAATGGGCATCATCAGCTTCCCTCTCTTATATGACCATTAAGAAAATTATATGAGATACTGTCAGTTGGAGCCTTGGACCAGCAAGATGGTTCAGCAGCCAACCGTGATGACCTGAATTCATGCCCCAGGATCCATATCGTTGAAGGAGAGAATTGATTTCTGAAAGTTGTCCTCTGGCAACCCCCACCCCAATACATACAATAAAACAAGTAACGTAACCCCATTCTTGGCATTAGTAAGCTACTAATACATATTATGATAAATACATGCGATAGATTTCATATAACCAGTGATACTGACCATGACAATAGAAACCACAGAAACTTAGGCTCTCTGGAAAATCAAGAGCACTTCCTGGGACTCTGGCCTCATTGCCCTGCTCTTTGAGCTGGCAGATCTTAGAAGGAGGTACCTAGTGAATTCACAGAGGCAAAACTCCTAAGCCCCAGGCCCTGCTGACTTTAAATACAGCGTGTAAATGAGCAGCCTGTGAGTGTGGCGTGTCCCCTGGCTGTGACAAACAGTCCCAAGGCTGTTGCTCTGACTTGGGACTTGGAATGATTCATTTCCATATTCAAAACAAGTGTTGCTACTGACAACAAAATGATCACATTGATTGAGGTTGCTGTGAATGTAGGCCCCCTTGTGTTGGTGCTGAGTCAGATGCTAGACATACATGATTCCATTGTATGGCAACTCACTGTTGTAGGGTATATAACACATCATCGCCATGCTACAGATACAGCGAGGGAAGCTCAGAGCAGAAGCCATATACCCACAGTCACACAGCTTAGCAAGCATCACAGAAGGCATCTGATTCCAGGTTTTCTTCCTCTCCCAGGCATGCACAATGGGCCATAAGTCCGGAGCACGTTCACAAGGCAAGGGACTAGACCCCAGCTCTGATGCTGTGTACCTAGCCATACAGAAGGAACATCTAGCTTGACTCAGTTTGTATGCATACACGCCTAAATGGCAGTCAAATCTGTGAGACTTTGGAGAGAACCTCCCTCCCCCACCTCCCGCACTGCGTCTTCCTGCAGCTTGTGTCGGGAGAAATAGGACAGAACCACCAAGTTGCAGAGCACACTCCTTTTGTGCTCTCCCCAAAGGCCCCTCCCAGTCCTCCCGCTCTGGGCTCCATCCCCGGCCTGAGTGATGAGCAGCAATTAGGTCTACAGAGGCAAGACCAAGGGCAAGCTCTGTCCTGGCTCGTCCTGCCCTGTTCTGACCCATGGCACTCGGCCAACCCCCTAGGGCCAGATGGATGGAGGGATCATCCAAATCCAGCCTCCTCCTGTGTTTGCCAAGAGATTTCCTGATTTGTCTCTAAATATAGGGTAGTTGGGGTGCTGAGCTTGCCCCCTCCTTCCTCGCGCTAGCATTTGCTGAATGATTTACCCCTTAAGAATGGACGTGTATTTTCTATTCCAGACCCATATGTGTGGTCCTCCTGCCTTTCCAGGGCAGGCAAAACTGGTCTCTAATTTCAGAACACCCCTTAGCAATCCCTCCCTCCCTCTTGCTCTCTTCTATCCCTTTTCCCCTCAGGGAGTCTCTGGAAAAATCAAATCTTTTTTTTTTTTTTTTTTTTTTTGGTCCTATACATTTGCTTTTACCAGACATTACATGAGAATGAAGATTCCCTCTGGCTTGTAAACCATGATGTCTGGTATCTTGTTTGTGGCAGAGCCCTGTTGGAGTCCATCAAAATTAGATCTCAGATGGATACAACTTTCACAACCCACAGTACCTTTCCCCTAAGAGATGAAATGGCCTCCTCTAAAGCAAGTTCCTTGGGATGATTTGTGTCAGGGCCCTTGATACTGTTAATACTTTTCAGATAGAGCCTGTCCTGGCCCCTGGAGAGTCAAAGGGATGGTGAGGGTTTAAGAAGAATCCTGTGGTTTGTTCTAGTGCATGGACATGGGCATGTTGAAAGAAGAGGACCACTGTTGCTCAGTCCAAGCCCAGTTGGGTACAGGCAGGAACTTGTAAGACAGGGGAAGGAGAACCTTGGCTTGGGTGCTCAGTCAACAGCTGTCAGGCGATAAGTGGTTGATAGGGAATCCTAATGGTTCTGTGGTCAACCTGCCTAAAAAGGTGAAGCTCTCACATAGACAGGTCTAAAGGGAGTTGAGTCCCAGCTGCCCAATCATTTTTTCATGTTCCATACTCAGTGTTTACTTGGCTCAACTCATCAGGAAGATAAAGTCATCATCCTGATGATAAAGTCAGCTTCACTGGATACCAAACCTATACACTTACATGCATGGACACACAGACGTAAAGACCTGCAGACACATAGACACACTCATACAGAGACGGACAGAGAGACACACACACAGACACTAGAAATACTCGAGAAGAACCTTTCTAAAGATGCTATTTTATTGCCAAGTTCCATCTAAGCAGAGTGTATGTGAGCATTTCCATAAATCTACATTACCCTAGGTATTTGGAGCTCCTCTGGGAGAGAAAAGTCTATCAGTAGAAAGTAATGATTTTGGGCTTTTCAATTGCCCTAAGGATCTTGACAATACTATTAAGACCCATGAGCTCCCTGTCGAGAAGTTTAGGAGTGAAATTATTAATACGCCCAAACGTTGTGTTGATTGTTGCGCCGCAGCAGAAAATACTCTCTCCCTGTTATCTGACCCGCATTATCACTCTCCTAAGCAGAGAATTGCATCAAAAATGTAAACTCCTCTCGTCCTAGCTCTTTCAATAGCTTTTCGAGGCCTTATTGGAAAATAAGCTGGGAATAATTTGGATATTTCCCTACCTATGAAACGTAATATTTTCCAAAGGCCCAACTATTTTTAAGGTGTGTGTGTGTGTGTGTGTGTGTGTGTGTGTAGACCCTCACAGTAAAATTCTTTTCCATTAAGCTAAAGTGTTTGATTATATTTTCCATGGGGTAGATTTCCTCCCCTCCCTTTGTAACTCTCATCCTACCCCTCCCTCCTTTTCTTCCTTCCTTCCTTCCTTCCTTCCTTCCTTCCTTCCTTCCTTCCTTCCTTCCTTCCTTCCTTCCTTTCCTTTTTTCCTTCTCCATCCCTCCTTTCTTTCCTCCCTCCTTCTCATCCTCTCTCTTATTCCCTCCCTCCCTTCCTCTTCTTTCCTATCCCCACCACATTTGTTCCGTGAATACAGTAAGAGGACCGAAATAAAGAGACAACACAACAGTGACTATAACCGGAGCCGCTGGTGAACACGGTGGGAACAGCTCTAATCTCTACCATTCAGGGGCAGCAAAAGTGAAGCGCCCCAGTTAAATGGCAAGGATGGGGATAAAGGATCCTGGAGCATTTTCACTTCAAAGCTCAGCAGAATTATTTACTATCTGGGTGACCTTTTCCCCAAATCTCTCCTGGTACATGCCTTATAGGGCAAGAGAACAAAAGTTGCTCCATACTATATAAACAGAAGTCAGCTGAATGTCAGCCCATGGACGGCGTCTCTTTTCTTGTCAAGGGACAGCTGATGTAACGGGAGGTATAGGACTAGTGATGGAGACATTTTAGAAACCCGTTTTCTATCTTCAGAACAGACACACACACACAAACACACACACACACACGCACACACGCACACACACATGAACACACGCACACTGAGAGTCAGAGCAAGAGTTTACCCCATACAAACTACTGAGTGCTTCCTGTGCTTTCTGAAGCCTCATCCATTGCGGGGGACCCTGGGCTGAAACGCTGTTAGAGATTGCCCTTTGGGGTTTGCTCATGATTGATTGATTATTGGTTTCTTTCAAAGCTGTCTTGGAGTTGTTTACATCTTCCAATTAAAGTGGCTCAGGGCTCCTCCGGTGCTCATGGCCCTTCTTATGGACTTTGAGCAGAAGCACCCAGCAGCTGATCAGAGAATGTAAGAAAGCCTACCCCAGCCCAAGTGCCCAGCATATTCACAGCCGGAAAAGAAAACTGCACCAAATGGGAGGCCTACGTGTTGTGAAGCCTTTCCTTTTGTTGTAGGAAGATGAGCTAATGCCCTTATGACCAGAGGCTCTGCTGTGGGGTTCTAGCCCCCGTTCATGAATCCAGTGCTAGGGTTCCTTCAGTTTTTTAGTTCAGAGACCTTAATTTAAACCCCCTAACACGGAAACCTTCAGAAACAATTACAAGGGATACCCTTCAAGATATTGGGGTATGCGATCACTTTGAAACAGATCACCGAAGGCACGGGAACGAATGCTCAGTACTGACAGGTGGGGCTATATGAAGAAAGTTCCCATCCAGCAGAGGAAATGACCAGCAAACACAGCCCACAGGGGGACAGAGAATCTCTACCAGCTATGCACTAGACGACAGGCTAATATCCAAAATTTACAAAGATTTGCATAAGCTAAATATGAAGGGAATAAAATTGACAAACAACAAACAGGCAAATGAACTGAATAGGTAGTTTTCATAAAAAAAAAGGAAAGGAAGGAAGGAAGGAAGAAGAAAGGAAATACACATATGACCAACAACTATTTTAAAAAAGTGTTCAACTCAATTTTCATTTCCATGATGCACGGAAATGCAAATTGAAATGACTTTGAGATATCACCCTAGCCCAGCCAGGACGGCTGTCATCAACACACCTGACAGCAGATATTAGAGGGGTGAGGAGAGAAAGGAACCCGTATTCACTGTTGGTGGGGGGGTGCAAATGAATGTGGCCACTGTGGAAAAATATTCAACCACACAGTTGTTTTCCCTCTGTATTTATTGCTGCTTCATCTACCGTATCAGAGAATTGGAATAAACCTAATTGCCCATCAGCAGATGAATGGATATTGGGCTGCTGCTCATCTCTAAGGAAAAATTAAGCTAAAAGTTTGCAGGAAAATGGATGGACTTTGAAGGTATAATATTGTGCACGGTCACATGATCTCAGAAAGAAATAAACTGCAAGTTCTCTCTCATACCTGTAATCTAGCCAATAATATATGTATCTCTGTAAATAAATACACCCTGGGTCTGGTATAAAATGGAGAAAACAGAGCAAGAGGGATAAATATAAGTGTACGAGGAAGGACCAAATGCAGAGAATGGGCACGAGTTACCAAAGAGGCTAAAAAAACGAATTTTCTCTAGTTCTGATGTGGACCTTTTATTTTTGTGGTGGATAAATAAATAAAATATATCCAATACTGAAAGTGCAAACTTTAATGTGGCACTTTGCAGCTTCCGTTTGGAATGCCTACTTGAACTACAGAGAAATTCACTGAATTGTAAAGAATTGAAATTAACAATTCAAGTGTGTGATATTTTTATTTACTTACAAAAATCTTAATAAATCTTATTTATTTGATAAATTTATTAAGATTTTTATAAATAAACTTATTAAGTAAATCTTACTTATTTAAAATTATTTATCAAATAAATCTTATTTATTTGATAAATTTATTAAGATTTTTATAAATAAATTTATTAAAGAAATCTTACTTATTTAAAAAAATCTTAACAACAAAAGAATACTACTGGTGGCTCTAGCTTTGCCTGGAGATTGTATTCAGGGCTCAGATGCCTAACCTCTGTCTCTTCCTTTGTCAAAGGATCCGTCGTCAAGGAGGGCTTATTCAGAGAAACAACCCACAAACACACCCAAAGCTCTTAGAAGATGCCTGCAAGAACAGCGGGAAACACCTAGGGAACACCCACATTTGTTGACTTCTGCCTAGAACATTTCATTCTTTCTTGACAGAGTAAATAAGGATGCTGATGGGTCAGAACCTGTGCTTCAAGGATCATCATTTCTGTGGCTTAAAAAAAAAAAAACTTTGGTGGCTAAATATCTCTAGTCCAAATAACGCTACTAAGAACAAGAGATTCTTTTATTTTCAACTAATGAATTACAGCGAGCGGCTGCAGATCTAACGGAATATTAAAATGATAATATTTTTGGGTTTTTCCACATTTTCAGCTTACATGTGCTAACTAGAAAGTCATCAGAAAGCAAGCCATCTTGCAGTATAGGTCTCTGAGAAGCGCTCATGTTGTTGTGAAAATCAGCAAGAGAAAGGTGGAGGTTTCCTTTCTTTCCTTTCGTGTGGCTAGGCCCCGCTCAGCTTGAGTCCCTCTTTGGTGAGACAAGCCCATGGTGGAATCCAGACCTGCCATTCACTCTCTTTGGTTCACTTCAGAGCCACGCCGGTTGCTCTATCATTACAACCCACTGCTGAGCGCCTCACTGATGGCCTGAGCTGTTCATCACATTTAGATGGTCTAAGTCATGAATTAGCAATTTGTTTCTCAGGGCTTCTTGCGTTACGGAAACAGCCTAGTATTTATCACCTCAAATGGGATCATTCTTAACTCCATAATGTGGAGAGCGAGTCATCCTTCACGTGAAGTAATCAGATTTGGAGGAGGAAAATAATTGCCATTCCTAATACTGCCTATTGGACGCTCTAACGGTGGGGTCCGGGAAGGGGTTTCTTGATCAGAGGATTAAGACCTGAAGGGTAAAGGGAGAGCCATTCTACCGTTGGGAAGAACCATGTGTAGGCAGAGGAAGCTGGAAGAACGCAGTCATTTCAAAACTGACAGTGCATAAGGACTGCACGGAATCCAGTGTCTCTTCCACTTAGTTTCAAGCCTTTTCTGCAAGAAAACATGGACGCAAATAAGAAAGGGCCCAGATCCTCATGGCCTCTGCCTCAGGCCTTTTGCACTTGCCGAAGCCTTAGCCTTGGGGATCCAGATAATTGAGTAGCTCTTTCCTAGTCTGCATGTCTGAGCTCAGATGTCACCTTGAAAGATACCCCCAGGAGCCCTCTTGTCCCCCTAACTTTGTTTCCTCGGTCTCTGATGTACATTAGCATCAATAAAAAAGCATCTTTTGGCACTAGAAAGTAAACAACACGGAAATAAAGCTACTATTTTATTCTGTCTGGAATCCATGGTCCTGGAATCTCCTGTAGGCATAGTACACGGTTTCTGGACCAATTAGTTAGGCGCTATACAATAGTCAGGGGCAGTGAGAGCCAAAGAATCAAACAGCCATCCAAATTCCAACGGAAAAGAGAATATTTCCGAGAGGCAACTCCATGGTGTCATTTTCCCCAAACCTCAAAAACGTGAACTCTTTCAAAGTTCAAGAGACAAATCTATGTGGGTATCTTTGCCAAAACACAACTCCAAGCTCACGCAAACCGTAGCAATTTTTTCCCTTCTTGCAGTAACCCAAACATGACAACAAGTGCCGTACAAGCAGAAATCCCCACGGAGGGAAGGAGGGCAGAGGCCTCCCACACACCCAAGTGGGAATGGCATGTTTCACTTCCAAACCAACTAACAGCATCTCCTGTGGCCCTTCCTGCCAGCGGAAAGTATTAGCTCTCTATCACCAACCGCTTGTGTTAAAATATCTTTGCTGCGGGCTGGCTTCGGATGCACCGAGGCAGGGTGAATCTGGGTTCACCTGTGTAGCTGCTGATCTGCAAAGTAACAGGACTGGTTAGGAAGAAAAGGGGACTATGGCTCAGGACTTCCATATCAAAGAGCAGCCTGAGTGGAACCCTTCCTCCTTCAAGAAGCCTGCTCAGGTCAACATAGAGGACCCCAAAGGCGCTCATCTCGTTGACTAGGCTAATGCATGGAAGGAACTTTGCGGCTGCCCTGTTCCACGTTTAACACTACAACACATTGCCACAGGGTGTACTGAATTATGCCCTCTGCTCCCATTTACCCTGTTAACTCTTTACCAGCCTTTCCAGCTTAAGCCTGCCATACTGAGATTTTCATCCCGTGGGGTTCTCGCTCTAAAGAGCCTAGCACAATTTTATATACGTAGTCACTTGATAAACAAATGTATCCCATGACAGAAATCCAAAGGAGGATTTGGATTCCCTTTGCTTTCTTACCCACTAAATCCCTTGCACAGGAATAGCATCCTGTGACATTAGCTCTTAGCATGCTGGTTTTTTTTTTTTTTTAAATCTAGCTTCTCATTCATTTTCCTCATTTGCGTCTCCATTTGTTCAGATGTTCACGCGGCATCAATTATCAGACACCTACGCTGGATGCAAGGGCTTTTCAGGGTACCTAGTCCTGGTGTGTAGGACGGCAGGGAAAAAGACACGTCCAATGCCGACGAACTTCTATGTAAGCCACATGCCACCATATCTATTGTCTCCTTGCGGACATGAACTAGTAAGATGCCTCACTTTTCCGTGCACATCTTTATTCGCCCTGCATCCTCACTTATGAAATGGAAACGCATACTGTTTTGAAAATGTTTGTATATACACACACACACATACACGCGCGCGGTATATCACTACCCTCAGCCTCCCCCATCCTGATCGTATCTTCTAAACTAAGTCTCCTTCCTGCGGCTCGACATACACACGAGTCTGAAAGTACACAGTTCTTGCCAGCGCACCCTTTAAATGATGCTCTACAGCACACAGAGGAATTCACAAGAATGTTAATTATTACCTGTGGAGAGAAACTATAACATTTTGATTCATTTGTGTTTTCAGCTGAATGTGGTATTTATCAACGTCTTTTATGCTTAATTCTAGATAATAGAGCATGGCGAACTGGAGTCCTCAATTACGCGCATGGAATACGTGTATGATGTATCGTTTTCTCTACAAGGCTCAGACTTGCGAGCAATCCCTGCTCTAGATTCCGAGTGTCTGGGGAGGGTCTTCGCCAGAGACTTGTAAGAGCCACCCGACCTTCAAGGTAACTCTGTGCAAATGTGCAAATGTAGCAAGGTGGAAACCAGGGGTGAAGAGGTCTTGGCTGTAGCCTCCGATTGTCTGCCTGCTCTATCTACACCTTGTATCCTGAGCCTCATACTGACTCACAGACAAGGCACATATACCATCCAGTGTTTTTACAACGGAAACACATGTGGAAAGACACCAAGAAGAACCAAAACAGATTGCATAAAAACAGGCAGAGGCCTCATGCTTTTTAGGAAAGAGTGAATGGAGAGCGCGGAAAGCGAAATGACTTACAGAGTCAACCCAAAGTAGCAGAACATCATCATCACTGGGAAGACATTTTACTTTGGGCAGATGCAAAAGTTACTTTTATAAACCGCAACGAGATGGGATAAAGATACGGAAACAATACAGGCGTCCGGGATGAGATGTCTTATACAACAAGAGAGCAGGCAGGCAAAGTGTCATAACCTCCATATAGTAGAATATTATACAGTAAACAAAAGGATCAAACAGAATTAGTAGCGATACACCATGGGCTTTAAAGCTGCCGAGGAGACTGATGTCAGAAAACGGTGTGTATGTGAGCTGATGGAGGAACCTATCTAAAACATATATAGAAACATGGTGTGTGCCACATACACAACAATCATAACATATTCTATGCAAGTCTGGAAATCATACGACTGAAAATTAACTGCTACACGGGAATGAACTACTGTTATACACACCTGCTTGGACACACCCCAACAGCACTGCGCCAGACGAGAGAAGCTCGTTTCAAAAGGCTGCACACTGTATGATTCCATTCTATGGCAGCCTCAAAAAGACACACTCTAGTGACAGATTCGTGCCTGCCAGGGGCTGGGACTGGGTGGTGGGACGTGATTGTAAAGAGGGGCACGGAGGAGGCTTTTGTGTGGGTGAAGCTGTCCTAGGCTCCTCTGCAATTAAAGTGCAGAACTATAAGCAGCAAAGCCGATTTCATGGAGTGTAAATCTGACTTAATCCCTCTTTGTTTTGAAAAGTACTGAGGATTGGACCCAGGACCAGTGCAGGCTAGGCAAGTCCTCTACCACTGAGCCTCCTCCTCCTATACACTAAGAGCCAGTTTTAAGAATAGGACAGAATCATTTGTGTCTATAGGGAGAACTCTGTCAAAGAGACAAATTTTAGACACCTGCTGAAAAAATGAGGAATTGAAACCATCCTAGAACTAAAAAATCTGAACAACAAATGATCACCTCTTCCAAAAAAAAAAAAAAAAAAAAAAAAAAAAAAAAAAAAAAAACACCATAGAAAGAAAATGAAGACCAGCATCTGCCTAGAAGTCTTCTTGGCATATTGCTAATCATTTTTGTGAATTCATTTGAATGTCGTTTGCCGAAGCTTGGACTTCCATTGCAAGCTGATAAGGAGCGGTACTGCGCACGAAGGGGAGATGGCTGTGCCCCACGGTCCTGTCGTCTCCTCTGCTGACACCCCACGCCATCCATAACCTTGCCGAAGCATTACTGCATTATTCATCGCAGCACGATTATTAGTGGACGAGAAACAAATTACAAAGCTTCCCAAGCTGTTCCACTTCCTAACTGCGCACAAGGCAGTTTTCCAAGGGACAGAAATTGGTACCCAGGAAGAGAAACTTCTGCTGGTCTTAGGCGTTTTCTAACAGACGAAGTGGTGGGTTCTGGGAGGGGGGGGAAGGAAAGGTAAAAAAAAAAAAAAAAGAAGAAGAAGAAATGGAAAGACAAAGGTTCTAGTAGAAAGAGACCGAAGGATGCTTGGAGTTTAGTGGCAGAGCAGGAAAGGGATGGGCTGAGAGACGGAGGGAGTGACCTTGCCCTGTTGAATGCCATGGCTCAGCACTGCCTGTGTGGGTTTAGGAATGCTCAGGAGATGGCTTCCGAGTCACGTCTACGTCTAAAATGTCCTGGACGCTTCTAGGTTCTGTGTTTTGAATGCCAGCAGCCAGCATACGATTTCTTATTTTTGAAGTCTCTGAACCTACAGAAATGTTATCTTGACTGCCGTCTACCCGGGGGGGGGGGGGGTCAGAGTGGACTTTTCCCCTGTACAGTCTCCCAGAACAGAGTATGGATGCTGTCTTCCTATCCATCACCCACACTCTTTACCGTCCTTGCCATTTTGTACGGTGGGGAGGGGGTACTGTGACCCAGTCCAGGGTTTGTTACAAAACTGATGGCCAACAACTGCCTGTTGGATCATGGTTTCCAATAGCAATAGCTTAACCTGGGGAAACAGGTGTGGCATAATTAGCATAGCTGTCGGTGTGACTCCTGCACCTGTGACCCACATCAGTCCAGTCCATCCAAGCCCAGGAGACCTCCTAAATGATGGGGCTGGGGATTCACAGAAAGGAGAGAGATAGACAGAAGAATAACACAGCCTCCCTCACCGCAGGGGCCTTGGCTCACGAGAGCCTGTCCCAGTAAAAGGGACCGGAGAAAACTAGGTGAATTCTAGCAGGGGTATGATAACTGCAGGCAGAATATTCTGCCAGGCTTGAGATTCTCCCAGCTTGAATGTGACTTTCTCACTCTTCCCTTCCTGGGCACCACAGTTTCCCCAGCTAAGTCCTTGTCCCTTGGGTGTTTAGGGTGTTCTGACCTTTCCCACAAACACTCTTAAGAACAACATGACTTTGTTGCTCAGCCATTGCTCTCTTTTCCTCACCGTCTTTCTTTGCTTCAGATTTCATAGTAAAAGCCACCCGCTGCCTACCTGGGCGATCCGAGGGTGGGGTTTCCCGCACGCCGGCCTGCCTTCGGGGAATTATGCCAAGCCTCCTCCTTTGTTGGAGTTGGTGCTGGCTGTCCGTGATGCTGAGTGTGTAAATACCAGGCCCTGGAAAGCCTCAGTTTCCCCGCTCAGAAGAGTTTGCGTCCCACACAAAGAAAGCCTTGCAGGAGCACGGGAAGGCTGGAGCAATGCGGCGAGCTGAGAGGCAGACAGGCAGGTGCTATCTTTGCCTTCTCTCGCAGGAATCACACTGCCAGTCTGGTTAATACCCAGAGGCTCGCCGCATGTCTCATTGCTCCCGCCAAACTCCCTCGTCCCAGTTTCTTCCTCCGAAGCAGCCCTTTCTCCGTGTTACATCAGTGACTGGACTTGTCAGCAGCTCTTGTTTTCCAGGGGGAACAACCCTTCTCAGGTCCTTGCTTTTAAAGGACAGTGTGGCATCTCTGCACTCCCAGTAGGTCACATTTTGGTCAGGAGATGAGGGATGATTTGAAACTGAAGAGTTTCAAAGGAAATTTCAGGAGAGCTACATGGACCTACTTCTCCTCCCGGGGGGGGGGCAGGGGGGGCGGTCCTGAGTTAAGACTCGATTGTTCTTTTTTTGTATAAGCTTTTAGAGTTCAGGAACAAAGCAGTTAATGTCATAAGGTATTGGGAGTGCAAAACGTTTATTTGAGGTAGGTAAGGTAGTAGGATCTGATGTACTATGATGTGAGCAGGAGTGGTTCTTCTCCAATCAGCTTTTCTTAGCCTAAGAAGAGTCCAGAGGTAGAATATGTATTCTGGGGGAAGTCAATAGTTCCAGCTTCATCTGACGCATAGAACTGGTTTTCTAAATCTGGGTCAACCGGAACTTCCTATGAGGTGTAATCTCAGATGCTTCCGCCAAACTCATACCTTCCCGGAGTCTCCTTTAACATTTATTTCTCCACGTATTCATTAATAATATCAACAATTGTGATAAATAAGAGTTGACTTCTTCTAGGCACTTACTACCTGCCAAATTCTGTGAAGAAATTTCCATGAATAATCATAGGACGTGGGAGGTCCCCATTACGTGCGGACGGAAGACCCCGAGGTTTTGAGAGGTTAAATAACTGTCTTCAAGTCTTGGCTGCGGTGGCCCTGTGGCACTTGTCCCAGGTCATGCCTACGCTTCTTTATCACACGCCATTTAGAACTGACATGGCCCAAACTACTGAACTTTCCATATCTTCGGAACTTACTGCCCGCAAGCGTTTGATATTTCTGTTTAACCACATCACGTAGATAGATTAATTCAAAATTGGAAGCTGGATTTGGCTGCAGTTTTCGAGAGGGCATAATGAGCATAATTCACATTTAATTGATGACTGACAACTGAGGAAGAGCAGAAGTGTATCTCCGAGTCTCCCTTTGATACGTTCTCTGCCCTTTCTGGAGGTCAGCCTGCCAATCTAGGGGCTGCTTCTGGACCTAATTTCCTGTGCCATCACATACCCCGCTCCTTTTAGGCCGTCGCCTCTGAAGTTCTTGCTAAAGGAGCATTAGATCTGCTTAACACTGCATCAAACGAGGACCAAACAGGACTCCAGACAGGGGCCTAACAGAGCCCAGAGCTAAAGCTTCCAAAACTGAATCTGGAAACTTAAGAGGGAATTTAAGAAACTTATTTCTCCACTTGAAGCTATAGTCCAGGACACCAAAATTGCCAGAGGCTTACCCAGAATACTCGCTGTGCATTCTTGCTGGCTTCTGCACAAAGACTTGACTTCCCCAGGGGGACAGGACAGTAGAGGGTGAATACTAGCACGTGGGGAATGGACAATGGACACCAGCTGGCTCTGCGGCCATGGCTGCCAATAAGAGTCTCTTTCTAGAAGTGTTTTCTGTGTGATGTCCTGGTGGTTGTGGGCCATGGTAAAACATGCAATACTTGGCTCAGCTTTGGAGTTGTCAAAGTATGGTACAGGACCATATTCTGGCCCCGGGGTCAGAATATTTCATACAGTTTTGAAAAGCTGTAAAATAGGATGTGTGATAGATACCACAGTAGCTCACAAAGGGCAAGAGAATCTCAACTGTCTGGTCCTTTACAGAAAAGTATTTTCTCACCTTCGACTTGATGGGTCCTGGGAGGTTTTCTGGAGACAGAACTACATGGATGTCTTACAAACTGGCTATCTGCTGAATCTTACATCTATGCCTGTGTTTATTACATGCACGGGCATATTTGTTTGAACACATGAATGATGAAATAAACAGACATAATTGGTAAGTCGGTAAGTGTTGATCCCAGACTCCGGCTCTGGCTCATTCCACCAGACTGATACCTGAAGTAAACATACGCTTTCTTTAAATCAGACAAACCCACTCTAGCTCATTAGAGGAACAGCCAGTGGGAGGACTCAATACTACTAGACAACGAGACTTCCTTCTTGGCATATAATGGCCGCGCGTTCCATTTCGTTGCAATCAATCTGTAGAGGACCGAGACATTCAAATATAGAATTGCGGCTAGAGGCACAGTGCTCTGCGTGTGATAAATTAGACCCCCCCCCCCGGAAGTGAAGGCACCCTCCATCCCTGCCGCTGGTACCCACGGTAGCCTGGCCTTGCAACAGCTCACCTCTGCAGCTCAATATGTTGACGCTAAAATTGGCAAGCATATCTTTTTCTTCTAAGGTGTTTTATATCTTGCCGACTATTTGGGCTCTATTGAAACAGAAATGTCACACTGCTATCTTTAGAACACTCAAAAGTTTGGGCTAAGAATGCCGGGAGGAGCTGATGCCCTGAACATAAAAGTGAGGGGTGTGTGTGTGTGCAGATTTCATCTCTGCAGAAGCAAAACTGACCCCAGCTCCAAGATAGCCATTAATGTGCGAGACAGGATGGTTCCAGGCTCTTCAACGCAGCATCTGTCCAAACCAAAGTTAAATAATCTTGCTATTTCTGAAACAATTAGCCGTTTGTATTATTTCCCAACACTTGTGAGTAGAATCATTTTGAAAACCAGTGCTCTTGACACGTTCCTCTAAAAAAATCAATTACTTTTAAAGGCAGAAAGCTCATTCTCTGCCCCAGGAACATATGAGGCACCACCTGCCTGCTGCAAGAGTTGCTTCATGTTATTAGTATTATTTTTTTAAATGGGCTTATGGGATCGGGGACTTTCCCTTCTGGTATCATCCATACACTTTGGCAACGAGGAGTCTCACACATAGCCCTGACACTTCTCTGGCCAATATGTGGCCCAATTTGCAGTCATTCTGTGGCCTCCCCCAGAGGAACCTTTCACCTTCCCTTAGGGATTGGGCTTGCCATCCTGATATCATCTTAATTATTAGAAGTGCATCCTCTCCCCAAGTTCAAGCTCTGACATCATAATAAAGTACAGTCGCTCCGTCGCAGATGAAAAAGAGCTGAATCAGGGAGATGCTGTATATATCTGTTTGCATAGCAGGAATCGGGGCTCGATTTATTTTCCTAGAGATGGTCCAGGGATAACAATTTCATTTTCATCAAAGGCAAGCAATTTAAAAGTTCCCCTTGCTGTTGACAAGCTCCATGGCGGCGGCTCTCGGATGATTACAAATGGCGATGCTCTTCAAGGGGACAAAGGTGCTATTTTAGTCCTGCGGCACATGCTGCAAAGCTGCAGCTAGAATGGCAGTGTGCTAGTTTGGCACGGATTGCTTTCTGAAGATGTAAAGAAAGGCAAACCTGTCTGCTAAAGTTGAGACTGGCCAGTATGCAATGGCGCCGCGCGCATGTGTTCTGTCAGTGTTTAAAACTGTGTAGTTTCTCCCGGGACAGAACCGGTACCTCGTTTTCAGTCATTTAAAATGTCGCCAATGAATTTCTAGCTTGATTTAATTAATAGCCCCTGCAAAAAGAGTCATGTTTTCTTTTCCAAATATCTTGTCTAGCAACTATCTTTTCCCTTTCATTCACTGGCTGAGCATCAACTTTTTTTTTCCCAAAAGGAATAAAAAAAAATGCAAACCTCAGATGGGGCTGGGAAGAAAGGCTAAGTGATTAAAATTCCTGATCCACTAGTCAGAATTTACATAGATTCCCGTGAATCTATGTAAATGATAGGTAGGTATAGCAACTCAGTTCTGAAAAGTGGAAACAGAACCAGCTTGGCTTAAAGAGACTACCTGGATTTCTGTGCTCTTGATTTGACTGGGAGACCATGTTTCAGACATTAAGGCAGAAAAGAGGTTCTGTGCACTAAACCTAAGCTCCACACACACGTGCATGTAGTAAATGCACGCATACATGTGAGCCCACACACTTGTGAACACACGCCCTTTAACCCATACACATAGAAAGAAGAAAAAGAAAACCTAGTTAATTCAAATGAAATGATAAGTTAACTGTGAACAGCCAAAGTTCCCATTTCTGGAGTGATCCGAGAGTCTCCACTGACTCCCCCAAAGTCCTTTTTCTTTGATGTTTCATCATTCTTTACACCACGCCTCCAACTTACTTGTTCCTGCAGCAAATGGGAACGTTTGCATGTAAGCATCCATAAGCTCCTCTCCCATAAAAGTTAACTGTGAAGAAATCTGGGTTTGTGGGGATGTGCCTTGCTCATGGCGGCCCCGCCAATTTTGTTACCTCCGAAAAGCCCCCTCTAGCTGAGATGAGCCAAATCCAATTGATCTTTGCACGTCTCTGGTCTTCTCTGGAAGCAAGTAAAAATTGCTATTTCCCCAGAGCACAGTAAAGAGATCTGAGCATGCCTCTTCTTTAAGCAATAACCATTAATATGTGTTCTGCTTTTACCAGACATCTGTAATGCTTTGGGCTGTATTTTCTGGCGAGATAACAGCGTCGTCTTGAGAATCGGTGCATGAAGAGGACAGAAGGCAGAGAGACACAGCTGAACTGCTCACTTGTGCTCCTATCTGAGGGACAACACTCTTATCTTGTGTGAAAATGTAGCCCTGAGCCAGAAAGAAAGCTTTTATAAATCTCCCCTTACCAATTTTGTCACTCTTTGCTTGCTTGTGGCCTATGGTTGACCTTGATTAGAATCCATTCTCCCATGCAAGGATTCAAGGGATCGGAAACGGGATCACTAGAAAACATCCCTTAAAATCCCTTCCAGCCCAGACTGAAACTTCTGAGACACACCATCCTAGAGGCAGTGTTTTTTGAAGACTAGGCAGAAGTAACACTTGATAGATTCTGTAGACTTTTATTAAACATTCATTTTGTGCCTGGGCCCGGGGTCTTGCTAAGAAAAAGGCAGAATCTCCTTATCTTGAGGGAGTTTTTAATCTAGTAGGAGAGACAGATAATTTCAATAGAACTTGAGAAGTGGGAAGAGGAGTAGGCATGGTGTTCTGGAAGTCAGTTCTCAAGATGATAACATTTTGAAAACTCCTATGATTTTTGCATGGATTCAAATTTTTCAACACTCCAGTAATTTCACTGGCAGCTAAGGCAAGCTCTAACACCTTCTAGGAGGCATTTTCAAATGCTTGAGAAACTCTAAGAACTATCTTGCCCTTCGTCACATATCCTTCCAACAAATATTTTGGTGTCTCGCGTGCCAGGAAATGACACGGGCAGATTGCCCCATCTTCAGCAGTCACCCCGCGATTCAGTGTGCTGCTCTTCCCACTGGATGTGTTATGGGAAATGAAAACTCCACTCTCTGCCTAAGTACCCCTCTTTCCCACAGATCTGTCATGGTACCCAGGATCACACTAGGAATGGCCTTCGGGGACTAGAGGAAACAAAATTCTTCGAATTGACTGAAACTTCTCGTTCTTCAATTAGTTTAATTACCACTCAACATTCTATCAAAACTCAGAATCAGGGGGCCTGGAAAGTAGAGCCAGCTGGTTTTGACACAGCGAGGCTATGACAGGAGATGCAGGTATTTGCAGGATCCTAGAGACTGTGAGGAAATGCTATCAGAAAGACGGGGAATGACAGGAGAATCGTCTCAGACTTGTTGAGAGACACTTCCATTGTCTTCCATCACCAGGGTAAGAGGAGGACCAATGAGTGATTTCTTTTCCTGCTAAGTGGAAAAGGCCACATCCAGCCACCTACTGGATACCACTAGGCATGTGGGGATAATGTTGGTGATATCCTTCCTCCCCGCAACAGTAGACATCTGGCCATTCTAAGATACCCCCTTTTCAACCTCTGGAGTCTATAATTCAGAAGGACAACTTTGCCGAAGCAGGTGTTTGGCTAAGGCAGAGTCCACCAGGCTAGATGTGTTTCAGAGTGGTGTGGGCGGGAGCCCAGGAGTCTGGTCAACAATGGCGATCAGGGCTGTATCCTGCAGTCCTAGCCAAGCCAAGGCAGGCCGTTTGCTTCTACTTTGACTGACACTAACTTCACTATGGCTAACAGATCCAAACCAGGGCAGGCTTCCTAGGAATTTAAATAAAGAAAAGAAAAAAACCCTTGGACAGGTCCCGATATTGCTTGGTTTCTATGAACACAACCGATGCAGTATGCATCCTCTTCTCCCCCTCACGGGCAGCACACACAAGGAAGCCATTTTCAAGCCATATGGATCGGTATAAAAATAAGGATTGATTTATGCACTTAGGACCACCAAGGGAGCGACATAAACTCAGTTGGTGCCTTTGCATCCAGGAGGCTGCATTAGTATCATTGCATTGCCTGGAAGACGTGCAAAATTACATGTGGCAACCTCTCCCCCACTCAGCAGCAGAGCCGCTGGAAGAAGGTGCTCTCCACTCTACCAAGTCTGGGAATAATGGAGCATTCAAGAAACGGGTTGCTCGTATTGGACATCAATTAGGGAATTATAAATCACAGGAAAGCAGAAGGAAGCAGAGCGATTTTGCTCTCAGACTTGAGGGACTCATGCTATTGAGGTGATAGACGCTTAATCATGAGCCCACAAGACATCTGTGGAGAAATTTCTTTAAAAAAAAAGTCAAAGCAAATTAAAAACCATTTAAAAATCCTCTGTCTCTTTCCTATGATGCATGTCATGCATATGTGTGCATGCATATGTACAAACACACATGCACACACATGCAGATCAGAAAACATACAAGAAAATAAAACTCAAACGGGGTTTAAAGCAACTTTGTTACTGTTTTATCTTCACTAAAATCGATGCGCTAATGTCTGTGGTGGTTTTGAGATAAGGTCTTGCCTAGCTTTGGTGGTTAGGAGGCCTTTGAGGTCAGGGATAAGCCCAAACTCCTGTGCTTCCAGCCCCACCTCTGGGGCAGCTATGGTCACAGAACCAGATAGGCAGATAAGGAAGTGCTGGAGAATCAAACCCAAAGCCTTTAGTGTACAAGACGAACACTCCATCCACTGAGCAATATCCCCAGCTAAAATCTGTGGGATAATTGCAGTTTCACATGTAATTGTAAGCCATCATGCACAAAACTATCAAATACCCTTTGTCCAGGTCCCCCAAAGACACTGCCTTGTATTCAACACCTGTACAACACCACATCTGAGACACTGTCATCGACACATGCAAGATGGAGAACAGTTCCATCACCGAGAAAGACTTCATCTTGTCCTCATATCCGTATCCCCACCTCTCCTCCCTTTTTAAAACTTCAGGTGAAATTTACACATGGAAATCAGGTAGGTGTGATTTGAGAAGTTTGTGTAAGTACAACCACCCACATTAATATCTGCTCTTTCAAGACGTGGGACACTTTTATCCTTCTAGAAAGTCCTCTCGTACCTCCTTCCAGGCACTATCCAATATCCTCCGCAGAAGCTATACTTACAATACAGATTCATAAATTAGTCACTTATTTTAAATTAGTATAAATGTAATGAAGAACAAGAACCACTTCATGCCTGACTTCTTTATCTTTTTTGGAGAGTGGTTCTCATTGTTGAGGTCTTAGCAGCTCATCCCTACCTGTGCCTGATTAGTAATGAGAGGTTTTCATCCGTTCATTCCTGAGTAGGCATGTGGCTGTCTCTAGTTTGGGCTATAGAGAGTCAAAGCCTCCATTAGTATTTAGGAATAAATCTACACTTGGTCATATATTTTTATTATTTTTGGGTCAACACTTGGGGCTGGATTGCTGTAGGTGTGTTTAATTGCATAAAGGAATGCCAAATCAGAAAAACAAACCCCTCAAAGTTCCTTATCTGCTCCTAGTGCTAAGTGTTACTCTTCTCTTTGCCCTGAGGCTTTCTCTACATGGCCGTGACACTCATTGCTCAGTCTTTAAACTTTGGTTTTCTGGTGGTTAAAGAAGTAATATCTATACATTTTACTCTTCTCTACCTAAAGGGATGGAAATAAAGGTGCTCAGAGACACACTATGAAATCCAATATGGATTAGACTTGGAGTGAGGTCTTAGTTAAAGCCCCAGGTTTTGCATCTAGTGGCAACGTTAGACAAGACACAGGTTCAAGATCTCCAGGTGTTACTGATGCCGGTGGTCTTCTGATGTTGCTTTGGTGAAGATGCTAGGGAATGACTTGTAAGCATCTCTGATTCTTCCACTCTTGTGGAGTTTTGTTGGGACTGGGGACTGCTTTTCTCATTCTTTGGCTACTCTGAGCCGAAAGAAGTGATAACCTATGTCACAGACTCTAAATGTGTGACCATTTTTAATCTACTGCCAGGAGAAAGAAAACTTGGCTGACAGGTCAAGCCCAGCCAGTTGGACATACTTGCCGACTCTGCAGGCTCCTGTCGAGAAAAACAACGTTTGGCCCATCAATGGGCATCCTATCGACTTGTCTGTGTGGTTCCTGGCAAGCACCCATGGACAGAAATGGATCAGGCCTGGTCCCCACGATGCTGACACAGGAAGCAGCGAGAGTGCCTCGCTTGTTATCTAGGTTCAGCTAAGCAAACCTGAGAGCCGGGGACCGCACCTGGATCTACACACACACCTGCATGAAAACAAACCCACAACTGCTGCTGTGATGCGGGGAGATAATGCAGCTTGATTTCTGCACTCAGGTGAAGCATCCTTTCCTCCGTGCGGTCCATGTAGGAGATAAGATAAGAGAAACGAGGAGACCTGGGACGCGATCCTCTTTGTGAACACTCACAACGGACCACACATAAATGCAAGGGTGTGTTCCCATCATAAGCACAGTCAGAATGCATTAAGGGTGGCTTGCAGGTATATTTTTTTCTCCTGGCTTTGCAGTCACCCTGCGCCTTTTTGTATAAACACAGAGACACCCTTAGAAAGTTTGATAGCTAAGAAAGAGATAAAGAGAGGGAGGGTGCAATACTTATTAGGGAGCCAGCCCAGGAAGATGAAAACTGCTGGACTTTCTGCTGAGTTAACTCTTATGTTAACTCTACTCTGACACGGAGCAGTGTGATCAGGGTATTCTACACATCTGGGGCTTTGCTTCCTCATCGGCCAAACAAGTTAGACTACTTTTTTTTTTTTTTCTTGCAGGGATGCTGCAAGACAGAAATGAACCACGAGTGACAGTCAGTTACCACATAGCCCAAATATGACCAGAATCTGTCAACATACCCCTAGAGACATAATTCTAGTCTGGAGTTACCCAACCTGATTCTGAGACTATGTAATTATGACAGGACCACTGGGGAGCAGTGCAGTGGAAATGTCACATATCCAACAACAGGTGCTAAGTGCAGGTTTTGGCTCTGCGGGCAGATCTACTGTTTCTTGTTCTTTCTTTCTTTTATTTTTCCTCCCAGAGATAAGGTAGGAATGCAAATCCTGATCTAGGAAGGGATAGATGTAAGGAAACATGGACAATGATGAGCCATCTCCGACTGTCATTTTCAGGTAAAAGGAGAGAGTGTTTGCTCAGGACAAGCTGAGAGAGTGACTCAGCTGGACCGGAGATCAAAGGATGGAAAGGAGTTTAGTAGGACAAGCGACTGTCCTGAGCAGTCAGCAAAGCAGAGCTGATAAGTTTAGGGCGGCTGGCAGTGGTAAACAGACGCTGAGGAGGGGAAAGGAGATCACACTAGGGGATGTGAGGGTTGTCCACAAGCTTGTCCCTTTCTTGAGGACAAGATGCATATTTGGCGTGGCCTTGCGTGCTAGTATCTAGTAGAGTCAGGCAGATATGAGCATGGTTGTGTGGGCTTGAGAAAACAAGAGTGTCTTCTTTAGGAAGTCAGAAGGTAACTGTATGGTGATGAGATTTTATGGAGGATGGAGAGATGAACTATATAGGCAAAACGGGAGGATGCTTTTCTGGATGCGGCAACAGGAGGATTATGATTTAGGACATCAGAATGGACTTGAAGAGACAGTTAAATGATCAAGAAGTGTTAAGGATGTATTGTAACAGAAGCTAGAGGTCAGTGGACAAGGTCATGGGGAAAAAAAGAGGATTTGAAGATGGCTGGAGTTTCAAGTTGGGGATCTCAATGGAGGGATAGGGCAGAAGACTCTAAAGAACCATTTTTCTGGCCACCCTTTCCTTCTTCCATGGGAATGCTCCTTCTTCACGACTTGCTACATTTCCAGTATTGTAAGATTATCCTCCAATATGAAAGATCATTTCTATAGGACACAAGGTGCTTTACTGACATCGTGAAGGTAAGAAACATGGTAGGTATTCCTCATAAGAGGATATTAGATGTGAAACAAAGGACAACTGATCTACAATCTTCAGTCCCAGAGAAGCTAGGTAAAAAGGGGGACCCTAAGGGGGATACACATGGAGGGCCCCAGGAAGGAAAATATTTAAGATCTCCTGGGTAAACTGGGAGGGGGGTAGGACAAGGGAGGGGGTGGGGGATGGGAGCATGAGGGATTAAGAATACTGATTTGGGGAGAGATAGGAAGGGAGAGCAATGAAAGACATATCCTTTTTTTTTTTTTGTATTTTTTGTTTTTTTGTTTTTCATGACAAAGTTTCGCCACAGCTTTGGAGCCTGTCCTGGAACTAGCTCTTGTAGACCAGGCTGGCCTCAAACTCACAGAGATCTGCCTGGCTCTGCCTCCTGAGTGCTGGGATTAAAGGCATGCTTCACCCCTGGCTGGCTGAAAGACATATTTTGATAGAGGGAGCCATTATGGGTTTAGGGGAAAACGTGGTGTTAGAGAAATGGTCAGGAATCCACAAGGATGACTCCAGCTAAGACTCCCAGCAATAGTGGAGAGGGTGCCTGAAAGGTCCTTCCCCTTTAGTCAGATTAGTGACTACCTAATTGTCATCCTAGAACCTATATCCAGTAACTGATAGAAGCAGTCACAGTGACCCACAACCAAACACTGGACTGGGCTTCTGGAGGTCAGCTAAAGAGAGGCAAGAGGGATCGTACGAACAAGGAGGGGTCAAGAGTATGATGGGAAAACCAACAGAGACAGCTGACCCTAGCTAGCGGGAGCTCACAGACTATGTACTGACATCTGGGGAACCTGCAGGGCACTGAACTAGACCCTCTGAATGTGGGTGACAGTTATGTGGCTTGATCTGTTGTGGGGGGCTGGCAGTTGCACCAGGACCTATCCCAGCTGCATGAATTGGTTTTTTGGGGCCCATTCTCTATGGTAGGCTACTTTGCTCAGCCTAGATACAGTGAGAGGGCCTTGGTCCTGCCTTAAGTTTGTATCCCTGACCTTGTTGACTCCCCAAGGAAGACCTTACCTCCTCTGAGGAGGGGGTGGAGGATGGGACGGGGAGAATGTGGGGTGCAGGAGGAACTGGGGTTGGTATGTGAAATGAAAGTAAATTTTTTAAATAAAAATAATGAAAAAAGAAAGACAATAAATAAATAAATAAATAACGCCCCCTTTTCATTTCTAATGTTAAAAAAAAAGAGAAACACGTGAGTGTTCATCTTGGCTATGCTACCTGCACTCTTAGATATACTAGGAAAGTTCTTTAAAGTTTTTAGTCTTTATTTCTTCTCTTTAAAAGTAAGAATAAACATGCTTTTCCTACAGTGCTGTCCAGAAAATGCTAGAATGCTCATAAAAGTGTTCACTTTAATTAGCTATTGTTTTGCTCACCACTGTCATAATTGTTATTATTTTCCTATCTCCCACTCAGCAAGCCCCATTTGACAACAGAAGATCTTTCCCAACTTCTGTTAGGCTTCTTGTATATAATAGTGTGGCTTGTGACCTTATCAACCTAAGATATTGCTAATTCCTGAATCTTTTTCAGGGACTCCAGTGTTCACAGACTATACTTTAAGGAGCAAGGATCTAGGCTTCTTACATAATTCTGGAGGAGAAAGAGATGTAGATTATAATAAATTTTGATCTATTACAGATTATTCATATTGATCAAGAAACTTTTTTTTTTTTTTTTTTTTTTTTTTTTAGTGAAGAGTTTCAGTGTAACCACCCTATTTACCATCTAGGCACTTAATTCCTGTGACAGGAGCCAATTGAATATTAGCTTGTCTTTTGAAACTCTAAAATACTTGGACCCAAAGTAAAAATAAACTTTTTATTCTGTACCCAGGGAGTGAAATCTTTGCACATCCAAATGTAGTAAATATATTTTTCAATGTCTGTTTCATAATTTATCACACAATTTCTTTCTCTACTTTCTGTGGCTTATCAGGACAACACCAATTGGATAAGATGAAGACACTGCCAGTGATTTTTAATATTAAGGTGAAATCATACATTTTCTAGATAGTTGATTTGATAGAAGACCCAAGCTCCGGTCCATAAATCTCCGAGTGCTTGAGATTATGTGGTAATTTCATATTTAATCTCTAGCTTATCGATGTATCATCGGGGCCTGAGGAATGATTGGGAAGAATGTGGAAGACAGGCATGGGTGATAGGGGATAATAATTTGATTTCAAAATACATTTACCGATGGAAGACCTTGAAATGGGCAAAATATGCCATGTTCATTTGCTTGCTTGTTTTTACTGATGATAATTTTTATCTAACTTTTATCTCACACCCTGGGCTTCCTGGGGTAACTGTTCATTCCTTTATAATAATATCATGTTGTGAGTGACAGCAGATACAAAGAGACCTCTTCTTTTCATCTGGAAAACTCATCTACTTAAGGTTTGAATTCAAGTTTCAAGACCAATAATTCAAGATCAATTATTTATCTCCTTCAAGAGAAGGACTTGCCAAGGGCTGGGTATGAACACATACAAGTGCATTCGAGGCTGGGACTTTGTTCTGGCTACTGCTGTCCCATTATGTCTGTAAGAGCATCTCAGAACAAATCTTTTCGGAATGCTTGCATTTTGATGTTTCATTCTCAATAGGGTCACTTCTGAGTCATGGCACCTTTGCCTCTTGTCTAGTCAGGGTGTCTATTTGGACTGTTAGCATCCTTCTTCCACCTCCACATCCCAGAAGAACTCCATCATTCTGAAATGCAGGTGCCGGGATGTCATGGGTCTTACATGAAATCTTCCCCAACTACCTAATTTTCAAGGGAGAAGATGCTCCCTCCTTCTCCACTCTTAGGCAGTCATGCTCAGTGGACCAGTGGGCGCGGCTTACACAAAGCTCCTGTGTGGCCCCCTTGCCTCCTCTGAAAGAAAAGACTGTCTCTATTCATTCCATTTCCAGTTACCATAAACTTGCAAGAATTCAGGAAACAAAAATCAACTGGCAAGGAAGTAGGCGTGGCTGAGCCTCCTTCTGGGAGCCAGCGTCAAGCCTGTGGCACACTCTCAGGGGCACTCAGGCGTTTCTGCCTTTGATTTTCTCATCAGCTCCTCACCCCTTTCTGTTCTCTTTGTTTTCCATAAGGGGAATTTTGGAAATTAAATACGCAAAACAGCTCCTTTCCAAAGTAAACATGTCCCCTGAAGTTTTAGATTCTCAGAAAGCGGTTTTCTCTGAGGCTCCGGGATCACCTCCCCTACTTTCCCTCTGGGAAACTAAAGAAACCTGAGCTCCTCTCCCTCATTTGCAATAAAAGCCAAGGAATAAATGTGTCCTTAAACTATAATTTGCTTGCATTCAGCAGCTTCCCATCCAGGCCCACAATAGCCCTCTATGTAAATCAGATTTATATATTCATAGGCACTAGTGTTCCATTACTTTCATCAGAACCAGTCAAGCTGTATTCGGTGGTTTCTGCATTCTTATAAACTAACTGGAAAAGCAATTAACATTCACTAGCACTTTAGACGGTGGGAGAGGGTGAGAGGGACCCCGCCACACTCTCCGTAACCCAACCTCTGTGGGCGGATGGCGGTGCCGAGCGACGGGGCTCTGTGTCGGGGGAGATAGCAGAAGTGACACAGATTAAAACAAATTGTTGATCCATACCAGGGAGAAGCTGGGGAAACAATAGAAGTAAAAGCATAAATGTCAATTTGGGATGATAAAGGATACAATCTAAATGTAATATGAGAGGCCCCCAGACAAAAGCAAGAAATAGAGATTGCACATTAGCGAGGTATCAAAGTACTGGTGCATTATAATCCGCACGCCTGCACACGCAGCGTCATATGTTCCCGGCATATGAAAATACAAGCAACACATTGTTGATTGCTCAGCAAACCCAATTATGAATTAACCCGCCACTGCAGAAATTCTCCAAAATTATGCTCATTTCAAGCTGCTCAGAAGAACATTTTGTTCCTCTGGTAACCCTACTCCCCATATTGCTTCCTTTCTTCTGCTCCTCTCTCTTCCCAAGTGCCTAAAGGCTACCCAGAAAAAAAAAATCTCCAAACTGCTTCGGTTGTCAGCTCAATGCTTATCGGTCTCTTTGATAGATTTAGAGTAAGGTCAGCCTGCAAGGTCACTGCCTGAGCTTCCAAAACGCGCCACATGGCCCCCGCCACCTTCTCTGGCAGTGTGCTGGAGAAGTCAAGATCTGAGCATCCCTTTCTAATTGCTCCTCCGTCAATTCCGCTCCCGACTTTATGGTGACAAAAATCAAACGGCGGGCTCAGCTGTGCCTCTGTCTAATAGAATAGCTGCCACTTGCTAATGCGGCAAGCAGAGCTTACAGGGAGGTGTGCAGGTGGCAACACGTCCTGCCGTCCTCCCGGGCGAGGGCAGCATCTCATTCCTGATGGGCTCCAAGTGTGAGGGTGGTTATTAATTACCAGAGTGGTCAGCATGAAGCAGAGGGGCCCGGGGAGCCGGCCACTCATAAAGAGCTCTGTGATTGCTCAGCACACAATTCAGACCCTCTTTCTAAGAACCAGTTGTAATTGCTTTTATTCCCGCCACATGACTGTGAGGCTTTCGTAAAACAGAGAAATATAAATAAACCCATCTTTATCTCACAGACGCGACGCCAAAAATGCATATAGGAACCAAAGTGTTGAAAGGCAGGCAATGTGTCACCCCACTCGTGTTTAACCTTCTCCGAGCGCTAAGTTTGCGCTAGGTGACTCTACTACACACTGTAAGGCAATAAATGCTGCTCGTCATTGTGGGTCTATATTGGAAATAATAATCAAATCGCCAGCATCAGCAATGGTGCTAATAGAACAACAGTGGGTGGTTATAAAACGGTTTCTCACTTCACAAGGATTCCCTTAGAGGGTCTGAAGTGAGCGTGTAGAAATGTAGGCCCTTGCCATGTAGCCCAGGTTAGATTCAAATTCAAAAACCTCCGGTCTAGCCTCCCGAGTGCTTGGCTCACAGGCGTGTGTCACCATGAAGTGCTATCAAATGACCAGTTGTTTTCCATTAAACACAAGGCCATGCGCTAGGGAGACCAGAATGAGGTGCTCAGTGGCATGGACTTCTGTTGTTGCTGGTCACTCCAAATGGGCTCTCAACTAGCAGGGTTAAAAAGAAAAAGACTTTCAATGGATTTTTGTCATTTACCCTCACTGCAAACCTCCCACTTCCCCTGCCCCTTTATGGGAAAGGTACCTAAGACTCAGACAAATAAGGTGTGGTTCTTCAGGGCCACAACCAAGCAAGGGGCACCTTCAGTTCCTCACTGAGGCATCCGCTCATATTATTCTCCCTAGCACGTTCATTATCTGAGGTAGGGACTTGGTGACTTATAGAAAATCCCTTGCCTGGGGACAACCAAAGAATTCCAATTCATAAAGAAAGCAGGTGTTGCAGGCCTACAACTCGCAGAGAGGGAGTGGTCTCCTATCATTGATGGATGGAGAATTCCTATGAAATCGCCCTTTTCCCGTTCCTTCGCATCTAAGAGTTTTCTTTTGGGTTGGAAGTGGGATTTGCATACACGTTTGCCCTTCTTAAGTAACTTGTCTGGCGGGAAGGTATTTTGCTTCCCCTTCGGTTCCAAACTGTGGTAGAGAAGAGAGAGAAGAGGATCTGAGAAGGGGGCCAAAGAAGCACCTGTGCACGCTCCTTCCTCTAGGGAGTCACCGTGCGCAGTTGGTACCCACAGCATCCCACACCAGCGGGCCTCTGTCCCCCTTGTCCTCTCTCCTCCAGTGTAAGAGTGCAAAAGTTCCAAACATAGCCTTACGTGAGAAACCCACTACAGATCCCACTTTAAAAGACAATACCCAATGAGGAAAAATGGAAAATGCTGGAGTCTGCAGCAGCTTGCTGCTGTTCAGTGCATGGTGACTAGTGGGTTTGCTCACCCCTAGAAGGCGTGGAGCTGCCAAGTGAAGGGCAGTGGGCTACCGAGAGTAAGTGAGGCCTCCCACAGACTTTCTTTTCTTTTTCCTTTTTTTCTCCTCTGGTTCGGGGCCTCCCTCCCTCTCAGGAAGAGCAGAGCTCTGCTCAGAGGCATCTCAGCCTTTCAAGGTGAACTCTAGTCCTGGAGACGTGCTCCTCAGCAAAGGCTGGGGAGAAGGGAGGGAGGGGGCCAGATCAAAGCCGCCTTTGAAGTGAGTATAATTTTTGGAATGTTGCTAAGAGTGTAACACACAGTTCAGCAGGAAATTGGCTCTGGAAACAGCTTTGTAGTCGCTCCCCAGGACTGCCGATTTCCCTGACCTGGTGGCAGAGGTGCAGAGTCGAACAGTGGGGGAGAGGAAGATGGCTGACTCTCACCGATCTGATTTAAATTTTTCACCAGCCAAGTCTGTTGGCTCGGACTCGCTGAACAAAAATGTAGTACAATCATGTCCAAGACAAACCCTCAGAGAAACCAGCATCTCTCTGCTGAGTCTGAGCTGCTTCCAAGACCAGACAGAAAGGACACTAAGGATGCCTTGCTTCCTGTGGCAGATCCAACAAAGCAAGTGACGGAGGAACAAAAATAGGGATCATTGACTGACAGGGATGCAGTGTGACACATTGCGGCTGGATGACAGAAAGTGTAGCAAGTGTTTGCTATACATTGCCCACTTTCTAAATCCCAAGCACAAACCTGCAAAATCATTCATTTTATAGATAAAATTAAATATTCATTTTATAGATTAAAAAAACCCCAAGACCCAAGGTCCATCTCATTAAGGTCAGTCAGGCAAATGGCAACAGAAAACCCCAAGAGCACATCTCTAAGACTATGAACCCATCTTCCTTTATTTCCAGGTGACTGGCACTCAGGACAAGCATAGTTAATGGTAAGGTCCATTTGTAACAATTAGTGCCCTCAAGATAAAAATAAATACAATATTTTAGTGAAATGAAACCCAACTATGCAAGAATTGGAGGAAGAATTGGAGAATGCCATCTTTCTTATTTGTACACAGTTTTTCCTTCTCCCAGGGATGTCATGAAGGTTGAAGGTGTCCTGCCCTCTTAGATGGTGCCTTTAATTTAGGTTGTTGCTTCTTTTGTAAGGGGAAGGATGCAGATGGGGGATTAGATAGATAATTAGTGGATCGATACTGGGGAACAAAGGATTTTGCTGGGAAAGTGAGACCTAGCCACACTTCAAATATCAGCAGAATAAGAGTCCAATGCCAGCTGAAGGGAGCTGGTGGTGAGTGGGGGTGGGTGGAGAAGAGAAACGCAATTCAATATGGAACTAAACAGGAGGGGAAAAGACACTTCCAAGAACGGATTCAGACACCTTAAATGAAAGCTCAGTTGAGATGAAATTTGACCATATGTTGTCAAGGATTCAATTTCTTCCCTTTTCTACTGTCTCTCAAACTCCCTTTTCCATTGCTATGGAGTAAAACTCCGCTAAACACTATGCCTAGACGTGTTACACTTCACATAGGATTTGAGGACTTTAGGGCTGAGGCCAAACCGAAGTTTCTTGACTGTCCTTTCTCTCTCTATGTCGCTATCATCTTATCCAATCAGGACTGAGGATGGTTTGAAGAGAGCTAGATATATGCAGTGACGATAGCCTAAATATGCCTATGACCTGACCCCTAGCACCTCTGAAAACACGAAATTACATGACACATTGGATTGAAGTATGTATTCTCCCCTGGCCCCAGAAATAGCTTGATTCTCTTACTTCCGGTTACTCATAACGTGACCTTATTTGGAAATAATACGAGGTTAAGCTGAAGTCATGCTAAAGCTGAGTGAATTCCTAATCCACTAGTACTGGTGTCCCTATGAGAGGGACAGTCTTGTAAGGACACAGAGTGACATGGGAGAATGTTAGTGTGACTACGAAGGGCAATCTCTGACAGGGATCAGAGGAAGTCAGTTATAAGTCAAGAAACGCCGAGAACTGCTGCTCAACCATGGGAAGATAGGAAACTGGAGGTTTCAAAGAACCCTGTGGGTACCATCATTATGTCTGTATTGTCGTAAGCTATCCACTCTGTTGGTTTGCTGCTGTAGAGCTAGAGGAGTCATGTCAGTGGCAATGCAGAATGAAAGCAGAGGAGGAAAAATAGTTTTCTAATCAGTTGACTTGGAGATGAGGCTGTCCTGGGTGTCTGTGTGGGTCCACCGTATTCAGAAGGATCCTTAAAAGTGTGGCGGCTGCAGATGACAGAGAACGGGGAGGGGGGCATGCGAAGGACTCAGTCTGACACTGTAGACTTTAGATGGCAGAGACCATGAGCCGGTGAAGGCAGGTGACCTCTAGAAGCTGGAAGAAAGGCAAGTGAATATTCGATTTCAGAACTTCTTGGTTGAACACAACTCCATCCCAAGTTTGACTTAAATGAAGATGTTTCAGACTTTTGATTTTGAGCTGTGATATAGGACATTTGTGTTGTTGTATACAGCTAACGTGGGGGAAAGTGGCTACAGGGGTCACGGAATACAACTCTAAGGAGATATCATTGAGAGAGAAGGGTCTTCCCAGACGGCAGAGTAGAAGAGGGAACGACAGACCCCAATCTTATGGAAGTTTCGCTCTCCTTCCTTTTGCATCCTCCTAATCCTCCCACACGAGGCACACAGACGATTGTTTCTTCTGTACACAGCAGCCAGTACAGTCAGGCCAGTGGTTTGCAGCTAGCATTTACTGCCTGCTAACACGATACCAGCACTGTCCTGAGCACTTAACACTCATAATCCCCTTAAATCCTAGCAACAATCTTAGGCGTTGGGCTCCTCTTTTATCTCCATTTTACTGTCGACTAAAGAGTGGCAATACAAATCAAACAACTTGACCTAGGTTACATAGCTGGTCAATGGGGAAGCCTTGATTGCAATAGACAGACATCTGCCTGGGTGGGAATCTCAGGCCTTCTCAATGGGGTGAGATGGCCAGATTGAATAGTTAGGAGGAAGTAACTCCTCTCTTATTCCTGCCTACAGAAAACAAGAGGGAGACAGAGAGGATTACAAGGTGCTGTGGGCCTCAGTTTGAGACTTCTATTGTCTTCATTGCTACACCACACAGTAGTAGTAAATCAATGCCGAAAATCCTGAAGATAGTCTCAACTCAGAGTTGGCAGGAAGGGAGCTGAGAAATGGGAACATGTGGCATTTTCCCCCAATTTCAAGTGTGGTGCCAACATCCTGTCGAGAAAAGGATAAAAAGAGCGTCTGCATAAATAAATATGCTTTGTAACACCACTTCAACTCATTCTCCTTGCCTGATATGAAAAAAAAAAAAAAAAGATGGTTGACAGTAGGTGAAACTTGCTTTTTCCACGGCTTTACCAAAGTTTGTAAAGCCGGGTGACCTTTGGCATGAGGCCAACACAGTGAAATCCCACCCAAGAAGATGATGACGTCATCTCAGTAGAATGTAGCTGTGGAAAAGACACAGAGAGACGGAGAGTTAGCCAGCCAGAAAGTCTGCTGAGTGGCCCCATGGTCCACAATAACATGATGGCACTCCTCATCCTGCTGGGGATTAAGGCAAAGTTTTCCTGGAATTAATGAATGGTGATATGAATGGTTGGGAATAAGAGCTTCCAGGTCTTCACGCCCTCACCTCATGGCCACTTGAACATTCTGGATGCTTGGTTGCTTCCCTCCCTACCTCACCCCCTCCCCCAAAATACCTTCTTTGTTTTCTGCCTTTGCCCAAAATATTGGAAGGGCTAGTCAAAAGGAATAATGATGAACAGAAAGTGTACAGCGGACTAAAAATGTAGCTGAGTTGGCAGAACACTTTTCTAACATACACAAGGGCCCTGTCTCTGTCTTCAATCTTCAACAATGAATAAGCAACTTGGTGGTGTACATCTCTAATCCCAGTCCTGAAGAGAAGGAGGCAGGAAGATCAGGAGATGAAGGTTATGTAGTTCGTTCAAGAGCAGCCAGCATGGAATACCGAAGCCCCTGTCTCAAAACAAAAATGTTTCTACCAAGTAAATTACCTCAATTATCAACTTGCTCTTGAAAGAATAGTTTATTGCATTTCAATATCAAAATTACAACATCCTGAAATTACTTTCTACCTTAATATTTTCCCTTGTTTCACATTCTAATATCTGACTTACTAGTTCTTCTAATGTGTCCCATGCACACCTCTGAAATCAACCAACAAGTATTTTGCTTACCCAGCAGATACTAGGATTTCAGAACACAGAAAGAGAGCCAATATTTTGCAATGGAAAAGGCAACATTATAGTTTATCCACACATTGTTTTTTTCCCATTCATTTTATACTGACGGAACCAGACAGCATGTATTTATTGAGTGCCTACTGTGTGCTAACAATGTGTTAGTTGCTAGGTATTAATGATGAACAAGAGGCATGCTCCAAAGAACTGCCTCTGAATCTAAGGGTCCTTCAAGGAATGGATGGGTAAAGAAAACACAGTGCATACTTCACAGAATGGAATATAATTTCGCTTTCATACACAGGGCTGTTTTTTCATGGGTGACAACATAACTGAAGGATTCCAAGTTTCTGTTAGAACAAATAAATTCATGCTATCTGCTGTGCAACAGGTGACTATATTTAATAGCAATTCATTTTATACTTGAGAATTGCCAGGAATTGCTTTTTGATGTTTTTAGCACTGACAAATAAGCACACGAGATATTGTATATATTACTTAGCTTCATTTAGTCATTCAAAAACATCTACATATGCCAAAATGTGGTATGTGCTCTAAATAAATAGAACTATATTTTTAAACAAACAAAGAGACAGACAGACAAATAAACAGATAAATAAATAAATGGCAGAGCCAGAGGCAGAAATCAGTGATAGATTAGATTCTTGTCATACATAAAACTCTGGGTTCAATCCCTACCAGGTAAACAAACAACAACAGCAACAAAATAAATACTATGAAAATCCTACTTAAAGAGAGGATCTTAAAATGAACCATTCCTGCAGAATAAGCTGCCATCTCTAGTGGTTCATCTTCTGCAGTCTGGTAGTACCCTCCAGGGAGAAGACATTACCTGGCATGTACCAAACATCATTCTCTGCATGAATGGCTGTTGAGGTGACCTCTAGTGATCACTTTTTCCACTGTGTTCCCAGTACTAACCAAGACTTTCTCAGCTATGGATCCCGTCTCTGACTCTGGGTAAATACTCAGTATACATATTTTTTGTTATCAGTTCTCATATCACTAATACTCTACAGCATATATTGTTCTTTTTTTGAAATAATTTCTACAGAAACAACAAAGGCCATAAACTGTCATGGTCCTCTTACCTACAACATGACATGACTGCCTTACAACAAGAGAAAATATAAAATTATTCTTAATTCTACAGATTGTTACAGTTGGAAACAAATTCACATCTTCTAATAAGAAGTTTACATTTTGAGCTCTTAATAACAGGTTTTTGATGCACACACATGATTTTTCCTAGGGTTTGTTTAACTAAAAAAAATATGTGCTCATAAATTGCACAGTTCTCAATTTAGCAGAGATCCAAAGAGAATCTGAGCAGAATGATAAGTCTTTGCTCTTATGAATTTAGCTACTCTGTCATGGATTTACGTATTTTAATGTAACTTAGGATGGATTATTCTTCCGTAAACATAATTTCTTTAAGATTAAGAGTGTTTTCCACTAGTGAAGGACATTATTTACTATCAGTATTCAGGACAATGTGCTAAGTATCCAGAGTACCCTACCTTCCCCCGAAGAGTAGTTTAACAATAGGGAAATTGTATCGCAAATGTTACATTTCCTTTTTTGAGGGGAGGTAGGGATGAATCTACCTGAGCTGAGCCCTGGTTAGAATCTCAATGATGTCTTTTGTGAATGCAGCTGTGTACCTGTGCATGTGTGCAGAACCATTTCGATCCTGGTGGTAAAAAGACGTGAAAACAAAATGTTGGAAGTTTTACTTCTGATAGAATATGCTTTGCATGACTTCTCTCTGTATTTGTGACGGTAGGAAAGAGAATATTAAGTACACACTTTGATGAGGCAATTATAACAAGCTTTGGCATTTTCACTACCCCGGGGAATCACATCTATAATTTTATGTGGTTATTGTCCCGAATGGCAAGGGCAGTTCATCTTGATGCCAATTCTGATTGATCAGTAGTGGCTGCTTAGAGCACTGGTGAGAAGTATTGGCAGGCTGCATCTGTTCACAGCAGGGAAGAAGATGGCGATCGATTAGTAATGCCTGTCTCAGGTTCCTGAATGATAAGTAGTAGCACGTGTGCTTAGTATCTATCAAAATGAAGACAATTCCATAACTAGTAGAAAATATGTCACTGTGCTGGTATTGCTGACAGATAAATTGAGCTATGCACACAAATAAGCAGATCTTTACAAAAATAAAATAAGTATATACAGTCTTCTAAGTCCTAAGAGATAAGTCATAGGTCAGTTATTGTATATTAATGAGGTCTTCCAGGTAAAAATATTAACACAAAGTCCTACATTCTATATACAAATGTGTTTACAATGGGGGAAAAATCTTACTTGTAATTTAAAGCAAGGTGCTAGCTGGAGATAGCTTAGTTAAGAAGGCTTCAGTTTTTCCTAGGGATATGACTCAAATAATCTATGCATTGCTCTACCCATGATGCACATGCTACCCTAAGTCTCTTTTCCAAGTAAAATGATCCTTTCATAATTCCATGGACACCTGAGTGATTTGAATCTTTGAGTCAAGCCACCACTATTTCTCTTTGTGCTTTCAACTAAAACTTTGATTTCTAATCTTTGCAAATGCAGATTTCACGACTCTTAAAGGGTTAGTCCTTCAGGCTTGAAGCTAACCTCTGTGGCGGCAAGCACAAATGAGTGACCATGTGATTATCAAGGGAGGTCAGTAGTTGAGTTATGGTGATGTTGATGTCTTTCAAGGTGATTGTGTGGTGACATTGTAACAGTTCTTTAGAAGGCCCCTCATTTCCTAGAGAAGGGAGACCGAATGCTACTGACCACATAGGGTAACAGCATAAGGAGAATAGACTTAATATTCTGAACACAAGACAATAATCAAATCTTTGGTCTGTTTCTCTGTCAAAATCTCAATTGCAAACACCAACACAGAACGAAGCAGAAAAATCTCTTTGCGGCATCCAAGATTTAAAACTTATGCTGTGAATTTCTAGTTTGATTTTCCTGAATCCCCTTATAAAGAGAATGCTGAAGTTTGGAGGAGAATAAAACTGGTTCAACGTTTACTGAAAAAAAAAAAACTGTTGAAGAGAGAGAAAAGAAAAGGAAAATATAAAACTCAGCAGAAATGTCACACTAAGGAATCATAATAAGCATTAAACATTATTTAAGCCATGCATAACCACGAAAATATATGACCCCTTTCCAGAAATCGAAAGGCAGTCTCGTCAGCAGATTATAGGCGTCAAGCGCTGAACTAAGGGAAGCTCCCGAGATGCACATTCTTTGTAGACCTGAAGATGAGCCCTGATCCGTGCTAACTTCCTCCAATTAAGCAATATACTTTTCCTGGACAACCACAGAGGCTGAGCGTTCCTGTGTCTTCTGCCAGGGGGTCTTTGTAGAAAAGGTAAACGCTGAGGTCTATGCTGAGAAGTAGACTAGACAGAAAGAGCGAGGGAGGGAGAAGAGAAGGAGGGAGGGAGAGACAGAGCGATGGTTGACAAGGCAAGACAAGTGCATCCTTCAAGCATTTACAGCCCACCATGGCTGCCAAGAGTCCCCAGACATCACTTGCAGCCTCATCTGCTGCTAACGGGGGAATGTGTGGTTCTAACAAGATGGAGCCTAGAACAGAGTGATTCTGGGAGTGGAGGATTGGCAGGAAGGCACACACATACAATGGGGATGCCCCAGCCAAGGCGATTTGCCCTCTGTGGCTGTCATTCCCCAAGACTTAATGTCTCCCAGAACCAGAGAACTTTGGTTTTCAAGGAACTTCAGTGCCATTTGGCTCTGCTAGATTTAAATAACGTACTACAAACTATTTGTGGGGTTGGAAAGGTGCCTCGTCAGTTTAGAGTTACTGTTGCTTTCGGAGAGGACTCCAGTATAGTTCTGAGCACTCCTGTCACGAGGCTCACAACCACCAGGTTTCAGCCTCAGGAGATTTAGTGTTTTCTTCTTTGGCAGGCACCCGCACACAAACATTCATATCCCCCCATAATCAAAACAAACAAAACCAAATCTTGAAAAATAAGTTTGTATGGCTGCTAATATAAAATTAGGGACACTGTATCTCTGTGGCAGGGCCTACAAGGGGGATAAAAGTCTGCTGTCGCTTTTCTTAAATACACCACATGAATATTTTAAATGCTTCTATGTATTAGGATGAACTAAATAATATTATTCAAGAGCAAACTTTATCAGAAACATGTTTTTTATTTGTTGTCTACTATCATTTATAGTACTTTTTAATATTACACTTGGCATTATTAGAGACAGCCTTTAAAGTGACAACGTTCAACTCTCTGTCTCTGTATGTCCGTATCTGTCTGATAGGGTCTATGTCCCATAACAGCAATCTTAGCCTGCCTGCCTTCCTTCCTTTCTTCCTTCCTTCCTTCCTTCCTTCCTTCCTTCCTTCCTCCCTCCCTCCCTCCCTCCCTCCTTCCCTTCCTTCCTTCCCTCCTTCCTTCCCTCCTTTCTTCCTTCCTTCCTTCTTTCCTCCCTTCTTCCTTCCTTCCTCCTTCCTTCCTTCCTTCCTTCCTTCCTTCCTTCCTTCCTTCCTTCCTTCCTTCCTTCTTCTTGCCTTCCCCACTTCCCCCCTCCTCTTTCTTCCCACTTCCCTTCTTATGGTGCCGCCATGTTGAACCCAGGGCCTCACACTTGCTAGGGAACATTCTCCTATTGAGCTGTGTCTCCAGCCTTGTGTTTTTAATAGTTCAGAAACAAGGACACTGTGTGCTGTATCTCAGATTTTTTGCTGGCTTAAGTTGACTTGCTCCCTTTTTAATCTGCTGTGCCTTCTAGAATAGAAGATTTTCTTAAATTTAAGGATTCTGTGTCAGCGTTCCCAAATCCCTACCCTCCTCCAACTCTCTCTTTTTGGCTCTCTCTCCTCTCTGTCTTAGTCAAAGAATTATAATGCAGCCTTTCAGCAGAGAGTCTAAGGGGAGAGGAAATAAAGAAAAGAAAATAGGAAACAAGAGGGACCTCATTCACATTGCACGACCCCAAGGTACAGGGTTATACAGAAATCACAGTGAAGGCTGTTCCCTGGAGCTGCACGCCATATGCAGAGAACATCCCTGCCCCCATATCAGCTGGACCAAGTCATGTCCAGAAGGGACTCCTACATCTCATTATAGACTGGCTGAGACCAGAGTGGGCAGAAGGTGAAGGGGATCACTCCCAAACGCAGACCTTGGGGAGAGTTTGGTCAAAGGAGAGATTGAGGGGTTGGATCCTGGCCACGGAGTTTGGGGCTGGTGGGTGGCGGAGCCTTTCTCAGAAAAATCAGGGGCACACTTGGACAAACAGGTGCACAGGCTAATTGTGGAGCCCCCAGCAGGGTTTGCCAGTCACTGGAGAGTGGTTTGCTCCTCGGGAGCTCTTTGAAATGTTGCCTGATTTGATTGCTTAGTCCCGCCCACAAGAGGCTCTTAATTGCATTCCTAGAGCATCGGCTTTCTGTGGAAATTACTTAAAACACAGCTTAAGTGTTAAAGCCGAACTGTGTAATGTGCAATTGAGGGTTTTTTTTTTTTATTTTACTCTATTTATTTATTTATTTTTTTAAAATAACCTCACTCCTGGCTACCTCCTTGTAGGAAGCTCTGACAGGTTCAGTGGGAAATCTTGGGGCTGGCACACATTATAAGTTATCTCCTGCAGGGTTGGCAGGTGTGAGCTATGTCAAATAAATTTATTACAGTCTGTGCTAATAATGAAAATTATAGAAAAGCTAGATGAAAGTGCTCTACAGCCAGCTAATTTGAAGCTACCTTACTAGACAATAACAAGCCCCTAACAGTTTTTCCTTTTTTTAAAAAAAACACTAATTATGCCTAATGTTCCCTGTCGCATTAGCTTTCATGGTAATTATATTTCAAAACTTTTGCAATTAGGGTGCAGTTAATATTGTGGAATATTGCAATTATTTTTCATTGTGACACCTCTATTGAAAGCTGGTGGCATAATGATCACATTGTTCAACTAAATCAGAACTGTAGAAATATGGCAAATGAACCAATTACACATTATTATTTCTAATTACAGATAATGTCATTTTCTCCGCTTTTGTCCAAAAGAATTTCTCAAACACAGATATCCCAAATCCTCCTGTTTGTAAAAGCTCCCTCATTTTTCTCATCTGCACGCTGGTATATTTTTATATTGGTGCCCTGAGTGCTATATTTAAAAAAAGTCTCTCGGGGATTTCTTGAGATTTCTTCCTCCACACCCAATCCTCTCCTGGGGAGTTTTCAAACCAGATGTTCTCATTGAAAAACCTCCTCGTTGGCCCAACTTCTGACGGTGCAGCGTTGCTCCGAGCTGTTGCAAATTCATTTTCTCACAGTCACGAGGTTCGTTTTGATTCATTCCACGGGTCTACCTCTTGTCCGGTGAAGCTTCATTAGTGGCAACCGGATGTCTCCCGGTTACCTTCTAATTGACACATGCTCTCCCAATCCATCACAAAACGATGGTGTTGAAAGTTACATCTTTCAGACCTCTAAGAACCACTCAGGATGGCATTGGGGGAGTTTATGCATTTTGCTCCACAGCCTGTCCGTTTCTGTACGCGGCTACCCCGTAAGGACCTTGATTATGCTCTCATCCGTCCAACCATAATCTGTGGTCACATAGAACACGAGGTGAGGCCCAGCTTTCCTCTGCAGCTATGTCCTGGGAAATAAGGGCCAGTTTTAAGAGCTCACTCGACAGGTAGAGAATCTCAACCTGCACACAGTTGCCTGAGACTTTCTGTCTGGTTTGTGACTGCTAAATAAAAAGAAGTCATTTGCTCTCTTGCGCCACTCCTTACAGTCAGGGGTATCGCCTGTCCTTTGGATGAGACTTTTTTTTGTTTGTTTTTATTTTGTTTTGCTGTGGTGCTAGTACCAGGACAATCCTCAGAAAACTGGGATAGTTGGTTACATTAACCAATAACTTAATTTGTCTATGGACTGTGAGACGTGCAGCAGGTTTTGTTCATTGGATTCCCTTTGCATTCTCAGCTGTCTCAACAGAAGGCAGATGTGGTGAGAGAAGCAGGAAGGCCCCCCAGCTGGCCTTCCTCGCTCATCAAAGCCCAGACTCTCCATGCCCACCAGGGCTTGGTGTTGCTCCTGTGGCAGCTGCTGCAGCGACTTGCTTGAATCTAGCCTGTGGTAGGTGCTCGGTATGCACGTGTGAAATGCTATTACCAGTATTAATAGCTTGTCTTTGTGTAGCCCTTATTGGATTATTTTGCTGAGTAACTTAACTGGGTTTTCTCAATTAACACATGTAGTAATTTACTAAAGAGAGCGGCACTATTGTCTCTTATGCCTTAGCCCCTCTGCACCAGCAAGGAGCCTGAGATGCAGAAAGTTCAGATCATTTCCAGGCAGAGCTCAGTGAGCCACATGGACACTCAGGTCGGGTGGCATCTGATGGACCTTGGGAATGAAAGACCACAGTGGCTTGTCCAATCCCTTGGAGAAGTTGACTTTCTGGGGGGTCCTGAGACAAATGATCCATTTAGGGGAGATGCATTTTCTATTTTCTGACTTAGAACACGAGGAGGCATCTTTTCCTCAGTTTGTCCATATTCATGGGATGGCAGACAAGCTCCTTAGGTATGTAATAACACTCGGAGTCTCGCTAGGAAAATCCAGAAAGTCTGAACTCACTGCCTCTGTGACCTACAGCAGCTTCTGAATACCCTGACTTACATGTCTGTCCCCTGGCAGGTTACATTCGTGTCTCACACACTTTCTTCTGTAGTTGTTTATCATGACCCAAACTTTCCCTATCGTGTAGGTGTTTCTTTGCTGTTTTCTTCAAAGTCCTCATATGTGACTCCTACCCATCCCTGCAAAGCTACCCACCCCTGCAAAGCTACCCACCCCTGCAAAGCTGCCCACCCCTGCAAAGTTACCCACACCTGCAAAGCTGCCCACCCCTGCAAAGCTACCCACCCCTGCAAAGCTGCCCACCCCTGCAAAGCTACCCACCCCTACAAAGCTACCCACCCCTGCAAAGCTGCCCACCCCTGCAAAGCTACCCACCCCTACAAAGCTGCCCACTCCTGCCCACTCCTACCCATTTCTACTCACCCGTACCCTTTTTTACCCAGCTACCCACTCCTTTCTACCTATACCCACCTCTACCCACCCCTACCTGCCCCTACCCACTCCTAACCATTCCTACTTACCCCTACCCACTCTTACCATTCCTACCCACCCCTATTCACCCCTACCCATCCTACCCATCCCCACCTTCTCCTACCCAGCTACCCACACCTTGTTACTCAATGACCAAAAGTCTAGTTCTCATAGCATAGCTAAAACACTACCTCCTCTAAAGCCTTTCTTTCTATTCTGAGTTCATGGCCTCACGTCATTTCGTGGTACCTTCTATCTCATCCTGTGGTAGCTTTCTGAACTAGCAACCACACCGCAAACCATCATGTGTTCATTGATCTCACAGTTTCAATCCCCCTTTAGACTAGAAAGGAGACCAGAGACCACATCTTTCCCGGGTATTGTCAGGTCCAGAGGACTGAGGAAAGTTCTGGTTTGGAGTAGTAGGCGGTGGCAGTTAAATGGATCTGTTAGCCAAATTCAAATAATGATTCCTCAACTCCCCTTTTAATAACAGAGCATCTTCATTTTAAACATACGGTTTCTGATTCCCTTTAAAAAATGTTTTGAATGTCGTCAAATTATATGTGGTTATGAATTGTTCGTAGCTGTGAGTCACAAACCCGATGCTAGGTACACGTGGAATGATTCAGTCAAGCCAATTAATGTTATTATCACAGGCGTGTATTTTCATGGCAGATTTGCTTAAAGTGCAAGAAAACATTGCGGAGGCTGCTGTCATTTGAACTGCATCTCCCTTAGGCTGCCAAAGCTATTTCTCCCAGGAGTACAGAATCATATGTAAAAAATGCCAGATTTGTTTTCGTGTTCAGAACAAATACAGCCAACCTAAGTGCCCCGCGCCTCTCCTACGGAGTGGCGAGTACCAAAGCTAACTGTCACACATGATCACTTCTCAGGCGGAGTCGCGGCTCTGCGGCTCTGCGGTAGGAAAGCAAGGTCCCCTCACCAGACACAGAGAACTCTAAAACACTTAGTGACATTGGGTCTCATTCTCGATGCGTTGGCTGCCAGGACGTTTTATTTATACAATCCATTCCATTTTTCTGGGGAGTTGTTACAACCGTCTTATCAGTTTTCCTCTGGAGGAGGTAACTTCATAGGAGAGATTAAGCCTCTTAAGGCAGGCAGCCCCAGGAAGTAGGCTGTATTATCTGTGTCACAGAGGCGAAAGCCGGGACCAGCGTGGCTAGAATAGCCTGGAAGCTACATCTAGTGATGGAAGGGCCAGCTAATTAGAATGGCACTGTAACCTGCTGAACTGGCCCTGAAACACAGCTCTCTCCTCCAGGGAGCCTTCAGGTTGCAAACCAAGTCCACACCAGGAGAAGACAGCTTATAGACCCTGCTCAGTATTGTGCCATGCTTTCTACACGTGGCTCTGACTATTTAGATCCATCCAAGGCAATAGTCCGGTCTATCTTTGACACATATCCCGGCTTCCTGGGAGAGGTGTAAACCTGTTGTGCACCCAGAGACCCAGAACACACTGCTAAAACTATGCTGCTTGTTGGGACGATTTCTCCCTGGCCTGACTCAGGGCCACCAGAAAAAACAGAAGGAGAGGCTTCAAGTAGACCTGCGAGAAACCGTCAGGGAGAATGGAAATCCCTGCTCCTGGGGCAAGGCAAAAAATCAGCCCCGATCTTGTGGGTGCTAGCTTTGCTGCCGCCGCCTTCCAGTAACAACATATAATAGAGCTCAAGTTAAACAAAAGATGAATTACTTACTTCTATAAATTTCCTTACGAGGAAATAACTGTAGCTATGCAAAGAAATTTCTGATAGGAAGACCTTTCAGTGATTCATCCCCAGGGCCCCAAACACTTGCCAGGCAAGGGTTCCGCTACTTAGCTATGGGTATATATTTTTGTGCATCTCTTTTTAGTGTTATGACCCACAAATGTGTACATGTGTGCATGTGATATACACACACTTTTAACTTTAGGCTCTGCATCTCAAAAATACGCACACGTATCTTTCTGAGTCTGGCTTCTTTCACTTAACATCATTTCCAGCCACACCAATTTTCTGGGGGATATAACCCTTTAGTTTTATTGACAGTGACATAAAATTCCATTGTGTGTATGTGCCCCATTTTCTTTGTCTGTTCCTCTGTTAATGGACATCCAGGCTGGTTTCATTTCTTGACTATTGTATATCATTAAGTTACAACAGCAACAACAAAGGCTGAAAAATCAAGGGTGTCTGCCCATAAGGCATGGCTGAGATATATTTGATATATTAACATGATGGGACAGCATTGATGTGGAAAAGGAAAATAATAACAACGTGTAATAATATTGCAAATCCTGCCATTGGCCAAGTGATTCTATGTGTATCAGGTGTGCTATGACGCACATTTCCTCTCCAAAGGATGTTGTGAAAAGGGCTCTGTTTACTGCTCTGTCTTGTCTGATTAAGAAACAACAACAACAAAACCAATGAAATAGAACGGAGGTTTAGTGGAACTAAGCAGCTATTTAAAAATCAAACTCCTAGCAAGCTTTGAGCCTAAATTCCAACTCACGCATTCTTATTCTGGAGCCCAAACTGCTTCTCCTCCTTCTCAGCTTCAATGGCCTCCTCCACCTCTTCTTCCCCCTCTTGTTTCTGGTACTCAGGACATCACGCTTGCTAGGCAAACACTATGACCAAAGCCCCTTCAGCCAGTTCTCTTCACACCAAGACAAGTCCTTACTAACTGCTCAGGTTGGTGGTGACCTTGCTCTGGATCCACAGCCAGGCTTCACCTTTTGATCCTTCTGCGTCAGCTACGAAAACCGCTGCAAGTCCAAGCCCATGTCACCAGGCCCAGCTCAGAGCCCAAACTTTTGCCCACGGTGTCATTGTATGCTGACCTTTGGTGTTATATATTGCCTTATAAAAGGATTGTCATCTTGGTAGTTGAAAACTGTAAAAAATGTAATTATATATAATGATATAGAGTATATACATTATTACATATGATGGAATAATAAAAATTTCTTTCATCCTTACATCAACAAGTATGTTTTGAGTGTCTACTATATGCCGGGACTAGTCCTAGGTATCAGAAGTATTCTGCTGTGGGCAACCATGCCAACCTCTCTGCTCACTCTGATTTCTCTCTTTCGTGTTTGCAAAGGGAGACATGGAGCGGCTATCAAAAAATAGGCAGCAATAATCATTGCGTGCTAAATTTCAGAGAGTTTTTATTATGTTCTTAAATCTTGTCTGTATATTCATCTTGTTCTCTCATGCTAATAGTATGTAAAAGAAAAACATATCTAACGTTGGTCCTTAACGAGAAAAGGGAGCCCGAGGGCAAAAGGCACTCACATTTCAGAGCCCGCTGTCTCAGATGGTTTTTACTCTCCTGCCTCTACTGCAGGACTCCCCAGAGTATTTCCTGAGCTGCCAGTCTCCATCAGAGGAGTCCCCTGGGCTGTCACCACTGCCCTTCCCTCCTTGGTAGGGTTGGTCACGACATCAATCCCATCTCCTTTTCCCCTCCCTTGCTCTGGTCCCAGTTTCTTGAGCATCTGTCAGGACAGAACACGCGGGGCTCACTGCAGGCTTGACCTATTTTAGACAGTCTTCCTCTGCCGCAGCCATAACCAGGTAGTTATTAGCCAACCCTGTGATTAACATGAAAATTAACAGTTTGAAAAACAGGGCCAGTCCTCCAATCTTCCCACTTCAGAAACTAATCTGCGCCGGCCCCCTCTATGCAGGGCTCCCTTGCGATGTTTTTCTCACAGCCAAATTTCTTTTCCAAACACGGGGAAATGGTGTTTGAAAATCCTGCGCTCATGAATCATTACCCCAACTCCCAAATTTTTACTTTGGATCATCAGAGCAGCCCAAATCTGAAAACAAATATAAATACAGAAAATTTCACGCCAAGGTTGGGGAAAAAAATGTTCTCTTGCCTGCTGGGAACATCGTTTCACCTCTTAGTACCGCTGTTTGGTGTTCGCACCTTTTACGACACACAGATGTTAATTCCTTCCCCTACCCAAGCATCATGGATGCAAAGTGTTCAGATGCTTTTCAGCATTGCCAGGGAAGCCCCTGAGCAGGCCTGCAGCTTAAGATCTCCTAGCCTGTGAGGCTTCACAATGCACCCTAGTGAAGCTGCTGTCACCCCTTGTGGGTTTACTGCTTAGTGGGTTTGGGCAGGGTGGAAAGTCTGTGAAGAAGAGCAAGAGGTGTTCACGTCTCAGGTGCTGCATGAACTTTCTTTAGCATCATGAAAATGAGCTTCCTGCCCCTGTGTTCATCATGCTCCTTGGGGTGGTGAGCCAAAGGAAGAGAAAGACTTTAACTGAGAACTCCTTCATGCGAGTGGCTCGAAACACGACCTTTCCCATTAATTTAGCACACTCTGCTTTAATTCTCTTTGTCCACATGTCAACTTTTCATCAGGGTGGGTGTAGTATTTCCTCTCTGTCCCCATTGGCACCTGCTCATCAGGCTAACAGTATTTTCTTGACAGACGGAATCTGCTTGCCGTGGCCCAGAACTCTCTGGAGAACCACCTTCAAGATGTCCTCATTCACCAGGGTGCAGACTTATAGCTCTTCCTGGTGTTCCCAGGTATGGGGCGAATCCCAACTCTACTGGCTTACATTGGTTTTCAGAGAGGGGTTGTCTCTGAGGAGCTACACTGGCTGGATACACAAAGAGTCCCGCTATGTAACCTTAGGAAAGACACTAAACATATCTATGTCTCAGTTTCCTACTCTACAAAATGGGTTTAAACTGGCACTTCAAGGGTTGATGAAGAGCTCATGCAAGCATTTTGGCCAACAGCCTGGTCTACATGAGACCATGGGTGATGATTATTTCTGTTATCACGATGTTTCACAAGCTGCTTCACCTCTCCAATCCCTGAGCCTCCTTGCTCTTTCACAGCTGAGGCTGATGGCAGCCCAGAGTCCTGAGGCACTCTTAAACCCTTCCCTCAGCTTTGAGGAGGCCACCTGAGTGTGACTTTCCTAAACCTCGTTCCTCGACTTTTCTTTTACTTCTATTTATATTTTCTTCTTTACAGAACATGTTGACCTTACTGCAGGCTGTGTCCTCAGACTTCTGTTCTCTTAGCCAAGGAATCCTTTCCCCAGGTTCCATGGGCATTCTCCCAGTTTCCCAGAATCCTCAGCATTCTCCACTGTCATTCTTTTCCCTTTTATCATCTCTCCTCTTCTCTTCCACTCTCCTATCTCTTCATCTTGAAGTCCAGATCCAGTTTTCAGCTGCCTGCTCGGTGTCCCCATCTAACACAGCCATAGTTTCCCCGAGGTAAATTTGGCTCCTTCTTTCCAGGTAAGAAGTCCTTAGGTCTCAAAAATCTGTCTTGCCCGTTGTGAGAAAGGTTGCACACCAATTGCTTAACCACGCTCAAAACTTCAGAGCTGGCTTGATTCCTTCTCATGTTTCCTCTTCACTTTTCCTCTGTGCAGGTTTTATATCACCATTCTCACCAAAGCCACAAGTGGCCACTGCCTCAGTGATTTGCTGGCAGGTCACATTCTCCTTACTTTGGGTCTTGCAATCATCATCAGACTCTCACCAGACTCCGCCCACTTCTAATCTTGTTCTTCCCAGTTTACCATGTCTCTGCCTCCACATGAACTCTTCCATGTCATGCTCCTTCGGAGAGCATGTGGGGAGCTTTGAGACCCCCTGGCCCACGGTTGTCAGCAGCTCTCTCACATCAGAAGAACCTCTGGGGTAGCACCCAGGCATTGTTTCTCTCTCCCAGAGGGAGTTCTGCTCACATCCTAGGTTGCTAACTAGAGCTCAGAGGAAGAACGAAGCATGTCCAAGCTGATAGGCCAATGTTTCGATCATTTCAGTGGACGGCTAGTATCACCAGAGAGCTTGGGAAGGCAATACTCCAGGCCCACTTTTAACATTCCTGATTGCAAAGTTCTGAGGGAAGGAGGGATGGGTAGACAATGAAAATTTCCTTTTATAAACTGGGGCTCAGAAGCTGCTATTGTTGCTGGTATTCGTTGACCAAACTGACAGCTACAACACTAGGTACTGAGTTATCCTCTTTAAAGATAGATGCATGCAAAGGTGACTTTGTTGAGATTGTTCATTAGGTCTGGGTCAATTAAACTACCCCAGACAGTGATCTAACCAAAGGTCTTTGGAGAAAAAGACAGATTAACAGGGACTGGGACCAAGTCATGTCTTTTACCCAAGCACTTGTCCCTCCAGTGACTTTCCTCACTAGGAAAGGGCTGGACTTTGTATACTAGCTCCACATCTAATGCTTAGTTAGGGCTGGAGTCAAGTGCCATGAGATGCAAAAGAATACATCAGTGAGATAATGATGTGTGGTCTGACTCACATTCTGTAGAATTTCCCAGGCTCCTAACTAAATTCTCTATCCTGGCCTCCCTGTCTGCTCATAATGTATTTGTCTGTCTATTTATTTGTCTGTTCATCTGTTTGTCTATCATCAATTATGTCATATCCTATCTCTGTCTGTCTATTTATCAACCCTATCTATCTATCTATCTATCTATCTATCTATCTATCTATCTATCTATCATCTATCTATCTATCTATCTATCTATCTATCATCTATCTATCTATCATCTATCTTCAACATCATCATCATCATCTAGCCATCTGTTTTTTGTTTGTCTTCTATCAATAAATAGTCTATCTGTCTGTCTGTCTGTCTATCTATCTTCATCATGATCATCATCTATACCCATCATCTATCCATCTGTTTTCTGTCTGTCTGTCTTCTATCAATAAATATCTATCTATCTATCTATCTATCTATCTATCTATCTATCTATCTATCTATCTATCATCTATCTATCTGTCATCTATCCATCTGTGCCCTGGGCCATCAGTGAGTGAGTCTGGGCATCTATGTCCACATATCTAAATATCTTGATTTTACAACAAGGATGCTTAGACTTATATAAGGCAGCTCTCAAAAATGGAGCAAAGAACATAGGTGCCATCTAAACTATCGCCAGACTACCCTATTACTTGGAAGGACGTGGTTTCTTCTCATTCGTTTCATATAGATTTTACAGGTAATGGTGACCTGGCAGGCAGATAAATCTGTCTTCAACATCTCCAGACAGGAATCATTGTAAATACCATTCCTACCCGAATTCTTCTGGGTTTAAAGCAAGAAAGGAAGATGATGAATATAATGTGGAATTCGGTTTGTAAACCTTTTTAAGACTTGATTTTTCCCCCTACTTTTCTAAGCATCTGTATTACAACCAGCCCTTTAGCTAATATTGTTTTTGGGCTGAAAAGCAAAGTTTACCGGGGCTGCCTTGACTCTGAACACTTTATAATTAAAGGAGAAGGACACGTGCCTGCATTCTGAGCAGGAGAAAAAAAGTACCAAAAGCTGTATCAGTTCAGCTAATGGCACAAATGACACTTAAGAGCCAAATGAAAGACTGGAAATAGGATGGCTCCTCATTGCTTGCTAAATTGGGGGAAAAAATCCTACAAAGCTAAACTAAACTAGCTCATCACTCAGTCCTTACTCATATTCTAAAAGTGCGGATTAATCAGAGAGCCAGGGAAGAGAGCAGCAGGCCTCTGCCTCTCATTCTTTGAAGCAGGATAGGATGACAAGCCTAACAGAAGATGTTTTTTTTTCTGCCATCATAGACCAAAACTCAGTTAGCTCATTTGGGGTGGTTATAAAGATTCATGCAGTAATTATTTAGATACCGGTATAGCCACCCTTTAATCAGGCCAGGGAGACACGCACACTGGCCATTTTCTGGCCATTTAGCAAGGAGGAAAATGTCGACATGCCTCTAATGGACTTTCCTGGGTAAGAGCATCTGGAGCTCCCACTTCTGCCTTCTAGGTGAGGTGAGGAGGAGCATCCTTTTTACTGCTGGAGGTAAGAGCAGCCAGAGGATAACACACCTGTCCCACCTCCTGCTGGGCTGGGTTAACTGATTTGTCATAGAGTATATGAGATTCTCTTAGAGAGGAACCTCTTCTTGATTTGTTTTAGATTTTCACTTTAGTCCCTGAACTTTAAAAAAAAGAATTTTGTAAAACTTTTTTCAATTAAGCATACACATGCCCCCGTGGGAGTACTATATGTGTGTGAGTGCAGGAGTTCACGGAAGCCAGGGCAGGTGATATGAGCTACTAGACACGGGTACAGGGAGCTGAATTCTAGTCCCCACTCTTAGCTGCTGAGCCATCTTTCCAGTCCCTACCCACATTTCTTCCTTCCTTCCTTCCTTCCTTCCTTCCTTCCTTCCTTCCTTCCTTCCCTCCCTCCCTCCCTCCCTCCCTCCCTCCCTCCTTCCTTCCTAAGACAGAGTTTCTCTGTATATGTTTGGAGCCTGTCCTGGCACTCACTCTGTAGCTCAGGCCAGCCTCGAACTCACATAGATTTGCCTGTCTCTGCCTCCCAAGTGCTGGGATTAAAAGTGTGTGCCACTACAGCCCGGTCGCAACCCATTTCTATTGGATTTTCTATTGTGAATGTTTTCTGTCTTTTTCTAGAGGCTAGATCCAGAGTTTGCTTATCCTTTTAGGTCTTCCATCGCCCAACACATATCTATAGAACGAAGGTGATTGAATAAACACTGTATCCCCTGTTGATTAAGAGTGTCGTGGTTCATTTATGACCCTTTTAACAATTTTTCTGACTTCTATATAATCTGTGGTGGCCAGACAACGTATTTTACCTCCAAATACCTACACATGTCCCTTAGTCTTTTTTTCCTATGACTGTAACAAACACCAAAGACTAGATAACTTTGGAAAAAGGGGAAATTTTTATATAGCACCCAGTTCTGGATCATGAAGAGACTAGGTATTGGCTTGGCTATGATTGGGGATTCACGGCACATGGAAGCACAATAGCCAGTGTGTGTGTGTGTGTGTGTGTGTGTGTGTGTGTGTAAGTAAAAGAGATTACACAGCAAAATAGGTAGCCAGGACGTGACAAGTGTCCCCATAAGAACTACAGTAATTGGGTTAGAGCAATAGCTCAGTGGTTAATGTGCTTTCTGCCCAAGCATGAGGAACAAGTTCAGATCCCTAGATCCACATAAATGCTATGTGGGTGTGGTGGCTCTCCTGTTATTCCAGCAATCAGAAGGCAGAGACAGGGGGTCTGTAAAGCAAGCTGGCTAGCAAGAGTAGCCAGATGGTTGAGCTCTGAGTTCAAGTGAGAGACCCTGCCTCAACAAATAAGGGAAGACTCTTGATATCTACACACACACACACACACACACACACACACACATGAATACGTGCATGCATATACACACACATATCTAAGGCAAAAACAACAAATAAACAGAAATCATCACAAAACCAGCAAAAGAACTACCTTAATTGCTTCCAGTGTATGACCTAAGAGCTCCCAACAACCCCCACTTCTTAAAGGTCTACCATCTCAACACTGCCACATCAAGAACCAAGCCTCCAACACATGAGTCATGGAGGACCAGACTATTCCAAAGAACATGGTATAACCTCAATGTGGACATATTGCTTCACAGCTGTTCCTTCACCGTCTCAAGCCTCCCTGTCTCCAGACTCTAGCCCATTCTTTTCTCTACATCTTTTTACTTGCTGCTGGTATTACCTGAAATATCTTCCACCCCAGGTGATGGCTGGTCATGACCAAAGACACCAGTCAGGTTTCATAGTACAGGAAGGCTTTGTATAAACCCAGAGCTAGCTCAGGTATGGATGACACCCTGGTGTCATGCTATGTCTGCATCTGTCAGGGCATACAACTTCCTCATACCACAGGAGCTTGCTATGTCTGTTGTTCTTAAGGCCTTTCCCACCCTTGCTGCCACCAACTCGACTGGACTTTCTCTAAGGTCAAGTACCTGGTTTCACCGTTTGTGATTTGTCTGTTATATAACGTCATCGTGTGTTATATGACATCTGTAATGGTAGATATCTCACCAACGTTTAAAGAATAGGAGTGAATTATTACTATCATTGAAGCCAGTCAGAACAACTCCCTGAGACTTCAGCTTCCCAACCTCCGACAACATTATTTACATAAAACATTGAACATTGACCACCGGCTCTCAAACCGTGGGTCCGAAACCAGCAAGAGCCGATATCACCTGGGAAACTTTCAGAAACACCAAGTTTTGGATGCCAACTTAGACTGTGGAATAAAATAAGCCACAGCACAGGGTGCAGAAATCTGTATGCTACAGGCTCTGCAGGTGCTTGCGAGGGAGAACCTCTGTTTGAAGTAATTAGAAGCAATATTTGGGAAAGGCGCGCACGGCGGTGAGAAGGCCCAGGCCAAGGGAATCCAGCAGTGATGGCTCACGTCCTAGCTGCTATGCTTGATTTGCTGCGTATATGGATTTGGTTAACTTAGCTAAACTCTGTGAGGATCATTTCCTTCATTAATAAAAGGCAGAGGGAGCAGAGCAAATGACAAACTTCAAATGACTAGTGCGCCTCCGGTACGGTGCCAGTTCGGCAGATGGCGGGTCCTAATTTACTGTTCCCCCAAATGGATGCCATTTAAGATTAACTCCAAAAATGTTCAGGGGGTGGAGAAAGAAGGGAAAAAAGTGAAGATGAAGGGGGAGGAGGAGGGAAGGGGACAAAAGGAAGGTGTAAGATATCAAGGAGGAAGAAGAGGAAGAAGGATAATGTTTCCTTGCGGTCAAATACCTTTGGGAAACAAGGACTCTGTTCTTACGGAGTCTTCTTTACCATAAGTAAATTAATGGCTCTGAGTAATGTTAGCAACCACTGCCCCAATGCAATTTTGTCTAATTCAATTTTTTTCAAAGTTTCTTCTTTCTCTCCTTCCTTCCCTCTCTACCAGTTTTTCCCCCTTTGTTCCTCAATTCCCCCTCTGCCCTTTCCCTCCCTCATCTCAAGGGTAATACCGGTAATCTATGAGAAGACAAAAGAAAATTTCACATTAGTTTTGAGCCTTAGACCATTTTATTTTTTAACTAGTGCTCTGGGAAAATAACCCCAGTCAACATATTGACTGTTTGGGAAGCACAGATAAGGATTTGTCAATCTTCAAGCAGGTGTTTATTAGTTATAGACTCAGTGCTAGGCACACGTTGAGAGATGCGGATGCTGCCAGCAGTCAAGGGAGTAGGTTTAGATGGCAGAGCTGCCCAAGGGAATGATATTCAGTGGAGTGAATGCCTAGGTTTGCCATGAGAGACATGAGGAAAGACCGGTCAGGTAGAACAGGACATACAGGCATGACGTTGAAAGGGCTCAGTTCTTATGACAATTGGAAGAAGCCTAGTGTGGCTGTGGAGCTGGAATAGGAGAATGGACAGACTCAGAAGCTCAAAGTAGGCCTAGTGGCTCAACGACTCTTCCTGCTGCCTGGGGATCCAGATGCTGAACTCTTAGCTCCTTCTTCAGCACCGTGTCTGCTTGCATGCCGCCATGCTTTCAGCTAGGATGATAAAAGGGACTCAACCACTGAAACTGTAGACCAGCCCCCAATTCAATAATTCATTTCCTTTATAAAAGTCATCAGGGTTGGGCTGGAGAGATGGCTCAGTGGTTAAGAGCACTGGCTGCTCATCCAGAGAACTGGGTTCAATTCACAGCGCCCCCATGGCAGCCCACAACTATCTGTAACTCCAAGATCTTACATCCTCAAACACCATATAGGCATAACACCAATGCACATAAAACAAACAAACAAACAAACAAACAAAAAAGGCGGGGGGCTGCCATGGTCATGGTGTCTTTTTACAGCAATAGAAATCCTAAGACAGTGGGGGCTCAGTCTTGAGTTGTACTAAACACTACGCTACCCTATTGACTGCATCATGCATGGCTTTACTACACCCAACAGCATACTAAGCCTGTTTGGATTCTGAGTTGTAGATTCACACGAACCAGGTTAATAAAATTCGAAGCGGGCACCTGACCTCAGTTTCTGAATCTTGCTTATGGTTCTTCTCATACTCAAATGACTGTTCTACTACTTTTAAAAGCTCAGGAGATTATTTTCTTCTTTATTTTGTTAACGAACATCTCCCCACCCCCAACACTATCTTGGAATACATCGTACAAAAGAAAACAAAACCTAAAAAAAAAAAAAATGTTTCCCGTGGCAAATGAGTTGAAAAATACTGGCAACGAAGCATATGCCGAGGTAATTTAAGAGTTGTGATAAGCCAAAAGGAAAGATAAATAGCCCCCAGAAACTCACAATGTTAAAGAGGCTGCTCCCCTTTAAAGTCTAATTGGACACAGCAGGGGTCTTGATCCGTGGGACTAGCTGCGTATGAGTGGAATTTCCTACTACAGCAGAGAGAGCTAAAGCGTGAGTTCGGCCACTTTGAAGTTGAATATCTCAGGTCTATCATCTAACCTGCAACTGGTGTGGACACTACTGGAAGGAGCAGAGCAATAAAAATGAAAATACATACACCCACGCACGCACATGCGTGCACACACACACACACACACACACACTCCCTGAACATAAAGTAGGCGAACGGCTGCTATGTTTTGCCAACTTCTGGTTCTGAATGGCTGCCAAGTCACCACCAGCCCACCCAGAAGTCCCCTTGTGTTTATCACATACGTGGGAGTTCTGCATAGCCCTAACCCCACGTGTATCAGCAGCTGCTGCTGAAGACAGGAAAGACCAGAAGAGAAGAAACCCAGCCCAGAGCTAAGTCTGTAGCCGTGCAGTCTCCAGCGGAGCCTCAGAGTTCCTGTCAGGATTAATGAGGGAATGTGAATGAAGGTTCTGAGTTCTATGGGCAGAAGTGCTGATTCCTGTGTCCATGTAGGGCATCATTACTATTAATAAGCAATAATGATAACTTGCTGTCTGCCTCTCACTGTGCAATGGAGAGGCATTTTTTCCCCCGCACATTATCTTGAAGTATAATTATCCCTGTGTTATAAATGGTGAAACTAAAACACAGAGAAGTTAATTAAACAACTTGCCCAGGGTAACAACAGTCCAAATGGAGACGAGAATATGGCATAGACTCGGCAGCTCTTAAGAGCTGGTGATTGCAGCAGTGATGGAGGCAGATGTGAGTGTGTCAGCACTGACACTGTCCCCAAGCACGCTGACACTGTACTTTGTGTGTGTGTGTGTGTGTGTGTGTGTGTGTGAGTGGAGAATGCATGTTCATGCATGTCTATACATGTGTGATGTATGGTACATGTATGTGTGTGTTTGTGTGAGTGCATTGCACACATGTGGAGGCTGGGTGGCATTCATTAATTCGGGGGTTCTCAACCTATGGGGTCATGACTCCTTTGGGGTGGAACGACCCTTTCTTTCACAGGGGTCACATGTCGGATAGCCCGCATCTCAGATATTTACGTTACAATTTATAACAGTAGCAAAATTACAGTTATGAAATAGAAACAAAAATAATTGTATGGCTGGGGGGGTCTCCGCAACATGAGGAACGGCACTAAAGGGCCACAGCATTAGGCAGGTTGAGAATCACTGAGCTAACCACTTTCCACCTTAGTTTTCGATGCAGTCTCTTTCCCTGAACCCGTGGCACAATCGTTTGGCTAAATTGACTGCCTAGCAAGTCCCAGGGATCCTCCTGCCTCTGCCTCCCAAGTGCTGGGATTCAAATGCACACCACAGCATTTCAGGTTTTTTACTTGTGTTCTGGCGATGCAAATTCAGGTCCACATAATTTACTATAATCATTGTTACTGAATGTGCCACCACCTATCCTGGCCCCGTGTTCTCGAGCTCTCTTGCCGTGCTTGTCCCTTACAACAGGTTTGCAAGCAGACCCTCACCCGGAAGCAGTTGCACGGTGGGATGGTGCTTGTCATGCTGTATCCCGTAAGCTTTTCCCTTGGTCTCTGCTTGCGTCTACAGCTCGGCAACAAGAGTGCTCATTTTGGTCTATTCATTTTAGAAGGGAAAACAACTCATTGACTAGAGGCCTCTCAGGGGAAAAAAAAAATGGTTGTGTTTTAACATAGGAGTATTTTCTAGAAGACCAAGACAGTTTTGTTCAGACTGTCCAAACATGCAGCTTTGGGCAGGGATGCACCTGAGCATGAGTCTCCAGTACCCATGGAGAAATGGATTTATCTTATGAGGTTGTGTGCTTTCCTTCCTTCATTCTGAGATCTGCATTTTCATGTTGACTTTCTCTATCACTAAGGTTTAAGAACCAAGCCCATGTTTAAAGATCACCACCATTTTTCTCCTGTGAAAGAGTATAATTGAACCTACAGTGTCCTTATCATCAGTGTCATTTATAGTAAAAGTATATCCCATTTGTTGGCTCATTTCTTTAAAAGTACTGTGTGTGTATAAATGTTTTACCTAAATGTATTTATGTGCGCTGTACGCACGCCCTATGACTGCAGAGGCAAGGGGAGGGCAAATGAATTCCCCGGAACTAGAGTTAGAAGAAGGTGTCATTTACTGCTGTGTGGGTGCTGGGAACTGAACCCAGGTCCTCTGCAAGAGCAGCAACTGCTCTTAATCACTGAGTTATCTCTGTAGCCCCGTATTTGTCAATTTCTGTCCTAAGTTTCTACACCAAGGTCTGTGGCACTTGACAATGAAACACACGGGAAGTCTAGACAGCATAGAATTTACCCAGCATAGGCATGTTTCACTTTGTGAAAGTTAGAATTTTTTTCCAAAGCAGACTAGACTCCAGCCACGCTTTAGCAACCTTGGGGTTGTTCTGATTAAACAAATCTCACGTGGATCCTGTGCCTTTGTGACGGAATGCACAGGAGAAGGTAGCCGAGTCACTATTGTCCGCATGAATGTCAGAAGGAGGCCCAATTTAATGATGGAGCTTCAGACCAGGCAATGCCCAGTGCCGTGACACACCGGACACATCACAGCTGTTTGATCAGAATCTGTTGCTGGTCCACGGTGTCTGAGCATCAAGTTTAGGGCTGGAGGTGATACGACTTTCCATGTTGTACTACTCCCGTATCCACAGGAGCAATCCAGCCAAAGCTAGAGTCTAATTCTACTTCCAAGCAGCTTAGCCTCAACTTTCAGAAAACCTAGCTGTGCTATAAGAATACATAGCCCAGAATCTCTAATACTGACCTACCCTTCCAGTGCCCCAGTTACTGTCCCCTTCCTAGCTGTGCGCACTTGTCAGTAAGCCAAATGAGAACAGTACCGGAATGAAAAAGGTCCTTTGACTTTTGGTAATTATAGCTTCATGTAAAAGATACAAAACGCCCATCATGGATAGTACAGGCTAGACGGAACTGACAGGCCGCTGGCAAAGCTACCAAGAGCTAAGAGGCAACCAAAGAAAAGCAGCCATGAAGATGAAAATGTGTTTGGGGGTCAGCATAAGCCCAAGATGTAAAGAGTCTATTAACACAGTATTGTGATGACATCAGTACTAAAACTGGGGGTGTCAGCCAACCAGTATCCATCTTCTCCATGTAGCACAAAATGAGAGGCCGGGTTGATGATTCACACCTGTAATACTAGCACTCAGTAAGCTGAAGCAAGAGAATCATGAGTCTTTTGCTAGCCTGGACTGGGTATATAATGAGGCTCAAACCAAATAAAACAACGGCAAAACGAGGAAACGCGTCAATAAAGCACAGCCTAAGGTACGTGAATAGGTAAGTCCTATTAAACAATGGCAGCATGGGGGAAAAAAATCAAGGGAATTCCAGCATCTATGGCACATGACTTGCCAATGGAACATTTGAGGCTCTTCAGCCAATTAGGGCCTGATGCTGAGTTCTTCAGCCCTCAGATTAGTAACCTGTGCTGTGGGGTAAAAGCGCCTCCAGACTTCTTACCACATGGCTATGGTGAACGAAAATGAAATAACAAAATAATGCACACGCTTGTGTTCTCTAGAGGTGGGAGTGGTACCGCAATGTGGGGAAAGTGATTAGTGATGATAGTGGAGGCATGGTCAGACTCAGCATCATCATCATCATCATCATCACCATCATCATCATCATCCAGGCCCAAGGGTTAGTTAACTGGAACCACAAAGTCACATGTTGCAGCAGCTAGGTGAATTAGGCAGATGGGAAAATCCTCCCCATCAGAGACGGGCAGCTTCTTATCCATGACCATGATGGAATGTAGGAGGGGTTTGAGAGCTGTGGGATTACCTCAAAAGACAGACTTAGGAATGTTTCTATGAAATCTTTTGCCTTTTTAATGTTACCACCTAAACATATGTATGTATGTATGTATGTGTGTGTATGCATGTATGTGCATGTAGCTACGTACCTATGTATGTATATATCTATGTATGTCAGTATCTATCATCTTTGAATGTATGTATGCATCTATGCATATATGTATGTATGTATCTGTGTATGCACATACATATCTATCTGTATAAACTAACAGGGAAAATGTAACAGATGTGCTGGCAAGGTCATTTGTTCAACACAGCCTGTGCATTGAATAGGAAGTGTTATATAAATATGACAATGATAATTATTTACTACCCTTATCCTCATTATCGTCAGGAAGCCAGAAAATGGCAGGAGTTTACTTTCCTGTTTTGGGGGAGAGAAATGCCTCTGTTTTTAAAGACAGGGAACTCTCTGGGCACAGTGTTGTGAGCTTCCAGCGCTAGTCATTTGGAAGGCAGAGGCAAGAGGACCACTGGAATCCAGGAGTTAAGAGACAATCCCGGGCAGCTCAACTTAGAAAGAACGAATGAATGAAATATAAAGAAAACTGGCGGCTTGGGCCCCTCAGCACTCCACTGGGAGCCAGGAGCTTGTCTTATGCTTCATTCTCATTCTTTGCTTAGAATCATGACATTTCAAAGTTGGAAGAGATTTTTCTGAAACATCTGGCCCACATCCTCCCAACGCCATAAAGTACAAATCAGAGTGCCCGAGAGGGAAAGGGTTATACTCGCGATACTGCGAGTTCTGGGTGAAAGGAGGGTTCTGCAGATTTCCCAGCTTCCACCATCTCCAGGGCTCTTTCTTCTCCTGGCGATTTTCTTTCTTTGTCTTACAGGTTCTTTTTATCTTCAGAACCCTTTCAGCAATTTGAGATCAATAAATAGAGGCAGGAAAGGCCACAGCTGCCTACTGTAATATGTCTTTTTCTCCTCCCTGTGAATTATTTTCACAACAGATCTTGTCTCTTATATTCTAACTAGTTTTCAGGCCTCACGAGAAGGTACAGAGGTTAGGCAAAGAAATAAAAACCTGGTCATCCCAATATCTTAATGAGGCCCTAACCCATCCTTTAGGTTTCCATCCTAGTAAAGCAAATTGCTTGACCTGGTGCAGGAAGATCAAGAGAAGAACTTACAGAGAAACAGAGGGAAATCTAAGCAAGGAAAGTCCAGTGATTATTCTAGGCAACAAAGTCGCTGATTGAAATGTATCAAAGACAGGGTTTACTGCAGAAAAAGTCCACATGTAAAGCAACATCCTTAGCAGGCAGGGTAAAGGGGAAGGTGTGTGGGTAATGGACAGACATCCCAGTGAGATGGAAAAGGTCACTGAGATGAAAATAACCTTGGGAACTGGGAATGAGTGCTCCATTACCACAGACGGGAAGAAAACACCATGTTCAATCAGACGGAACAGATTGAAACGCGATTCCAGTCAAGTGTGAATGCCACCAAATGCATCCTGGAACTATTTGGGGAGGGAGCACGGAAGGGAGAGGAGTCCAGTCCCCCCATCTCTCAGCCCACTGTTGCACAGCAGCATAGATCAGGAACAGGGACTTGAAAGGGTGCGGCATACACAGATGTGTCTCCATCACTCCTAAGTGAGGCGGGAGGTGGGAGATGCTCTTTTCTAAAGGGACCTGATTGTCCTGCTGGAACACGAAAGAGGAGCTCTACCATCAGGAGACTCTAAGTGAAGGGATACAAAGTCTGTCTCCAGAGGGGAAGATGGAAGAAGAGAACGATTGATCACTGCCTTTTATTGTTGGCCTCCATGGTTGAGTGTTTGCTGATAAGAACTGGTTTAACTCCAAGATGCTGTCTTGGAGACAATTGCTGTTTTCCGCTAAAACACAACTCTAGCAGAAAACATTCATTGTAAGTGATAACCGCCTAAATGCGTCAGTATCAGGCACGTGTTTGCCACGTCATCTTCTCATCTTTGGTGTTACAGGCACCAAGAAGGAATAAGTAATGAGGAACAGAAATCATAAAATAAAGTATTTGATGGAAGCCGCAAAAGAGAGAGCTGGTATTGGCCCTGGGGCGATCCAGAGAGAGAGAGGCTGGTGCTGGAATTCTAAAGTAATACATAAAATACTTTTCCTATGCTTGCTAGGTTATTCAGATTCTAGAGTTTAAATATTAACTACACGGCTCTCTTTTGCTTGCTTCTGGCTTTCTTTGCCATCCAAAGCAGGACCTTTTCATCATCCAGAGAAGCCTCCTTTATTCTTTCCCTCTCCTTGTAGGGACCAACCAAGAGCCAGGGTCTACACCCACAGTTTTTTTTTTTTTAAAAAACCATTCTTTGGACATTAAAACTACTTCTGCATATTACTTCTTTCTCTGATTTTATGCATGACTTATTTGTTTATTCACCTGATTATTGAGGTTATGAAACCTGTCAAGCTCAGTTCTGGCTACACACGAAGAATACAGTGGACCACTGTGGAGATTCAGTTCTTGGCTCCAGAGAGCTAGAATCTAATAGGGACTATAGGGGAGCATAGTAAGGCCCTCTAGCAGACAGGGATGAACACCCTGTACAGGACTACACTGCTTAGCATCAAATGGAATACTGTTGTGGGTGGAACTGTATCCTCCACTCCACACAATGCATGACCTGGAAGGTGACCTTGTTTGGATTTAGTGGTTTTGCTTGAAGATATCATTCAGTTGAATTAATTTTGGATGATCACGAAGTACCCTTTGTGACTGGTATTCCTGTGAGGACAAAGTGACTCTGAGCCCCACAGACTTTCGTGGGAGAAGAGGGTCATATGAAGATGGAGGGCTATTTTTCTGTTCTTTTAGAAAGAGGTGAATGGTATACCCACAACAGCAGGGGCCCTTGGATCTAACCTTACAGCGACTTGCCATCAACAGGCCTTTTGTGAGGTTGTACCCCACATTTGCTGGCCCCATTTTGATGCTGTCCTTTTAAAGCTGTCTCAACAAGGATGTTATGATGATTTCAGTCCCTGAAAGGTACTAAGTGATACAAGCCAACTGAAGAAGTGACCCCTGTCTTTAAGTGGTGACAATTTAATGTTGACACAGATGACTTATATGCATGAAACACCAAGAGACTATTACAAATTAGAGTGTAATGAGGTGCTAAATTGAATGAGCCAGACTCTGAGACTGTTTCGCCACTCTGACAAGGGGATGCTCTTGCCGGGCAGACACAGCTAGGGAAGCTTCACACTTAGATGGGACTCAGTAACAGAGCCAAAGGATAGTTGTGGAACTGTCTCTGTTCTTAGGTCTGGGGTTTGGGATGGAGTGGGGTAGATAGTTAACACCATAGCATCTTTGCAGGGTTTCTAAGCCATAGATGCCAAAGGCTGAGGTTTCTAGTGTCACTTCAAACAAGTCATCCCTAACCAGTGCGTATGTACTGGAAGAAAATAGATGGGAGAAGGTACTTGGTTCCAAATTCCGGGGTCCAAACAGCCCACTGAGTATTTTTCATGCCCCATTTCTGTGTTTTCCTTTAAAATGTTTTCTTTCCACGCAAACAAGAAAAATGTGCAGTTTGAGGAATCAGGCTGTTCTACGATATTTGGCTCCAAAATAGCAAGCCCTTTCCATCACCGCTGGTTTCTTCCAGCCCAGCAGCAACTGCATTCTCCTTTTTTTAGCTGATTATTTTGGTATTTATCTCTACGTCTATAAATAGCATGCACTGCTGCTATTTCTTGGGTTTTCATATTTTAAAAACGAGCTGCTCAGTGACTTCTCCCCCTAGAAGGTGCAAAGCTGGGCTTTTTCTCTACACCTGCTCACTCTACTCTACCCCCTCCCTTCCCCTGTGTTTTCACGAGTCCGAAGTTGCATCATTTGGTCCACCTTGGCCCCATCGCGCTTGGATATGATACTCAGACATATAAGCCATGTAGGGAACGGTGACAACTTATTTAGCTTTGAACATATGATTTGCATAGAATTTTTTTTTAGCAGGTTGTGTATGTGTGTGTGCTGGTACACTCACCCAGAACACCTGTGTTGAGTGACAGGCGGATACTTGGTGTCCCGTTTTATCATTTTCTCTCTTATCCCCTTGAGACAGAACCTCTCACTGAGTCTGTAGTTTGTGTTTTGTTTGTTTCTGCAGGGTGATTGACCATTAAAATCCTTGCCATTCTCCAGACTCTGAGCCCCAGTGCTGGGGTTACTAGCCTGTATGGCCATGATATAATCATCATCATCATCATCATCATCATCATCATCATCATCATCATCATTGTAGGTGTGGGGCAACCCAAGTCAAGTCCCAATGCTCAGTCAGTAAGCACTCTCATCCATGGGTCAACACCTCTAGAATCATCTTTACACTTGTTGCTTCAATTTGCATATGCTAATCAATTTTCCTGGAGACTCATCTTTTTGGTTCAGTGTTTTGTCTTTCTAAATAGCAACGTACACATCCTTATACAAGTCACAGACTGTCTCTGAGTCACTGGTTTGCCACCTGTAAAGCCGGGATCATAATCCAAATTTACAGCACAATGGTGTCAGTACGCCCCAGCAAGGCACCACCAGGAGGGAACACAGGGGGCAAAGCAAAATGCATTCACCTATTCCAGTGAGGCAGAGGCACACAGTGGGGTGACCGGTGTTTGAATCGAAGTGTGAGGAAGGTGAGGTGATTTCCAGGTTCAGAGGAACTGGTTCACTCCTGTATTTGGTGCTGTCAACAAATGGGTATGGCTAAGAGGCGGGGACCTTTAGGATATAGGCCTAATGGGAGGTCTGGCTGCTCCCCTGTGCTTTGCAACTCTTACATGCTCCTGCCACTCTAGTGACATCTGCCATTGAGGTGATACAGCAAGGGGCCCTTGCCAGAGCTGATGTTAGAGTTAGAGACTTTGAAGTCATGAGCTACATGCACCTCTTTTCTGTATAAGCAAGCTTCAAGTGTTTTGATGTGGCAACAAAACTAGGCTTATAGAGACTGTTGGCATTCACTTGCTTGTATTTGGATGCTCTCATGAAGCATTCTTCTTTCATTTTATCATTTTATCTGTTCACCAGTCACAGAGGGGCCTTGGGCAGTGTTGGGATTTAGGACTCAACAAACAAACCCACCTTGACCTAACTGTGAATGCAGGCCAGTTCCCAACGCCATCTAAGTCCCCTGAGTAGTGACAGGCTGGTCCCCTGGACTTCTTTTGTCTTTCTTCATGGTAAGGATTGAACGAGTCACCATTTGAAAAGACATCAGAACATGAGTCCCATAGGATTAGCCCCTACAAGTGTTTGTTGTATGACACCAGGAGCATGGCAATAAAGAAAACTAACTTGGGCTAGGCCAAAATGGAAATGGTTGGCACTTCAAAGACTGTTATCCACAACATGCAAGACAACCCAGGGTGTGGGTGAAAATATCTGCTGTTTAGGTATGTGAGAAGCAACTGGGACCCAGACTATGAAGTGAATTCCCGTCAGTCAATAACAACAAAACCAAACAATTCAATTAAAAATGGAGGAAATGTTTTAAATGAAGATTTACAGATTTTTACATTTATGTATTTCCTGTGTGTGTATGTATGTATGTATGAGTATGTGTGTGTGTGACCATGCATGTGAAATCACATGAGTAGATGTCAGTGAACAACCTACAGGAACCAGTTCTCTCCCTCTGCTGTGTAGGTCCCTGGGATCAAAATCTGGTCTATCTGGTCTCTAGCCTTTGCCACAAGCGCCCACACCTGCTGAGCCGTCTCCACGGCCCTCGAAAGGATATTGACAACACTAGGCACTAGGGACTGCAAGCACAGCCATAGACCAACCAGAATGGCTGCTACTGAGAAAAAAAGAATCCAGAAACAAGTAGAAAAGCTGAAATCTTGGTGGGTTCCTGGGAGAATGGAAAATGCTGTGGCCACTGTGAAAACAGTACGGCAACTCATCAAGAATCTTAAACACGGCTCTACTACATGAGTCAGTGGTTCTACCAGGGAGAACAATCCCCAAAGGAGTCAAAGTTCAAACAGGTCCCACTAAAAGGTGGCCCAATCTGAGTGTCCACTGATGGGCATGTAGCTAAAGAAGCGTGACACACAGAATATCCACAATAGAAATTAATCATCTTAAAAGGAAAGGAATTCTGTCCCCTGCTACAACAAGGATGGAACCCGAAGGCATTACATTAAGTGAACTATCAGTCACCCATGAAAGAACAAACATAGCAGGATTCTATTTATATGAGGCCCCAGAGTGGCCAAACTCAGAGGGAAAAAAAATATAATGATGGTTGCCAGGAGCTAAGGGAGGTTAATGGGTGTCAAACTCTATTTCCAATCCTTTATGTCAATTTAAATCCATGGCAACTGCTTTCACATCCTGATAGAATTCCCAGTATACCTTGAACTCCAAATCCATTCCACCAGAAATGCATACACATCTGTTGGGGTGGATGAAACTAATCCTGGAGATGGATAGTTCCACACAGTGTGAGCACAGAGTTATGTGCAAAGTATGGAAAAAAATGATAGCGTTCATGATATATATTTTTTAAACCACAGTTGAGAAGTGTGTGTTAGAATTCATTATTGGCTGTGTCTGCTGGCATCAGATCTATACAAGATCAAGCCAGCCAAAGCTCCAACATGGATGTGGGAGGGGCTCATGAAGTCCCACCTTAGTTAAGGGGCTGAGCTATTGGCAGTTGATGGCTGCTGTGGGCAGGGGAATCAGAGGGTGCCCCGACAACCACACACATGCTGACAGCACTAAGTGGACTCAGCACGTTTAAAAAGAGTATATGGAATTGGAAACGAAAAGTGGTGGTGGGGCTGATTTATCAAATCCTGTTATGTGTATCTTTGAAATTCTCGATACTTCCAAACAGTGCATTGTAAAAAGTGTTTGTTTGTTTAGGGTCCAACTCAAGAGTCAAACACCTGTCCAAGATCCTGGACAGATCTTCACTTCTTTTAAATATTTGTTAAACTAAAAAGGAAACCCCAAGATTACATATTATATATGTGAGGTACATTTTTGTACTCCATACTTACAATTATTCTATGTTAACTCAACTGAGCTTTAAAAACAGTTTGAAAAAAATATCATACCCAATCTCTGCTTCAATTGATTTTTAAACTAAATTTTTCCACTGAATTTTCAAAATCTCTTTTCAAGATATTTGGGGGCATTAGGATATCATTTAATGATCTGTACCGGCTTCAGAAGCTATAGACAAATGCTGTTTTACCATTTTTAAGAATAGTTATATCCTGTTCAATTTAACATGTCAAAACGTGTCTGAACAACAGGTTGAATTCAAGCAGTAAGGATTTCAAAGCCCACAATTTAAAATATACACACAAATCCTTAAATCTTGTTTATCTGGTGGGACTAAGGAATTTCCATCGGAAAATATACATATGCTGTGATTTAAGAAAATTTGAGTCAACGTCAATAAGATACTAGGCTGTATTGTAAAATGACTATTAAAGCTTATACAGGACGTTGCGCTTTGAGTTAAACGTGGAATGTTAAAGGGTTGGGAGTTCTGTTTAAAAGGGTGAGGACAGGAAACTGTTAAAGGTCTTGCATGCTGTTAGCAGGCTCTGCTTTGCTGGGACATCACTTCTTATGTACCCAGAAGCCGGGGACAGAGATGGAGAGGCAGAAGATACACAGTGCCGATCGACCCTGGGATTTGTGTCAATATCCAGATTATTTGCTGAGGAGAAGCAGTTCTCTGCTGGCTGTCACTTCCCCACTGTGCATCTCCAAAGGAATTACCTGTCCATCTCCATTGTGTGCTTACCGGCAGTGTGGTGCAAAAGCGTTGTCCCAGGCTAGCTGGGCTGCAAACTGGGGGACTGCCAAACTATACATGCACACATTGTTTATATAAATTTTACAAGGAGGGAAAAATGGAAAGAAGAGAAAATCTGATCTCCACACCATTGTTGGGCAAGTTGGCAGCACCTTGGGCCTGAGGGTACACTCGTTGCCAAATCTTGGCATGGGAGACTTTGTTCTGGAAATTGGGCTGGGAGTCTCTAGAACCTGAAGTTTGTGCTGGTAGAATTATGCCCCCCCCCCCCCCGTTGAGCTTACTGCCACTATTTTCATCTCTGTGTTACAATACCCCGATACTTCTCAACTTAAAAGAGGGAGAGGGAGATGGAGGAGAGGGAAGGGCAAGAAAGGGAGGGAGAGAGAAGAGGGGCAAGGGGGAAGAGATGAAAAGAAGGAGGAAGGAGGAGGAGGAGGAGAGGGGGGGGGGAAAGGTAGGCATAAGAAACTCACAAACAGAATGCTGCATAAGAAGGAAGCTTAGTGATCTTTCAAGCCAATAACCAATGACAGGCAGGTAAACTGATGCCAAGAAAGACCACATGCTGTGAGTCAGGGATAATGCATATAGAAAGGTCAAGTTTTCTTTCTCAGTCAAACTCTAGACACCAAGGAAATAAGGACAACAATCAATAAATGGGAATTCCAAAAACTAAAAATCTTTGGTGGAGCAAAGTTCACAGTTACCCAAGTGGGAAAAAAACAACCTACCTAAGAATGGCTGAAAATCTTTGCCAGCTGTGTGTCTAACAGGGGATTAACGTCTATAATATTCAAAGAGCACAAAAATCTAAGTAACAAGAAACCAAACAGACCCAGTGAATAAAAGGGCTAATAAGATAGACTGAGAGTTTGAAAAAGATAGAAACACAAATAGCCAATAGACATGCAAAAAAAAAAAAAAATGTCCAGCCTCCCTTGCCATCAAAGAAATGCAAATCAAAGCTATGTGGAGATGTCATTTGACTCTAGTCAGAATGTCAGTCATTGAGAAAATAAACAAGTGCTGAGAAGGGTGTGGACAACACTCCTGGTGGGAACGCAAAGTGTCCATCCTCTGTGGAGATTAGTATGAAGGTTTTCCAAAAGGCCAAACTAGATCTACTAAGTTTCCCAGCTTTTCCACACTAGGGTCTTGACACAAAGGACCCCTGATGTGGGGTTCTCCTCTGTATGCTGTGAATATGTTTTGTTAGCATTGATTAATAAAGAAGCTCCTTTTGGCCTATGGCAGGACAGAATAGAGCAAGGCAGGAATTCCAAGCAGAGATAGAGGAGAAAGTGGGCAGAGTCAAGGAGATGCCATGTAGCTGCTGAAGGAGACATGCATCCTCAAATTTTGCCAGTAAACCACGAGCCTCATGATAATACGCAGAATAATAGAAATGGGCTAATTTAAGATGTAAGAGCTAGCTAGAAATATGATTAAGCTATTGGACAAACAGTATTGTACTTAATATAGTTTCTGTGTCATTATTTCGGGGCAGCCTGGAAATGAACAAGCAGGCTCTGCCTACAGACCCCAAGTAAAGATGCCACATTAACACTTCCTGCAGTATTATTTGCAACAGTTAAACTATGGACCAGCGTAGATGCTCAAGAAGAGAGGAGTAGATACAGAGAATGTGGTACATATACATGTATATAAATATGCATGCACATACATACATATTTAGTCTTTAAAAAAAGAATAAAGCTGTGATATTTGCAGAAAGGTAGACTTGGCCTTTCATATTAAGTGAAGTTTTGGAAAGACAAGTGTCCTCTGCCTTTTCTCTGTGGTTCCTAGATGTCATACAGTCCTAGAAAATCACATATACGTGAAAAAAATGAAAGTGGGGTTGTCTAGAGAACAAAGAGAAAAAATGGGGTAAAAAATGGGGGGAGAATGGGCATGGGATGAGGACAGGGGGGGAAGTATGGGGGAGGGGCAAAGGTAGGAGAGTATGGAGGATCAAGAGAGGGTTGAGGAGTATGGGGTGTGATCAATGTGGAACACATATCTTTAATACTTAAAAAAATATAGACAAAGTCAAGTTCTCCAACTTTTACTTCAGCCTTTTCCCCCTTATGCAGATGCTCCCCAGATGGTAAGCTGTGCATGAGATGAGAAATCAAGAGTTCTTAGGGCCCCTGAACTGGAATGAGAATCTCCCTGGAAGAGTGTGATGTGAGGAGCCAAGATGGAGAGGGCATTTTGTGATGTACACTTGGTGCCTTCGGCCTTTCTTAAACTGTAATCCCTGGCCTTTGATACCAAGCTTCCACTGTCTGTCATACATCTCAATATGCCAGGCACATATTCTTAGGTCAACATCTGCCAGAGGGCTGGTAGAGAAAGACTCTGTAGTTAGGAAGTTGTCTTGTAATTAGGTTTAAGGTTTAGGCTCTTTATTTTCCCATTCTGTGACCAACATTGACAAGTGTCCAAATTCCTACACCACGGTGTTCTCAGCTATTAAGGGGCTGTGCTGGCAATTGTTGCCACACAGGATATGGTGAGGATTGAATAAAAGTTCTTAAGGCAACGTGCTCATGTGCTCAGAATAATAACTACCAGGGAAAGAAAAAGGAATGGGAGCTCTCTGCTCTGTGACGGGGGAAAGAAGAAAAGCTCCTTGTGGCCAGCTCACAGACTCACTGCTCAGTGGGCTGGCAATGCAGGTACTGCAAACTGCTGTAGGAGCTCAAGCAAGAAGTGAGAGAAAACTCAGAAGGGCTGGTCCAGGTATCTTAGGGGAGCGGGGAAGAACTGGAACCCAGTGACGCAAGTGGAAAAAAAATCCAAGTTAAGAAAGTGAGTAATACTTGACCCTAAGAAAAGTCAAAGAATGTTGAACCCAAAGCCAGCATCCCCTATTCAAAGGCTAGCCTCCTAGGACTGCCCTTCTCACCTGTAATCCACCCAGGGCTTCCAGGATCTTGTGTTACTAGTTAATTAAAAAATGTAACACAACATTATCATTTACAGATGCTCTATTATTTAAAGACACTTAACAAGCAAAAAGGAAAATTTAATGTCATATATATGGAAACGTATGCATATAAAATATATAAATATAACCGATGGTATCTTCTTGCCATAAAGTTCTCCACTCTTTTCTAACATATACAATGCCAAGCAGTAAATATAATAAAGCAATGTGGTTATTGATGACATTCATCCTCTCAATAAATGTTTATTAATCATCAATTATGAATCTGCTACCAGGGCACAGTGGAGGAGCTAAAGGGTGCAATGAAGCTAAGAGGAAGAAGAGGAGGTACGGAGAGAAGTGGGATCAGCACTCCCATCACCACATACAATGACTCTAGGAGAGGGAGGGGCAGAGAAGAAAAGTGGGGGAGAGGAAAAGAAGAAGGGGAAAGAATACAGAGTACCTGACAGAGTGATACCCTTAAAGTACATAATAATTACTCCACACTTCTCAGGGAAATTCTAAATAAAATTAAACTTCCATGGGTAAGAAAGTAAGAAAATCCATAGCATTTTAAACGAGACTTTCCCTCCCCAAACTAAATATACAAGGAGAAGCAGCTTCTTTCATCATTGTTTTACGAGTGTTTTGCCTGCATGTGTATATGTGTTCTATGTGAGTTCCTTGTGTTGCTGAAGGTCACAAGAGGACATCAGATCATCTGGAACTGGAGTTATAGGTGGTTATAAAACACCTTGTGTGTGTTGGGAACTGAATTTGTGTCCTTTGCAGGAGCAGCCCAAGTGTTCTTAACTACTGAACCAACTCTCTAGTCCTAAAAAGTCCACTAACTAAAGACCATGTGCTTGGGTGTGCAGCCTTCTCACACATCCCCAGCTCTCCCACAGATGAGTTGGTCCTGGTAGGGTGCCTTCCTTGTCACGAGTGGATAGCATCATCAACACAAATTTGTACCCTGGCCATCTCCTTTCATGGTTTTAGACCGTGCTCTAACTACAGAGCCTGCTAATTCTGTACCAATATCAAATGAGCAATGGTACCACATGTCTGTCACCCATGAGATCTGCAGTTCACAAGGTCTGTGGGAAGAGTTAAGGGCTGTCATTGATCAAGCCAAGTTCTACCATTAGGATGTGCAATCTTTGAGCACTTATTCCATCTCCGTTAAACTACAAGAGCAGTCAGCTTATCTAGAGCAAATTTACAGCCAGTTTGGGGGGAAAATTGCATATGTTTTACAGGTATTGCTTAAACTCATTCAGTTATCTGTGTGACGTCCAAATGACCTTCCCTAAGGGAAACTGTTCTCTCTGGCTTCATAGTGAAAATTGTAGTGTTTCCTTAAGCAGCTTCTTTGCTTGTCTCTCTTATATATTATGCACCTTTGCAGTCTATTTATGTTTCTCTTTTTGCCTTGGCTTCCAGGAAACTCGGACTTTTTTCTATATCTATTAAATAAAGAAATACAGATTTATATATGAACAAATATAATGCTCTCCCCCAAGACTTTTCTGTACATTCTTGCACCATCTAATTATAGTTTCAGAGGTTTTAGAAATAACTGTTTTGAGGGAGGATCAAGAGAAAGAATGAGAGAGAGAAAGAGAGAGAGAGAGAGAGAGAGAGAGAGAGAGAGAAAGAGAGAGAGGGAGGGAGGAGGGGGAGAGAAAGAAGGAAGGAAAGAAAGAACAAAAAAGAAGAAAGTATAGGAATATACACACAGAGATAGAAAGAGAGAAGAAGAAGAAGAAGAAGAAGAAGAAGAAGAAGAAGAAGAAGAAGAAGAAGAAGAAGAAGAAGAAGAAGAAGAAGAAGAAACAGAACTTTTTTTTCTTTTTGATTCCAGCTAAACAGGACAATCATTAAGATAGCTAGGTAAGACCATGGTGGAGGATAGCTCAGTCTGTGTGACACTGACTTTGCAAGCCAAGGACCTGAGCCCAAAACACATGTGAAAATCCAGTCACAGTTGTCTGCCTGCCTTTAATTCAAACACTGTGACAATGGAAACAGGCATCTCCCTGGGGCTCACGTGCAGCCAGCCCAGTCTATTTAGTGAGCCCCAGGCCAGTGAGAGAGATCCTGTCTCAAAAAATACAACGCAGACGGCACCTGGGAAATGACACCTGAACCTGATCTCTGGCCCTGACTTGCGTGCAAACAGACATCAACATGCCTTCCATACACCTGGATAAGGAAGCCATAAATGAGGCAGGCAAGGCCATCCATAGGTCACCATCTGCAAACCAAAAGTTTGCAGACTGGAGCTTGCTGTTGCCACGTAGAGTAGAGTAACCCAAGCTCTTGCTGTTTTACAAAAGACCTGGGGCATATCCCATTTGTTCCCCTGCAAATGTGGACCCCTCCCTCCATCTTTGGATGGCTTCTCTCTGCTGATGAGGACTTTTTGGAAGGTTCCTGTCAGGGCCTCTTGCTTTCATTTCTAATATTCAGCATGGTGTTACCGATGACTGTTCCAAGTCTACACAAAGAACCAAAACTCAACTCTCTCTATGGAAGAGAGGTGAGCCAGATCTTTTGGACTCATGTGACTGCCTATATATTTTATTCCTGCGTTGATAACAGTGCAAATCTGATATGATGATTTAAAGGAAGCCTCCCTTTTTCCCCCCCAGATGTAAGACCCTCCATTCTGCTGCTGCTGGCATCCAGATGTTTTTCCACATGAGTGATATCATAGGATTTAAAGTATACTGCTGCATATACAAGAAACAGCATAGGCACTAATCCACTCTGGCAGAAGGTCAAAAGAGAGGGTGAGCTTCTGGCCTGAGCTCAGCTGTAGGGAAGCAAATGTTTCAGGGAAGCAAAATATCAGTTCTGGAAACATCTCTCCAACGACACCTGTGTATCTCTGGGTTGGCACAGGTGGAAGGTTAGAGCAACTTGGCTGGAAAGGTGATGAGAGTTTAGTGCCATGTGCTAAAGAAGGCACCATAGTCACAGAAAATAATGACCAGCGACACAAAAAGGTGAGATGGTTGTTGCTTTGAGGAACTTTAGTGTTGGGAAAAAACATTTTCGTTCCTGGGTTTTATATCCAGGTCATCTCTTCGAAACAGAGGCCTGTTGGGCAATAAATGTGTGCTGTACTGTCCTAAGGACAGGCTTTGACGACATCAAATCATTAAAATAATAAGAGAAGGGCAAAAAAATAATGTTTTCCTGCTGCGGATGGGCAGAATATGCTGGAAGGTATTTTAACGAAGCGGGGCGGGGGATCCCCAACAAAGTCTGACCTGCTCCCTGATCTTAAGATTCCAGTGTCAATGCCAAGGGACCAACTTAAAAATACTCTGTGTAATTATCCAGCTAAACTTAACACACCCAAACACAGGGGCCCTGTGCCGGGGCTGTGACGACGCCTGACACATTCAGCCGTTTTCATCGAACTCAATTGAAGATACCCCAGCACCCCTCTGCAGTCTGCATCTTTGGTGTCAAACTCCATTTTCAATCCTTTATGTCAAATTTAAATTCATGGCAACTGCATTCAGATCTTGATAGAAGCCCCAATTTGCCTTGGACCCCAAATCCATTCCACTAGAAATACACGCACACACAAGAGTGGTCCGCACATACACGAGCCGGGCAAGTTCTCATTTAGCCAGGCAGGAGTGGGGACGCTGAGTGACGACCTGCTTGCTTTAGCCTTCGCACACCCTCTGATAAGAGTCTGTTGGGAACAAGGCTACTATCCAATCAGGTTGTCTCCGCTCTGCTGGAGAAGTCGTATGAGCACGGGCTCTTGTTTGGACCTTCACATTTGCCATGGCAGTTTTTTCCTATTGGTGGAGCTAAAACCACTATCAGTTTTTTTTAAGTGAGCTGAACAAATTGGTGGAACTGATGAAAAATGAATAATTTTGGCTCTAAACATACAGATCTGTTCCGTTCACCAAGATGATGAGCCCTTGATTTTTATACAAAGCCAACAGAAAAACCTGTATTGACAACCTACAATCTGATACAGCCGTCCAAAAAGGAAAGAGATCACCCTGTGTGCTATCACTAAGAAAACATTCTGAATGGCCCAGCGATAAGAACTGACCTCGCTTATGGAAATCATCTTTGCTTGGGCATCCATACATGCATAAAAAGGATGTTGTTTTTAAAAGCTCACTTTCTCTTTAATAATTGTCTGTTTTTCAAAAGCGATCAGCAGGTGCACCTCATTTCAAAAGCCTCTTGTCCTTCATAATACAATATTCATCACGATTACATAGTATGAAATAAAAAGTAGCAAAACAGAAGCGAGGGTAGTTCAATTAAATGCAACATAATCTCTGCTGCAGAAAAAAAAGAAAGAAAAAAGATAAGAGAAAAAGAGTGCTGTTGCTAAAATCAAGTTCTGATGAAAGAAAAAAAGGGAATATATTTCCACATATTTTTAATTATATAGAATTTCCTCAAACATGATTTTTCATAATATATTCCATTAAGTTAACATCATATTTGAAGAAAGAGCATTTTCCGATTTCATTTTAAGCCTGATTTTGAGCAATTACGGTGTCATTGTTCCACGGTAGAAAGGTTGAATTCATTTACTGTGTGGTTATGTTAGTTATGATTGATGTCTCTTCTCCAAATGATAAACCAATCACCCCGATGATGTAATGTCATTTTAAGAGTGCCATAATCACATTTCTCTCAAACTAGAAGCTCTGATGAGTTCTAATAAAGATTTATGGTAGATTAAAGGCCTTCATAATATCAACAATGGATTGCTCATTTGATGAGAGATTTGATTAGATAATTTTTTTTAAAAAAAAAAAGAATATGAGTTTGCTAAATATATCAGGCCTGGCTTTGAAGAAGGGCATGGGCTATCATAAGTAGCAGTCTATCAGTCCATTTTCTGAATGAATCATCCTAATATATTTAGGAGGTCCTCTATAATTTGAGAGGTTGGGACCATTGGTAGCTTATATTCATGGATAGAGCCAAAGCAGTCTTTTCGGAGAGTATTGTTGACATGCAAATCTCTCTCTCTCTTGCTCTTTTTTTAAATTTTTTTTTAAAATTTATTTATTATGTATACAATATTCTGTCTGTGTGTATGTCTGCAGGCCACAAGAGGGCACCAGACTTCATTACAGATGGTTGTGAGGCACCATGTGGTTGTCGGGGATTGAACTCAGGACCTTTGGAAGAGCAGGCAATGCTCTTAACCACTGAGCCATCTCTCCAGCCCCTCTCTCTTGTTCTTAATGAGTGGGTTGATGAACATCACAAGGGGCTGTCTCAGAAGGCAGTGCCAAAGCTTTGGGTCAAGAGTAGTTCATTTGTGCCACAACCTCCCCTCCAGGTCATGGGTATTGAATCCTTAGGTAAATCCTGGGCCCTCCTCTATATTCATTTGTTCAGGTGTACATTCTACCAAGGGATAAATCCAAAATAAGGCCTGGCTATTGTTGTACTTGGGCCAATTCTATCTAAGACGTAGAGAGTGGGAGGAGTTGAGACACAAAATCCTCAAAAGTAGAGTGGAACCTCGTGTTCCTTCCTGCTGTCCCGTGAACATGAAAACCCAAACAAGTCCTCTGAATTTAGAAGCTGTGTTTATCCCAGTGCCTCGTGATCAGCTCGTTAAATTCAAGGGAAGGGCACCAGCAGAGGGTCATAGAGAGGTCGTACCCCAAACACTTCAGTCTTCGCACGATATTTCGTAATCATGTCAAGGGAGCACATTTTAATCGCAAAACTATATAAAACAAGCAAGGAAGGGGAAGTCAGAAGCTACTGATAAAAAAAAGCAAGGGAACTAAGAGGCACATGAATAGGGCGTGTGAGGGTGTCCAGGGTCACTTGGCTGTGACCAGAATCAGAGTAATACAAAATTCAATATTCCCATGTCTCCCCACACTTCACCTTTGAGCCCAGCACGCTCTCACAAGTAGCCATGGGCAAAATCCTCCCACAAAAGGAGGCTCAGAGACTGTTTGAATCAGTAAAAAACCTCCCCAACAGCTGTGACCTTCAACAGATGCATCTTAGAACGGCCACACCACGAAAATGACGAATGCTTTTCACCTTGATGCCTCCCACAGCACCTTCGCCCCTTCTTTGTGTCAATAGTTGTCCCTTTGTGGGAGACTCATGAAGGTCAGGCACAACACAGCACACATTCAGACACCACAGAGTTTCCTTACCACTGCTGGCGGCTTGCTGGGGCCCTGAGCATGCTCTGAGCAGGTATGAATTGGGGGAGAATTCCTCATCAGGGTTGGTGTCCATGATCTGATGGGAGGTGTTGCTGTCTAGCAATGGCATCTGGCAGCTAACTGGTGGAGGATTATGGGAGCTAGGCAGCTGAGCAGATGGGAGGAGGCTAGACGAGGATGTAGGTGGAATGGGACGACCTGGGAAAGAGGACAGAGGGGTCAAAGGTCAGCAATGAGTGTCATGAGAGCATCCTAAGAAAGTCACATTGAAACCAGCTCACAATATATAATATATCTGTTAATGAGGCGCTCCAGATGAGCTTTACAATGGTTTTGATGTTTTCTTCAACATCCCAAATACATATGATACTTGATCCTTTATTAATATAATTCAGAGAAGGGCATCCATTTGAACAAAATCAGTCTAGAAAAGTCTAGTTCTTTCTATCTAAGCCTTCCTCATCTCTCCCTAAACCATCTCCTTGCTGGTCTCCCAATAACTGTTCTTGCGAAATTGCCCATCAACTTTGGCACTATTCCATCTCTTTCCCACAGAAGTTAAGATGGCATTTCATAGGTAGAAATCAGGCCCTATCTTCGCACCCTCTAACAACTTTCCATTGTATGGGGAAAGAAATCTGAACTCCTTACAATGCTACGCATGCTCTGCCTTCTCTGGATGGTAGCTGTTCGCCTACTTCCTTTACCCAGAGGGCACCCTTCCTCCTCTCCACCTGGCTCTTTACTCTCCACTCAATTGAGAATTCTTATTTCTCTTGCTTGAACATGTCAAGTCACCCCACCTTTACATAGATTTGCATTCCCAACTTAGTGGATCCTCCTCCCTACCCCCACTGCTTCTACCTCCTGGCCAATATTCTCCAGACTTCGGCTTCTCTCCAGTAAAGTTCTCTGTGTTTGCCTACTTGAAACAGGAGCTACTTTTTCTAGCCTCTCTGCCCATTTACATGTCCTCATAGACGTTATTATCTGTCGCTCAGACTTGTATCCTCAGTGAAGAAATAAGGTGGCTACAGTAAGACCAAATCCTTTAGCTTAGAGCAGAATGTGAAAACAGGTGGAGAGGGCCCCTGTTTTCATGCCAGTGAGTCGGTCAGTCATTGTATCACATGGTTTATTTGAACGTCATGGCAGATTCCCATGCGGCAAAGCATGGCTGCTCCGTGCCAGAAGGAACAGCAGTCATGCCAGTAACGTGGAATTGCCCTTGGGTAGAGGAGGTCCCTTTCACACGGACGACTAGTGGATCCTCTTTCTCCATGGCATCGGCCTCCTGACATCGGCTTCTGAGCAATGACAACTATTATGTGTTCATCACCAACTGTATCCTTGTATTTAGGGTCATCAGAATTGGTGACCGGCTGGTTTGTTCATAAGCAAACTAACGGAAATGAGCAAGGAAGAGCAGCCCATGAAGCTGGGGTGGGAAGGGGAGGGTAGGATGTTTGGAAAACAAATGAGATTCAGACAAACAGTTCAATCCTGGAAAGTGTCTATGCCTGAAGAATTGCGCTTTCCTGAAGAACTGCGTACACAGAGGTATTTTCAAACATTCAGGTAGATACCAACGCTTGCCGCTACTTTCACAACTGCATTTTCTGAATTTATATGAAATATACTACATGGTGACCTAGATGGATGATTTGGGTTCAACAAGGGCATGTGTGTTGCTGAAGCCTAAGGATCCCCCGCCATCGAGACCTCCTCTGAGGGGTGAGGAACCAGCAGGGCTCAGGTGATAAAAAGCAGGGCAGTGGAGTGCGCCAGCATAGGATACGACAGGGGCGGAGGAAGGGGATGCTTGGTAGCGGTCAGGGCAGACAAGAAAAGAAAGATCCCTGAAAGAACGGAAGCTTAAGTATGTCTCTGAAGAAAATGCTCTCTGGCGGGAGAGAACACGATGAACCGTAGCAATGAGGACTTATGCCACCGTTAGCACGCCACCCTTTGCAGGGACAGAAATGACGCCCTTTGGAGGGACCAAAAGCGACCCAAAGCTGACGAGATTAAGATACTTTTAAAGTTTAAATGGCTTTTAGGTTTTAAATTTCTATGTCTCTAAGTATGTTCCTACATGTATGTGCGCGTTCCCATGGAAGCCAGATGAGGGTGGATACGAGCTGACCAATGTAGGTGCTGGGAACCAAACTTGGGTTCTCTGGAAGAGCTGCTCCCAGCCACCGAGGCATCTCTTCAGTCCTAAAGCCTAAATCATACGTTTCTTGATCAGTAACATAATTGAAATGATGACAAACCATCCCTGAGAAGTCCGTGGGCAAATGGAGTTTGATTTGAAGCATGCAATACATTCGCAGGTGTTAGGGAATAATATAAGAGATGGCATTTTTTTTTCAGTTGCTTTGGACTGGGTGCCATGGAGTTTTATCAGAATCAATGTGAGCATGTAGTCAATAATTCTCTCTTCAAACAATAAAACTATAGCTACCACCATTGGAACTATTATTGATTATTGCATGGTCTCTCTCTCTCCCTTTGCTGCATTGGTTTGTTTGCTTGCACCATCTCTCTTAGTCTCCAAAACAACCTCGTTAGGTGGGGATGACCACGTATCCCCATCACGTGTGACAATAGAATATTTTCATTTTATAGATGAGGAAACGGAAACAAAGAAGAGAAGTTCAACCGTCAGCAAGATGTCAAGGGCAGGGCTTAAACTTAGGCTTGTCTTCCTCAAATCCACCCTGCACCTATACATGATGCTTGCCCAAATAGCATGGTAATATGGGAATGAAAATAATAACTATAATAATATAGGAAATTTGTACAAGAGAGATACTTCAAGGTGCCTCTCCCCAATCCCAGGGCTTTTTCCAGATAGGAGCAGGGCACATCTTTGAACAGCCACACATAGCAACTATCATGGGTCAGAGTTCAAAGTTTTCATTGTTATTTTGTTTTGATGTTTGTAGCGACGTTACCCTCCACCCTTCTTCAAGGCTTCTGACTGCAGTTGGGTCCTGCCCAGGTCCTGTGACATCAGTGCTGATGTCCACTTAGCAGGAAGGCTTTAAAGTGTGTGCTACTGAGGCATGTCTGAAACCGAATGTTGAAGAACAAGGATGGCTGGGAGCCAATTTCTTTTTTTTTAAAAAATTCCTTTGAGTGACTGAGGTGGAACTAAGGTTCAAGTGCAATTTTCCAGGAGCCTGATAGGATAGTTGCTGTGAAATCATTCTTTACACGACCTTCTGGGAATTTTGTTCGGTGTGAATTCATTTCACGAAGTGCAAACAACAGAACTTTTTAACATCCACAAATACTGACAAGGCAAGAAGAGTCACAACACGATGGAAGCCCTGGGGTTGCTTTGTGTACTGTGACTCTGCATCATAACATCGTGGGACTCTCGGTAGCTCCCCACTCCTCTGAATTCCTCCATTTTGCTTTGGTTGTTTCTTTCATTCTGCATGCTGGTACCTGCCACTACTTGGAAAATTTCTGAGTCCCTAGATCTGCCCCAACCCAAACAGTGGTCTGTTCTCTATTTGTTAGGTCGTTTGCTACTTTTGTCGGCTTAGGCTACATTTGCCCCTGATTATTCCAACTGACAGAGACCATCTGTGTAGATACAAGCAGGTTCCAAAGTACAGGGGGGAAAGCTGGAACTTAGCTGGCTCCCTTTGTGGACTCTGTTTCCTTACAAAAAAACCTTAGGGTGGGCAAGCAGCTAACCAGGTGACATGTTCTAGCTTGGTTCCCAGGATACGGATGTCAGAAACTCCTCATTCCCAATGGGTTCCCCAGCTTCTTTGTGAATGAGTACGAAGTCCTCAGCAAATGGACAGGAAGCCATATTTCTGATTGGTCACAAAGCAAAAAGGTACACGCAAAGGCAGCAATATGTCATTTATTAAGCTCCTATGGTCTTGCACACGTGTAAATGTGTATGCACATGGGTTTTCCAAGATCCCCCATGTAAATCAAACTCTGATTAACTGCACGACTGGATCCTCCATGACCTTAAGCAAAGAGACTAATTCAGTTTGCTAATATATCTGTCTTCAGACAAGTAAGATTTTGTTATAAAAACTCTGTTATAGCTAGACCTGAAGCCAGACAAAGCAATTCCGTGCAATGTCTGATAGACGGATTATGGCTGTTGAAATGCCATGTGGAGAAGGATTCTGGTGTGCACTTGCTTCCAGTGGGAAGAGAGTGACATCATCCATTAGAAAACACATAGCCTTGGACGAGGAGAGGCAGCAGATGTCCAGGGCTGATTTGCCATCCGTGCTCCAGGTTCTCGGTCTTCTCCCACTGCAGTCGTCCTGAAAGCTTCACCACACACCGTCTGTGGTGGGAATCGGGCTCCAACTCCCATCATGTCCATCACAGTGCCATTTTGCTGTGCACACAGATTCAGGCCCCGTCTTTGAGACTTCATCCAACAAGTTCAAAAGGCTACCATTTCTGTTCCTCCTCCCCAAACGATAAATAGTCACAGCGAAATTGATGCTCTACCCGGCCATTTGAAATATCTTCCCTAATTGATGACAGAGGGTGTGCCAGAGAACAATGGCCCCAAATTCACTTGAAATAACTGGCTCTTTTTCATTGGGAAAGATTGATAGGGAGCTGATATTAAAGTGTTCTGTGTAGGCAATACATAATTGATTTATGCAGTGACGGGGTGTCAGGATATTTGGTGGAGCAGAGAGATACACTTAAGACATGACAAAATAAAAAAGCGGCACCAGGAACAAAGGAATACAAAGATAAATCTGATCAGTGCTCTGATAGCTACTTGTCATGTTGCTGTGACAAAATACCTAGCCAAAGCCACCGATGGAAGGAAGGCTTCCTTTGCTCTCTTAGTTCAAATGAGAACAGGAGGAGCTTGAGACAGCAGGTCACGTTGTATCTACGGTCAGGAGGCAAAGACCAAGGCGTACACAGATTCTGGACCCCACTATTCATAATGGGTAGGTTTTCCTGTCTCAAATGACCTAGGTAACCCCCACCCCCAAAGCACACCCAGATGGACACTTGTCTCCAAGATGATTCTAGAGCTCCTTGGGTTGACAATGGCATTAACTTCCACACTCCTCACCAATTCCATGTAGTATGAGATCTTGCTTTATGCTGAGCACGGAACTAAATAATTTCACACACACTCTCTCCTTTAACACCCACAAAACTTTCAAGAACTAATTACATTCTAATTTTTCTCCCATTTATAGGTAGGAGAAGCTGAGATCAAATCTTGCCCCATTAGCAGCTCGGAAGCTACAGTTTGAACCCCAGTCTTCAAACCTTAGCCTTACGTGGTTCATTCTACTAGTACCTACACAAGTATTGCTTACTGGTGGCCAAAAAGTGCACCTTGGTGCTCTTCTGGCATACACCACAGAATTCAACCCCAAGGAGGTAGCTAACCATAGGCAGAAACCCGAAAATCCCCTATGGTGCCATAACCTTAAGGACTTCATAAAATAGTGTCCATTGTTGAGTTCAAGCAAAACAGCGGACTAGAGCATTTAAACAACTTTCCTTAACGACGGTTTGCAATCCCTGCCAGCCCATTTAGCTATTTCACCAAGCCATATTCTGGGAGAGTGTGAGGCTTGAACGGCTGTGGGTGTCTTTCTACCAAGGGGGAGAGAGGATCTTGTCTGTGAATAAAGTCAATGGAAGATGAGAAGGGAAGTGGGAAGCTGAAGAAAACTTACTGATTAATGTCAGTAGAACAGCCAGATTCAGCCAAACCCGAAGCACCCCAGCCTCCCCCCAACTTTTCAAAATATGAATCAATTGATTCCCCACGCCAACCTTTTATGTTCCTCTTTTAACCCAACTTTGAGTCTGTTGTTGCCACTTAGGCGGGAAATCAGCCTTCCTCAAACTGATCATCAAGCCCAAGTGGGAAAAACGACATGGCCAACACCACAAAGTCATTTAGCGGAACTAGAAACAGATTCCAGCCATTCTGCCCCCAGAAAAAGAATTTGCATGGTCTTTAGGCTGAGTCCCTTCCTGTTAAATAACAGGAGATGGAACATGGGATCCCAGAGAAAGTATTTCTTGTGGGAAGTAACCAATGTGCTTATAAGAACATTGCAGGCCGGGCGATGGTGGCGCATGCCTTTAATCCCAGCACTCGGGGGGCAGAGGCAGGCAGATCTCTGTGAGTTCGAGACCAGCCTGGTCTACAGAGCTAGTGCCAGGACAGGCTCCAAAGCCACAGAGAAACCCTGTCTCGAAAAACTAAAAAAAAAAAAAAAAAAAAAAAAAGATAGCAAGTTTTCTGGACTCAGTACTGCAAGAAACTCAACCTCAACGCATCGATACAAAGCCACCGTGACTGGGGGTACTGAATTTCTTTCCTACATCTTAAATGTTTGTTTGCAGAACAAAGATAGCTGTGTTCTCCTGCCACTGTATCATGACAGAGCTCAGACCAGCCTTGAATTCATGATTTTCTTGCCTCGGCCTCCCCAGAGCACAAATGCTTTTTAAGAACACAACCACCTCCACACCCAAAAGAAATTCTAATCATAACTGCAGAATGCAAAAATGATATTTGGTAAGTGAAGCATCTCAAAATTAAAATATAGATTTCATACTATATATTTTAGTTTTATATAAATTTATCTTCCCAATTAAAAATATTTCCGTTCAATCTCCTGCTATATCACTTCATCTCCACGAGAGGATTATTGCTGCTGCACAAGAGTAATTTGATAGTAATGTCTGCAGGTTATACCAGTAGTGGCAGGGGAACGGAGGCTTTTAGCATTGAGTAGGCAGAGGTTGGGGAGGCTGCTAACCACCTTACAAGTCTCAGGACAGTCCCTCATAAGGAAGAATGGCCCATCCTCACATGAAGTGGGCTGAGAAACCCCGAAATCAAATGTGTAGTGGCTTGGGATCAGAATACACAATGTGGTTCTGGTCAGTATTACATCAACTCAGTTGCTTTTTTTTTGACTGATAAAAACTGGGCAGATCCGTGGGGTGTGACTCAGGGTATAGAACCTGTCTAACATGCACAAGTCCTAGAGTTTGAGTCCCAAAACCAAAGAAGCAGTTGATATGTATTAGGAGCAAAATGTGTGATTCTATCAGCACTCTCTTGCCCACATGTAGACATCAAAGGAGGAAATTTATATTATCAATAGGAATCAAATATGGGGACTTATGCATGTTTGAGAGAAGTGAAATTTGCTTGCAGTGAGTGTAATCAGTTATTGAGAGGCATAGACCTTCCCGGGAGCTTGGAGAGCCCTGCATGCCATGAAGGAGTTGAGAGCTTCTACTATGGAAGGAGACTCAATGCTAGAACACAGTTCTAGGTTATGCGCCCTCATCCAAGGGATTTGCATTCTGGCCTCTTAGGTCTTCTCAGTGCGGGTAGTCCTGGGCTAACTGGGTTCGCTCTATTCTCTATTGTGCCGTGGAAATTTTTGATTGTTTTTCTAGTGCGAGACCTAATTGCCTGCTTCACTCCCACTTCAGTGAAGCAGAGCCCAGTTAAGCATTGTCTTGAAAACAAATTATTTTCCAAAGATGCTGCTGGCAGAACCCTTGCTATTGCACCCAAGCTCTTGCACTTAACTTATTGGAAAGGTGGCAAGCCATTGGACCTGATGCAGGAGCACCAGCAGGAACTGCCTTCGCAGTTTGGGGCTGTGTATACTTGGGTGTTGCCACTACATCTCACCAGGATGTGTGTTTACACATCACACTTCCCAAGCAGCTCTGCACTTTAGGAGGTGTCAGATTCAGATCAGGTTATAGAGATGGAGGTTAGAGTTCACTTGTGAAATATTTTCTGTAATTCCTTAGGCCGTGTCTTTCATATTCATGAGGCAAAATGGAATGACTCAGCGTAGCTTGCTCGTGTGAGGATACGGATCTTTCTTGTAGGCAGGGACAATACTTTTTATTAACATGTTGTGGAACTTCAAATGCTTTCTTTGAAATGAATTTTTGGAGATTTTTTGGAGATGTGTGTGCGTGTGTGTGTGCCAAGTGTATAGCCCATAGGTGCCTTGCAGGCCAAAAGGCTTCACTCTCCTGATACTATAGTTACAGGCTGTTCTGAGTTGCCTCATGAGCATGCTGGGATCTGAACTGAGATTTTCTGCTAAGAGAACCAAGTGTTACTAACTGTGGAATCCTCTTTCTAGTTCCTCAAACACATTCTGCCTAGAAAATCTATTTGCCCCTTCATTAGTATCTTGATGATTTGACAGAATTATCATTTGTTGAAATGTAGTACTGCTTGGCATAATGCTCTGTGGGGGTGGGCACACTCCTTGTCTATATATGCCCACTGAACATGTCATATGAGTCCAGCCTAACTAGGAGCCAAACTCTCATTGTGTATAACAGATTTCTATTTAAGTAGTATGAGGCCAATGATTACCATACTGAAGAGCACAGTCTAGGCAGCATGCCATAGATTGGATCTTAAATGTCCTCCAAAGGGCCATGTTGCAAACATTGGTCATGGGTGTGATGCTATTGAGAGAGACTAGCTTACTTCAAGAGTGGGGCCTAGTGAGAAGCTTTTGAGTCACTGGGGGTGTCCCTGTGTAGGATACTGTGGTGAGGCACTCTGATCTGTCCCCATGAGAGTTTGGCTCCATTATGGGCTCTAACCATGCAGTGTGGTCTCAGCATAGGCTCAGATAAGATAGGGCACTCACGGATAGACAGAAACCTTCCAAATTATAAGACAAAGTGAACATTTTCTCTTTATAAACTGATCATTCAAGGTGTTTGTTACAGTATCCGAAAAAACATCTAACACATATGGTTCAGGATGTCTAGTCTCTGTTGTCTCTCCTTTCTGTCTCTCTTCTATATAAAACCCAACATACTTCTGGATGCACAAACTTTTTCATGTCACACATCTTAGTTTTCACAAGGCTGCCCACTAGATACACAACACTGTTCTAATTCATACTTACATTAATTAATTAATTAATTTCATATAGGTGTATGGGGGCATATGCCATGTCATGCATGTAGAAGTTGTATGTGGAAGTCAGAGGATAACCTTTAAGAATTGGCTCTTCACAAATGCAAGCATAAACAGCAGAATACAAGAGGTGGAAGAGAGAATCTCAAGTGTTGAAGATACGATAGAAGAAATAGACTCATCAGTCAAAGAAAACATTAAATCTAACAAAAGCTTAACATAAAATATCCAGAAAATATGGGACACCATGAAAACACCAAACTGAAGAATAATAGGGATAGAAGAAGAAGAAGTCCAACTCAAAAGCACAGAAAATATATTCAACAAAATCATAGAAGAAAACTTTCCCCACCTAAAGAAAGATATGCCTATGAATATTCAAGAAGCTTACAGAAAACCAAATAGACTGGATCAAAAAAAAATGTCCCCTCGCCACTTAATAATCAAAACACTAAACATAAAGAAAGAATATTAAGAGCTGCAAAGGTAGAAGGTCAAGTAACATTTAGAGGCAGACCTATCATAATTATACCTGTCTTCTCAATGGAGACAATGAAAGCCAGAAGGTCCTAGTCAAGTGTTATGTAGACACTAACAGACCACAGATGCCAACCCAGACTACTATACCCAGAAAAACCTTTCAATTATCATAGACAAACAAAGCAAGATATTCCATGAAAGAACCAGATTTAACCAATACCTAGCCACAAATCCAGCCCTACACAAAGTACTAGAAGGAAAACTCCAACCCAAGGAGGTTAGCTTAATCCACAAAAACACAGATAATAGAAAAATCTCACAGCAGCAAATCCCAAATAAGGGAAACACACACACAGCGACATCACCAGCAATGAAAACTAAAATAACAGGAACTAGCAATCACTGGTCATTAATATCCCTTAATATGAATGGACTCAACTCACCTATAAAAAGACACAGGCTAATAGATTAGATACTAAAACAGAATCCATCCTTTTGCTGCATACTAGACACATACCTCAACCTCAAAGACAGATATCACCTCAGAATAAAGGTCAAACAGACCTAAGAAACAAGCTGGTGTGGCTATCCTAATATCTAACAAAATAGACTTTAAACTAAAATCAATCAAAAGAGAAAAAGATGGACATTTCATATTAGTCACAGGAAAAATCCATCAATTCTGAACATCTGTGCCCCAGATACAAGGGTACCCTCATATGTAAAAGAAACACTACTAAAGCTTAAATCACACATTAAACCTCACACACTATGTGTGGGAGACTTCAACACTCTACTTTCACCACTGGACTAGTCTGTCAGACAGAAATAAGGGAACTAACAGACGTTATTACTCAAATGAACTTAACAAAGATTTACAGAACACTCCATCAAACATAAAAAAAAAATACCTTCTTCTCAGCACCTCATGGAACCTTCTCAAAAACTGACCACATACTAGGCAAAAAAGAAAACCTCAACAGACACAAAAATTGAAATAACCTGATTTAACTTATAGTATCACTATGGCTTAAAATTAGAACTCAACAGCAACACTAATTTCAAAAAGGCCACAAGCACATCAAAATTAAAGAATACTCACCTGAATCACCAATGGGTCAAGGAAGAAATAAAGGAAGAAATTAAAGACTTTCTATAATTCAATGAAAATGACCACACAACATACCCAAATTTATAGGACACAATGAAAGCAGTGTTAAGATGAAAGTTCATAGCACTAAATGCCTACATAAAGAAGCTGGAAAAAAATCCCACACTAGTGAGTTAATAGAACACCTGAAAACTCTAGAACAAAAAGAAGCAAACTCACCCAGGAGCTGAAATCAACAAAATAGAAATAAAGAAAAGAATACAAAGAATCAATGAAACAAAGAGTTGGTTCTTCCATAAAATCAACAAAATAGACTAATCTTTATTCAAACTAACCAAAAGGCAGAGAGAAAATATCCAGATTAACAAAATCAGAAACAAAAATGGGGACATAGTAACAGATATGGAAGAAATCCAAAGAATCATCAGGTCATACTTTGAAAACCTGTACTACACAATTTGGAAAACTTAAAGGAAATGGACAACTTTCTCAATGAAAGTTACCAAAATTAAATCAAGACCAGATAAGCAAAAACTAAATAGACCCATAATTGCTAAAGAAGTAGAAATGGTCATCAAAAGTCTCCTAACTAAAAAAAAAAAGTCCAGAACCAAATGGCTTCAGCTCAGAATTCTACAAGATTTTCAAAGAAGAACTAATACCAGTATTCCTCAAATTTTTCCGCATAATAGAAACAGAAGGAACATTGCCAAACTCTTTTTATGAGGCTACAATTACCCTGATACCCAAATCACACAATGACATTACTAAGAAAGAGAAGTAAGACCAATCTCACTCATGAACATTGATGCAAAACTACTCAATAAAACACTGGCAAACTAGATTCAAGAGCACATCAGAAAAATCATGCACCATGACCAAGTAGGCTTCATCCCAGAGATGCAGGGATGGTTCAACATACAAAAATCTGTCAATGCAATCCACCGTTACATCCACAAACTGAAACAACAACAACAACAACACATGATCATCTCATTAGATGCTGAAAAAAACTTGCATAAAATACAACATTCCTTCATGATAAAGGTCTTGGAGAGAACAGGGATACAAGAAACATACCTAAATATAATAAAGGCAATATACAGCAAGCCAACAGCCAAAATCAAACTAGATGGGAGAAACTCAAAGCAATTCCACTGAAATCAGGAACAAGACAAGGTTGTCCACTTTCTTCATATTTTCTCAATATAGTACTTGGGGTCCTAGCTAGAGCAATAAGACAACAAAAAGAGATCAAAGGGATAAATCAGATAAGAAGTCAAACTCTCACTATTGCTGATGATATGATAGTTTAGATAAGTGACTCCAAAAATTCTACCAAGGAACTTCTACAGCTCATAAACACCTTCAGTGATGTAGCAGGATACAAGATTAACTCAAAAAATCAGTAGCCTTCCTATACACAGATGATAAATGGGCTGAGAAAGAAATCAGAGAAACATCACCTCTTACAATAGTCACAAATAACAAAAAGTATCTTGGAGAAACTCTAAACAAACAAGTGGAAGACCTGTTTGACAGGAACTTTAAATCTTTGAAGAAAGTAATAGAAAAAGACACAAGAAAATGGAAAGATCTCCCATGCCCTTGGGTAGGGAGAATTAAAATAGTAAAAATGGCAATCTTACCAAAAGCAATCTACAGAGTCAATGTAATGCCCATCAAAATCAAAATTCTCCACAGACCTTGAAATAACATATGGAACAAATGGAAAAGTAAAAAACCTAGGCTAGCCAAAACAATCCTGTACAATAAAGGAACTTCTGCAGGCATCACAATCCCTGACTTCAAACTCTACTACAGAGCTACAGTAATGAAAACAGCTTGGTATTGGCATAAAAACAAACAGGAGGACCAATGGAACCAAATAGAAGGCACAGATATCAACCAAGACATTTACAAACACCTGATCTTTGACAAAGAAGCAAAAAATATAACATTGAAAAAGGAAGCATATTTAACAAATGGTGATGACATAGTTGGATGTCAACTTGTAGAAGAATGAAAATAGTTCCATATCTATCACCATGCACAAAACTCAAGTCCAAATGGATCAGAGACCTCAGCATAAAACCAACCACACTGAACCACTGTACCACACTACTGAAGAGAAATTGGGAAGTACACATGAACATATTGTCACAGAAGACCACGTCATCAATATAACCCCAGTAGCACAGACACTGAGAGAATCAGTTAATAACTGACAAGCTTCTGTAAAGCAAAGGACATGGTCAACAAGACAAAACAGCAGCCTACAGAATGGGAAAAGAGCTTTACCAATCCCACATCAGACAGAAGGCTGATCTCCAAAATATACAAAGAACTCAAGAAATTGGTCATTAAAGAACTAATAATTCAATAAAAAATGGGGTACACACCAAAACCGAGAACTCTCAATGGCTGAATCTAAAATGGCCAAAAGACACTTAAGGAAATGCTCAACATCCTTAGCCATCAGAAAAATGCGAATCAAAACAACTCTGAGATTCCATCTTACACCTGAAAAAATGGCCAAGATCAAAAATACTGATGGCAACTAATGCTGGAGAGGTTGTGGGGTAAAGAGAAAACTCCTGCATTGCTGGTGGGAATGTAAGCTGATACAGCCCATTTGTATATCAGTGTGGCGATTTCTCAGAAAATTAGGAAACAACATACCTCAAGACCCAGAAATACCACTTTTGCGTATATATCCAAAGGATGCTCAATCATGCCACAAGGACATGTGTTCAACTATGTTCATAGCATCATTGTTTGTCATAGCCAGAACCTTTAACTTAAATGCCCCTTGAATGGATAAAGAAGATGTGGTACATTTACACAATAGAGTACCATACAGTGAAAAAAAAAATGACAACTTGAAATTTGTGGGAAAATGGATGGATTTAGAAAACATCATATTGAGTGAGATAGCCCAGACCCAGAAAAACAAATATATGTATTCACTTGTAAGTGGCTTTTAGACATAAAGCAGACAAAACAAAAATAAAAAACAGCCTATAATTCACATCCCCAGAGAACCTAGACAGCAAAGAGGACCCTAAGAGAGACATACATAGATCTAATCTACAAGGGAAGTAGAAAGAGACAAGATCTCCTGAGTAAATTGGGAGCGTGGGGATCATGGGAGACAGTAGAAGAGGAGGAGGGAAAGAAGGGAGGGGAGTGGAGGAAAATATAGCTCAATATAAAACAATTTTAAAAAGCTAAAAACAAGTGAACTAAAAAAAGAATTCTCTCCTTCTATCATGTGGGTCCCAGGGATTGAACTCAAGTCATTAGGCTCGGCATAGCACCTTTCCTCATTGAGCTTTCTGTCTTTCAGGCCTCCTTGATTGAATTCTTGCATAGAACTTCCCCATTACTTTTTAAATGCAACTAATCTTTGTATTTCATTCATTTTCTCCTTCGCTGTTCATATAACATATTCCCTTTATGAATCAATGATCTCAACATCCATCCCAACCTCCCTAGAGTTTTCTGATCATAGACCACCTTCCTACAGGTAAGTTTTCACCACTCCCTCACTGGTGTCTGAGACAATGAACACTAACATTCTGCCATTGTTCTTGGAGCACATGAGCCTATGTACTTGTCTTTCATGAGGCCCTGAGTGGCACAGGACAGAGACCGTGGATTATACTTCTGCCCAGCCTAAATTTGCACACAATGAATCATATCATGATTGGTCAATTGCAATACTTTCCCAAAACCTTAGCAGATTTGTATCAATGTTCTTAGTGTTGACTTCGCTGCTAGGCACTGCAGTTGTTTGTCTTTGGTTTTAGGAACTTACAAAAGAAACCAAAAGCAGTTTAGTTATTACAATAATGTAGGCATGGCAGGAACAGAATTGGTTCTGATTTTAAATATATGTTGCCTATTTAGAACCAAGTGGCGGAGAATATCAATTCCCTGCTTTGTGTGGGTACCGCAGTCCTCTTCTAAGGCAACCGAGCAACAGGCAGAAGACAATGGACACACTGAGTGGTGTCCCTGCCCTGCCTAAACCAGTTCCATAATATAACAGTCATTACAGTCATTACAAACAGTGAGTGGGAAGAAAAGTTCTCCAGAAAGGCTGAAAAATCCCTACGTCCATGCTAAAGACTCATTTCCAAAGCCTGTGTTAGCAAACATGCTTCATAATGTATCTTAATGTATCATTCACTTTAGTGTGGTCCTCCTGCAGGTCCCAGTAAAATGGGAATGTGAAAACAGTGTTGCCAGTTCCCGAGATGAGTCAAGCTCTCCCGCTACACAAGGCCAAGGCTTAAGATCTTAGTTCTTATACACATTCTTAAATTTCATCTCACAAGAAACTTTTTGGGCAGGCCACATCATCTCATTTTAAGGATGAGGTAGCTGAACGTCGTGGGGCTATAAGTTGAAAGGGAGGAAGAATTTGAACTCAGCTATTCAGGCTCCAGGGCTCATGCCATCCTTCCGAGAAAATGAGGATGGAATTTAATGAATCTTTATTTAAAGATTGGTATGAGGTACCCGTTACTGGAATGATAATATAATTGGTATCAGAGCCACACTGAAATGCACATCTCAGTTTGGTCATTGACCCACCGGGTGGCTTTAGACAAGTCCCCTCTTTTTTTTTCTGGGCTCGACTGTTGATAAACAAAATGTGTGTAAACATTCCTCACCAGTTATTATAAGGATTAACTGAGACATTTATGTGAACTTTCTGAAGTAAATGGTAAGTATTATTATCATGCATAAAGGGAAGGAGATGGATGTAGTACTTCCCTTTCAGGACCCTTTGAGGATTAAATCATAACATATATGAAAGCACACTGCAAATGTTAAAGTGCTCTACAAATGGTAATGGCTTGCACTCCCATTATTGGAGGCATTCCTTTTCCAAGGCTTTGTCTGCAGATAGCAAACAGTTCTCACCCGTATGTCTGTGTTTTGCTATGTGCTTTAGGGACAGCCAAGATAAAACACGAGCTCTGGGCAGCAGATACATGAACTATTTCATCTCTTGGCTGCCAACATCCGCACAGTCTGCTTATTCCTTGTTGGATGGTTCTTAATAAGATGGTAAAGATTAGATGCCTTGAGACTCTACCTACCAAAACTCAGTCAAAAGAAAAAAAAATTCCCCAAGATAAAGACTGGAGTCTTAGCTGCAATGGTGCCTCTACCACAGTGAAAGAGACTAACATTTGTTTACAGTGCTTGAATATTGAGTGCTGATAAATGTGCTAGGCAATATAGTTAGTCTATTTTGTGGCTGATAATCTATGTAATCCTTTCATCGCATCTATGTGGCAGGTACTATTATCATTCCTGTTTTATGGGGGTACGCTGAGGCTTGTAGAGATCTAGGAGTATAATAAAAATCACACAGTAAATAATGGGTAAAACTAAGGTGACAATGGCTGCATGGTGTCCTTCAATGCTAGAGATACAGAGAGGGAGGAGCCATGCATTTTATGGAGGCTGAGACAGGATGGACTGGCTGGCTGGAAAGGCTAGCAGTGTGGAGGGGACTTAATGGTCTGCACTGAGTGCCCCATTCAGCTTTAAATCCTATCATCTTTAAATATTGTTCTGCTTCCCTGACAAGCATGGTGTGCTGGTTAGCGTTCCCCTATTCAACTCCACACAAGCTAGGGTGATCTGAGAAGAAGGGAAATGTCGCTATCAGATTGGCCAGTGAGGAAGTCTGGGACGGTAATTTTGAAATCAGTATTCGATATGGGAGGGCTTAGGCCACTGTGAGTGGCGTCAGTCATGGACGGGTGGTCCTGGGTTGTAGAAGAAAGCAGACTGGGGAAGGCACCGGGAAATAAACCAGTAAGCAGTGTTCCTCCATGGCCTCTGCTTCAGCTCCTGCCTTGAGTTTCTGCTCTGACTTCCCTTCATGATGGACCATGATCAGGGCATGCAAGCCAAATAAACCTTTTCCTCCCCCGTTTTGATTTTGGCCATGGTGTTTATCACAGCAATAGAGAGCAAACTCAGTCCCGTGGGAATCAACAATTAGGCCAGCCTCAAATGAGCGTTTGTATCCTAGCAGACATATACAATTGTATTTTTCTGACCTTCTATAGGCTTGACTTCATTTTCTTCCCCCCAGGGACCTCAAAATAAGGCTTTAAATTTTTCTCCCTTTGTCTCTGTGGAAGTCTTGATTCCAAAAGATTCATTATCAAAGCTCTCCAGGAATACTATGTGTCAATGCAGATAGCCTGGTGTTCTGAACAGTTTTTAGAAGGCAGCCTTTTAAAAGCCAGGGGCAAGCTGCAAGGGAGAAGAAGAGGATGGCTGCCATAGTTGGAGGCAGATGGCCATGCTCACCTTGAGTCGGCTGCATGCTTACTCAGCCTCTAATGTTGGTATGAAATGACCAATTTGTATCTGAGCTGGCACACTGGTTAGTTGTTGTTGAAAATATGTGACCAGAAAGGGGTTTCATGAATTGGTCACTGGACTCTGATGTCAAAAGCTGACAAGAAGGTGTGTGTGTGTGTGTGTGTGTGTGTGCGCGCGCGCACACACCCTAAATTGACCAGTGTCAGCAAAATTAATATGCACCCACAGGCAGTGTTGGCGAAGGCTCTATTTTCATAAATAATGCCTCCCTTGCGTTTTACAAGCCTTTTGAAGACCTGCAGTGCATACTGGCTACAACTCAAAGCCCATCTAATGAAAGTACCTCCACTGTCAGCAATGTTAATGTCACTTTAAAGAGTGTGAAATGTTGCTAAATGTGTCAGGAAACAATTAGATAACATAAGAGGCATGTTTTCTCAGTGCACAGAGGAATATATTATGCAGGCAGGAGATAAATGCAAAGTTTTCTAAGCTCCAATGCATTCAGTACTCTCTCTCCCTCCCTCGCTCTTTCTCTCTCTTTTTTTAATCCAACAGAGAAATTGTTTGGCAAGAGTAAGCCCTGTTTCAAATACTTGGAGAAGGGAGAAAGGCCTGCTTTGCCTCTGAGTGCTGTCGGTTGAGCCCTGTGCTATCAGGCTCAGTGAGATACAAACAGTCTTCCACTCAAATTAAATGTGTGCCCTCCTAATTAGCATTATAAATATAGGCTTCTCTGAGCCAGAGTTGATAAAATTACAGTGCTGGCCTGGAAGGGAACCGGCAGCTCTCCTCCGTGGAAACAATGGCTGGAGCGTGTGCGTGGTTAGAACAATGCCCCCAGAGCCTGCCCCTATCTTCAGAGGTCAGCCTGGGAAAAGAAGGTAAATGCCAAGTGGGCTGACATTATGACAGCCATCCGGGCCCAGATGCAATCTGGTCTTTGAAAGGCACGATGGAAAGCTTGGCTCCTGCACTCCTGGGAGAAGGGATCTCACTGCACAGCTTCTGGGTAGAGTTTTTGTCCTCCCGACCACCTGTGGGGTTCTGAACAGGAGCCTCAAAGCCACAGGCGAGGGCTGGCTACAATAAAATGCTTCCTGGCCACCACCCCGGGCACTGCTCTCCGCGGCACTGAAATAACAATCACTAACATAGGACCGGGAGCATCTACCCTTCCTAACCCTGTAGTGCATATGCCTGATGTTGGGAGCCATTTTGAATGAAATAAAGGCAGCAATGACATTGAAAGTGAAAGGAAGAAGAAGGAATCAAACAGAAAGGGAAGTGGGCAGAGACTTCAGTAGGCATCACCAGAGAATGGCTGCCAGGAGGCAAAGCAGGGATTGTGTTCAAGTCATCCGTGTTGCCAAGCCAGATGTAACTACCAAGCAGGGTGGAGATGCTGGAAAGCCTCAGTGAGTGAGGAATTTGGGAGCCAGGAGGCATGATGGATTGCCATTGTAGTCTTGCATAGGGAGGCTTGTGTGTGCAAGCCGCAAGCGTCATGGTGGCAGAGGTGGCGGGACCGAGGAGCTAGCATCTGTTGACGCATGCGAACGACTCACACTTTTTCCTCCTTTTGGAAACAAGGCCATCTTTTACAGTTGCAGAATAGCGGTGCCTTGCACACATCTCACAAGTGGTTCTGCTGTAAAGCCTTGAATTTGAGGCTAGCGTTGACCTTCTGCTCACCCCCCTATGCAATTCCTTTATTTGGAGTAGCTTTTGAACTAGTATTCTTCCCCAGAGGTAAGGGGGGGGGGGAATCACAGAATGAGTTATGGAAAGTCAAAGAGATCTATTTACAAACCCATCAAACTAGTTTTAGCAGGAAACCTCAGGGCAGCTAACTGACCCAACACTTCACTTTGTTGATGATAAAACTGTGGTTCAGAAAGAAAGGAATGGTGTGTTCTAGACCTCATAGGAGACTGTTGACCTAGGTTGAAGAATCTGACTTCCAATAATATTCCTCCCTGATATTCAAGTTGGGAGATAAGCAGAAAACCCAAAGCCTAACCTAAGACAAAGAAAACCTGGCTTCCCAGGAAATCATAACCGAGTCAGAATTCTACAGTCGTAATGTAGCATGTGTAAGACAGATACCCTTTTCAGACATGAGTGTAACATCATGCTTTTATTGCCCAAACCAGGCTCTTTAAAATCCTGGGTTTTCTCAGGATGCACACATGTGTCCTCTGAAAGAAGAGGTCCATGCAATGGGCGACAGGAGGAGGAGCTGGCACAGGAAGGACACGCCTACAGCACACCACGCTGACATGAGCACATCGGAGCTGCCTGGTCCTTTTCCTTCTAGGCTGATGATATCTTTAGAGCCTGGATAAGACACTGAGTTGCCGCAGGGGAGGGAATTAAGATGGATGTGGGCAGTGGAAATAAGGTGAAAGGCTGCCCAGCTCTTGATCTAGGAAAAGAGCTAGGGGAAGGTGTAGCAATCCTCAGATAATCGAGTCATGACCCAAGGAAGAAGAAATGGACTTCCGTGAGTGGGCTTAGCTGTCACAACTAGAAATGATGAAAGTTAAGGAAGACAGATTAAGCCTTGTGTATGCTGCATTTATGGAGGTCTCCCCAATCAAGAGCTCTTCCCGAGGTTAGGGAATCCATAGGCCTGTGCTCCATCATTCTTTACAGGGTACTAGCCAGCCTCTTGATCATTTACTCTGCACACATTCAATGAATAACTATTTTTTCTCAGCCTCCTGCTAGGTGACTACAATCTACACCATTGTCATCTGGAATTCTTTCCCTCTTCCAGGGGGCCTACCACAGTCTGTGTGCAGAGAGGGATTATTATATAACAGTAGACAAAACGGGAAAACAGAGCTCTCTGATGACTGTTGACTAACATCAGAGTTGGCACCCTTATAAGGTACCAGGCTCAGAATCACGGCATTATCTCTGCCTTGGTCACCAGAGAGACAATGTTCTGCTGGTCCACGAGAAAGGATTCTAGGTCTTTCAAATTTTGCTCCTGATCTAAAGTCCCATCATTTTGTGAGCATTCTTGTCATAGGCTCCTGGGGTCAAAGAGAAAAGTAAGCCACTTGCCCAGGTATTTTCCCAACATAAGTCAGAGATGTATTTTTCTCCCTGTCCCCTGAATATCTGAAAAAAATTCATTCCCCGCTGAAAATTAAGACCCATATAGATGTATTCACCCTTAGAGAAGTTAACTTTATTTAAAAGAAACATGTCACTATGTTGAAACTTAAGCTCAAATTAATTATAACAAGTGTAATATTTAGCCATCCTGCATCTCATGATTCAACGTTCCTGCTTGATCGGTTTCCAGAGCTAAATGAGACTCTACAACCATTCTCGATGTAATAACACTTTTTTTTTGTTTTTATGACTGCTTTCATCTGTGGATCTCAAAGCACGGTGCAAACAGTAATTAACATTCACCTGTGAGGTAAGGATTCATTCTTTGCCTCATTTGGTAAGTGGGAGGGAGAAGGTGGGCAATGCCCAGGGAGAAACTGGAATGGTGGGCTCCCTAGCCCCACCAGGGTTTCCCTGTGATCTCAGGAGACTAGTCAGTCATGCCGTTTGCAAAGAGAGGTGTTGGCAGATGTGTCCATAAACTAAAATAGCTTCTACCTAGCAAAGACTGATTGTGCACAAGATAAAGAACACCAGGGAATTTCCACCGAAGTTCTTAGCCAATCTAAGAGGTTTCGCAAACACTTTCCCTTCTCCTCTTCCTCCCTTTTTGCCTTTCCCCTACCTTCCCAACTTTCTTCCTCTCTTTCTCTTTCCTCTGTTCTCATTTCCCCTTTTCTTTATTTCTTTATTCTATCTTCTCAATAAATAATCTTTTATTACCTAATATATGCCATTCACAATGGTATGGATTAAGGCTAGAGATTAAAAAAAAATTTTGTTTTCTTGGAGCTTATATTCTGAAGAAAGGCAAAAATCAAAACAAACAAATAAATCATATTAAGATAGCATAAAAATCAGAATGCAATTCTGGCCCGATTTCTCTATATTTTGCAATTTAGGTGCATGCTGTATTCAGGAATAGGGTCTTGGTAAACACCTCTGGCGGGCAATGAAGAGGAACAACAAGAGATATTTTGTTTTGTGTGGCTCTGATACTTCCCTGATCAGCAATTCATAAGGAAGTATCCCACATCTGCCACTGGGGTTTTGTTTAATAACCCATGGCTTTTAGCAACAGCCATACCCACTTAGGCATGATAGCTCCTTTATAATTTTTTTTAACGCATACTTTAAATTGGTTTACAAAATAGTTGGATTCCATATGACCTCTTTATCCATCCCTCACTTCTGTTAACCACTCCCAATACCTTCTCATCTCTTCCATTCCCTACTCCCACCTACTTAAGCTCGTTCCTCCACTACTCCTCTGCGTTTCCCATTAGCCTATCCTCTACTGTCCTCACTCCCTTAAAGCATCCCACTCCCTAATGGCCCCTCTCTAGCTTCCTAGAAATTGCAGTATTCAAGGGTAAAAATATAAACCTAAAGATCCGAAGCTAGAATCCACATGTGAGATAGGAGTAACATTTATCTTTCTGTGCCTATTGCTCAGTATAATTTGTTTTCTGTCTTTCGTTGTGCCAGCAGGTATTCCGTAAGCTGTTAGAGAAGAAAGGGCATAGATGTCTCACCCAGATGTGAATCTTGTGAGTTATAATACCCACTTGTCATTTGAGGCGCACCATGACACAATAGTGGCATGGCCGTTATGGTGACTGCCAACCGCTCTGTGATTGGGTTTGAGGCTGGCTCCATAGGAAAGAACTCGTGCCAGATATTATAAATATAGTAAAAACCTGTAGCTGAGGAGGCCATAGGCCCTAGGTAGAAAACTTACTAGTTTGAACTGACTTAGTGTCAAACTGCCTTCTAAATAGTTAAGATTATACCCATAGACAAAAGCCATGCTCAGTTTATTTAGAGAAGCCCCTCCTTACAAGGAACAATCGTAAATGCTCATGGCCATACAATGTGCTAAGAATACATGGCATTTTAGCATTCGACTTTTAACTACTGCCTCAAAGGCTCAGGGAACAAAGCAGAAAAGGGGCAGAGAGAATGTAAGATTCCTATCATGTCCAGACAGTGCTGTTTCCCTGTAGCCATCCACTGTGTCTGGACACAATGGGGCCGTCACGCACATGAACTCACAGCAGCTATGATGGCATGCATAAGATCTGTGCAAGATTGAGCCGGACAAAAATCTGAGCACACATGGGAAAAGAGGTCACAGGGTTTTACTGGTAGCTCATAATAGAAGTTATGAGCAATTGATTGCTTATGGGTAAGGGGGAATCAACTTGCTTCAGGGATGTGGCCCCTGAGAGTTACTTATGCTCTAGGAGGGGACTTTATACCCCAGGGGGCCCTGTACCCATACATACAGGCACATGAAATTGGGGAGAATCTATTGGAGGGATAAGGAAAATCAGAGGGAAGGGGATTGGGACGAATTTGACCAAAGCACATTATATGGATGCATGAAATTCTCAAAGAATAAAAAGAAACAAAAGGCATTATTGAATAACATAAAAAATACAATGGAATTCTATTTTCTGCTCTCCTGAGCATGAGAGCCATTGCAATTATGACCTCATAGCAACAGTGGCTGCTTGCATTGAGTCCACAAAAGACTGTCTGTCATCAGGCAGCCATGGACCGAGGAGAGGCTCATGTGGCCATTCTCCACCCTGATGAGTTTTTGAATGCTGGTGGGTTTGGAAGAGGTCGGTAGTCATTGTCTAGGGTGTGTGCTTATATTCAACTCATCAGTCTCCAAAGGATAGTTAACAGCTATGGTCATAGAGAAGGCCCTAGGCAAACTCAGTGTGTCACAATGCAAACAAAAACATAAGAATATGAGAAAGAAACTCATGAGGACGAGGGCAATGGGTGGGGGTTGGCAGGACGTTGGAAAGGATGGAGTGACAAGAGTCACCAGAATTGCATATGTATGATATTAACAAAGAAAAATATAATAGAAGTTACAAAAATATATAGGATAAGGGTTACATTTACATGATTATTAAGTCAAAAATAAAACAAAATGTTCTGTATTTATGGATATATAAACAACACACTCATAAGCCGATATGGCTCTGGGAGAAAACAGAGAGAGGTAAGAAGTACAGAAAATGGCCGAATGGGTCATGAGGTAAGTGCTACTTAATTCTGGGCCTCCAAAGAAGACCTCCTAGTCAAGACGTGCTCTTCCTGAGACCTTGTGGAAGAGAGGGAGGGGGCCAGGCTGCTGTTTATGAAAAAACAAAACAAAACAAAAACATGTTTTTGCCAACAGAAGAGTACAGGTTCCAGGATGGCTGCATACTCATGTCCCAGGAAGAGCAAGTAGGTCAGTAAATTTAGACCTGAATGAGGAAGGAGGAGATGGAGGCTTCAGGGGCCAGTGTGAGGTCTTTGGTTTTTGCACTGAGTGACATGGGAAGCTGCTAGGGAGTTCTGAGGTAGGAGTGGCTCAGACTGATGCCCAGTTTAGAAAGTGCACAGTGGTTGCTTGTGTCAAGAAGAGGTCAGAGGGAGGCGATTACAGCAATCCAGGTTGGAGATGATTGGGCCACGACCTAGGGTGATGGTGGTGATGACAGAAGGGGCAAGGGTCAGGATATGGATACATTTTGAAGGGAAAGTCAATACATTTTGCAGACGGGTGAGTGTGGGTGTGAGAGAAAGGAGCCCGTGCTGACTCATGAACAAACATGGCTGACGAGGTTAATTCTTGCTCAGTTTCTGTAACTGGTTGGTACTTGCTTTAGACACAGCTCAGCAGAGAAACACTCTAAGCATTGGGAAATGATTGCAATCGCAGTCTTGAAATTCTTTTAAGATAGGCAAACTCTGATTTTAGTCACATTTCCCCTACTTTCCTCCCTCCCCCGGCAAAACAAAAACAAAAACAAAAACCATGCTATAGGAAGGAGGTAGCAACCAAAAGGACTTTTGGCCATTACAGAGCAGACTCAATGAGGCTGACTTAAGGAAATTTAAGAAACTCGAAATGGAGAGTTCGGCTTTCGTCTTTGCCTAGGTGCTGGTGCTTGTGCCCCACAGTGAGTGGCTCTCATCAAACACAAGTGAATAACTCTGAACACAAGCCATTTCCCCCTGCAAACTCATATTCACATGTGGCATAGAGTAGTAAATTAATTTTGGTCCTCTTCTCTGATTTCTCCTTTAACTTGACCTGATTTTCTTGCAAGCCCCAGGCAGAGTTAATTTGTAGGGAGGGGTGTGTGTGTGTGTAGATATTAAAGAACATGTATTTGTGAGTGTGCATGAATAGATGGGAATCTTCGCTGAAATATTAATACAGCACCTTTTTATTATTATTTATAGGAGAACTGTGTCTGCAGGGCGTTTAAAAGAAAAAATAAAATGGGAGATAGGTGATGGGAAATTATTTTTTCGCATTCATACCCTTTGGTTGACATATAAATAATACAAATGGAAGGGTAAACAGCATTACTGGTGCAATTATTGAATAAGGAGAACTGCAGACTCTCACAGTACTATGTTCCCAGTGGTTCTCCTGAGACGGGAAGCAGCTATTTATACAAAGATTAATACCTTTTTTCTTTTACTACTTGGATTTTGCTGCTGATATTTTATTAAAGAGCTGGAGGAAGTATTTCTGCCTAAAAGTTGAGATTCTAAAGCTTGGAGAGGAAGCAGCCACAGATAACCAGCTCCAGTCTATACAGGCTGAGTGAGAAGAGAGTGGTGTGCGTACAGGCTGAGTGAGAAGAGAGTGGTGTGCGGGATGGAGAGCTAGCTGAGCTCATTCTGGGTGACCTGACACGGTAGAGCGACATTGGTGTCAGCGGTGTAGGAAGCGCTTAAACCTTTCCCAAGAAACCGCGCAGGGTCCTGTAAGGCAATGCAAACCTTTCCCTTAGAGCTGAACCAGAGGAGACGTCCCCACCAAATCACATCACAACCATCTCCTTAAAAGGAGGTAACAAGTAAAGATCTCCTCTTCTCAAGGGGAGTCTCCATTAAAATGGATGTCTCACCCCGGAAGCTCCCAAAGGGTTCTGGAACCTTATTTATTTAAATTGGTTGACTGTCCCCTGAGAGTTTTACCAATGGGGTGATGAGAAACTCATTAGTGCCATTTTATTTTTAAGTTCCACACAGCGGTCCCAGAACACAGTCTTTTCTTTTATTTTCTTTCTGTTTGTATCGTGTGTGTGTGTGTGCACATGGGTGTATAGGTGTGGATGTCCATGTGGCTCATTTATGGAAACACCAGAGATAGCCATTGAGTGTCTTCTCTACCTTTCTATTCAGGTCGCTCTCATGAAACCAGAGCTCTCCAGTTAGCTAGGCTGCGTGGCCAGTGAGCTGCAGGAATCCTGGTCTCTACCTCCTAGTGCTAGGGTTACAGGCTTTGCTGCAACTATGCCTGGCCTTTATTTTTATTGTTTTTTTATTTTTTGTGTATGCTAGTGAACTTAACTTAGGCCCTCAGGTTTGGACAACAAGCATTTACTCACTGAGCCGTCTCCCCAAGCCAATAATGACTTTCTTAAGGTCTTCAAATTGTACCCCCTAGTTGACCACTAGGTGAGTACAGCAAACCACAGAACCAGTAACTCAGGAAAAACACCCCTCTTTTAGCTTCGCCTGCATCACTTTGTGGGTAAAGAATCTAGCTTATAAAGGTGCACAATTTGACCTTCAATGGGCCGCTCATGTTCTCTTCGATCTAGTTCTGCAATCCCCGTACATACAACTTCAAATTCCACACTAAAAAGAAATATAAAAGAGCCAATCATGCAGATTTGCTTATACAGTAGAGAAAAGAAAACAAAAATAAAACAGAGGGGGGGAAAAGCCATCAATGACTTTTAAGCTCAGATCTAAAGAGATCAATGCCTGGGCTAGCAATCGGGTGCTGTCAAACGTTAAAACCACTAAATTCTCATCTTGTTAAATCATCTGATGGCCTTTTCTTCTTTAGTTAAATAGGGATAAATAATAAAAAACAATTTACAACTAAAAGATGCTAGCGTTTTGCAGCTGCTGAATGTCTTTTGGGGAGATTAGATTCTATAATGAGGAGATATAACCATCATTTTATAAAAGCTGCTGGCGTCTTGGGAAAACCACCACAGACTACGATGAGACAAAAGCCCTTCCTTCGTGAACCTATTACAGTCATGCGCCAATTGCTTGGCATATGCTTAATGATATCTTCATAGCCGAGGAACCATCATTTGTTACTGTAAATCTTGACATAATAGATTAAGTTCAATTGTGCTTTTATTAGTTCCACTTTTGACTTGAGCGGTTTAAACTCCCCAAACCCTACAAAAGTTGAAAACAAGCCAGCGACCTATAATTTTAACAAAGATATGTATATATTTTCCAATAGCGTAATTGGAAGTCTTTCTCAATTAATTTAAATATCATTTCAAGCATCCCCTGCTGATGGTTTTCTATTAAGTTTATCAAAGCTGCGGTAATAGGGGGTTGTGAATTACAGAGTGGGAAATATTCCATGTGTAGCCTAGATACAGGCAATCAACAGCTAATAGTAGCTGCCTCCTTAAGCTTTCTAAAATCATAAGGTCAATCAATTAAAACAGCATCAGTTGATGTAACTCCAACATTCCTGAAGGAAACAATGATTCTTTGACTTCTTTTATGGCTAAAACATAAAAAGGAGGCAAACCCAGCCATTTCTACTTCCTTTTCTGTTTCTTAGCTCCTTGTCAAACCTGACATGTAGAGTCCTTGGCTATCCTGAGCAGAAACACAGCCGGATCCTGACCACAGAACAGTTTTTGTTCACGTTTTTCCCCCATAAATACAGAAATGCCTTCCACCAAAGCTGAAGCCTCTGAACATTTGTGTTTTTCAGTCTAAAGTTTACCTAACTAGCTCCGGTTTCCAAGGTTCAAACTGGAAGCCTTTAAAATATGTATCTTATGCCTGGTAAAGGTGCTTGCTCCACAAGCCTGATGACCTGAGTTCCATCCCTTGGACTGACATGGTGGGAGGAGAAACCTGGCTTCCAAAAGCCAATATCTGGTTTCCACACAAGCACCATGGAACATGTGTGTGCACAAATGCACATAAGACAAATAAATAAATAAAATACAAAAACACAAAATTAAAAAAAAATATGCATCTTAAGACAACAAGGCAAAGAACATCCAGATGGGAAATAGCTGGTTCTCTTACCCATATTTCTATGATAATCATGTTTAAAATCCTAGGTGATTAGGATACATTTTATGTATCATCTGTGAATATAATTATTTCTCATATTTACACATGCAATTTAATTCTAATATCTATGTACATAAAACTCACTCCTCATGCATCTTACAGCTATACGATGACTCTGTGCATATATTAATTTTAGCTTCTCATCAAAGATAAAAATTTTCATAGCAGGATTTCAAATTCATGAGTCAGGTGACAAAGATAAAACTGGCCCTCGCTTAAGGGGTGCATTCCCCCTACACTCATGCGGAGGGTATCTCTCTTGAAGCCTGTCCCTTACACTCTCACTCAGGGGATACAGCACTGATCCACAGCTACCCCAGTCAAGCTTCTACTTACTCCGGTTAACAGTTTCAAAGCTGGGAAATCTCCGTGAAAGCAGTCGCATTCCCTTGTAAGCACGTTTCAAGGCTAGAGCCTTTGCTGCTGCTTTGCATGGAGAATCTATCTCCTGGCACTGGGGCAATACAGTGTGCTTCATGCACCCTAAGAGGGACAGGACTACGTGGGAAAGACCTCACTTCCCTGAATGAACATGAGAAAATCCAAAGTTTTAATCATTTTGCATTTTCAGTGACAACTAAATCTTAACTACGTCCCACAAACCCTGGAACTTCACTCGACAGAGCCACTTAATAGTTTAATGAGCCTTGAAAGCTAATTGCATGATGTGGGATTTCTCTCTGTATGTTATGATTGCCATTGGTTAATAAAGAAACTGTCTTGGGCCTGCGCAGGGAACAGAGCTAGGCAGGGGAAACTAAACTGAATGCTGGGAGAAAGAAGGTGGAGTCAGAGCCATGTGGAGCTCTGCCGGAGATGGATGCTGGAACTTTAGCCGGTAAGCCACAGCCACGTGGCCATACACAGATGAATAGAAATGGGTTAAATTAATATGTAAGAGTTAGCCAATAAGAAGCTAGAGCTAATGGGCCAAGTGGTGATTTAATTAATACAGTTTCTGTGTGATTTTTTCAGGGTTGAGCAGCCGGGAACCAACAAGTGGCCCCCTTCCTACTACAATTGCATGCGTGTGGGGAGGGAGGGATGACACATGGACGGACAGATGACAGCGACAGAATCCAGGGATGTCCTTTCTTGGAGACCAGCTGAGGGTCCAGTTCTCTCCCCCCTTACAGCCCAATGGTTTGGGAAGAGGGTCAGACTTAAAGCAACACGTAACCTAACACATAAGCCTTACAGCCTTGAACTTCCAGCGTGACATCCCCCCCCCCCCAACCAGGAAACTGTCAGCCTTGCTGGGCTTGTATTTATTACTTTGCTTCTTGTGAGAAGCTGGGCTGGGTCTTTTCTGGGTGGAATGTGGGAAGCAGAGAGAAATATTGATTACATTTAAATTTTGGCCCCAGAGAGAGGCTTCATCTTTCCACTCTGCCCATGTTCTAGCACAGGTCTCAAACGCAGGCTGCTGTGTTACTGAAGCCCTAAGGGAGTCACCTCTTCAGTAAATCCCTCCATCCCCTTTATGCTCCCAGAGCCTGGAAGCCTATAGCATGCAACAAGGAGTGCTCTCTCTTGGTCTTAATCAGAACAATGGTCCCGGGTTTGCAGCTGGTTGGTCAGTTGGAAGGTCAGGTCACAGCTGGGGACATGTGATGGAGAATCTGAGTTGAGGGAAAGCCTGGGTAGCCGCATTGAGGAGAGAAGCCTTGTAGAACTGAGGTCTGAGGCCGCCTCTCAGTAGGTAGTTTGAGAACTGAATTGATTTAGTGGCTACCAGCTTGAGTCTGCTGGAGCATTGATTGGATGTGGGTTGGGAGAAATGTCTATATATTACGTGACTAGATGTTGTTCTCCGTGTTCCGTGTGTATAGAACGGAAGAAAGAAAATCAGAACCTAGTGTCAGAAATAAGTTAGCTACACGGGAGAAGAAAAGACATGGCTTTCTGCTCTCTATATGAGGTACCTTATGTGGTAGCAGGGAATTGGCATCTGAGATTAAGTTAAAGATTTTGATACACGGCAATGAGGAGCAAGGAAGCTAGTCAGAACTCAAGAAGATGTGAGCCCAGAAGCTAGGCAAGTTGAGGAGGTGTGAAGAGGAGGCGGGGCAAGGCAGTCAGGCAACCCGCAGCAGCTTCAAAACCTCAGTGAGGGATTCAGTCCTGACTCAGCCTTGACTCTAGTCCTTCAATAACCTCCTGGCCTCCGCGACTATAAGATGACACATCCATCACCAGCGTGTGAAAGACACGTGGCAAATTGTTACAGCAGCAACAGCTTCCAAGCTAGGGTCAGTGGAAGTACTCCATCTTCTCCAGCATTAGGTTGGCCTAGAGCAGGTGGATGGGAATGGAAAGGGAACAGGGTGTGTAGCCTGCTCCCAAGCCCGTCACCTGAGACGCCCAACTTTCTCAACGTCAGAAATAGTTTACGATTAGCCCGGCAAGGTCCTAAGAGGCACCCAAAAGGAAAGCCGAAAGCCACGCTGTGGGGCAGGGAGCAGGCCGCTGTTGCCACAAGAGCCGTGGACAACTCCATGGCTTGCTGCCTGGTTGGTTCTGAGTTTTGATAGTAGGGCCCACCCAGTGAAAGGCCCGAAGTCTTATTTGATGCTTATTTTAAAGCCTTTGAACATGTATGTACATGTGTATAATACATGTATTATGTACGTATGTATGCACTTCACTTTAACACATATTTTACTGATCCCTCTTCCTTACCCTGACTCATATTGCCTCAATGATCAGACTCAGCTGGGGATGTGGCTTAGTGACTGGGCTGTCTAGCATGCCCAAGGTCTGTGTTTGGTTTCTAGCATTCTCACATTCTCATTCTCTCTCTCTCTCTCTCTCTCTCTCTCTCTCTCTCTCTCTCTCTCTCATGCACACACACACACGTGCATGCACACACACAAATCTTTGATCATTATGGACACTTGAACACTCAATATAAGGGTGGAATTTTTAGAAATTTTGTCGTTCATTTAAGATTTAAATTATAGAAAAACTCTGACAGTATATTCAGCTATCAGGGCCTATGTAGCAATTCACTATAGCTACAGAAGAGTCCCTTTCAAGTCCCCAGTGATTCAGAGCAGGCTCTGCAATGGGACATGCTCCGTTTACATAATAAGCAAACAAGGACAGAAGTAGTCATCCCGACATATCCTTAGAGAACATAAAGATAGACAAGCAAGTATCTCTCAGAAAAGAGAATAAGATTCCAGACGTACCAATAACCAAACTGAGATCCAAAGGGTAAGTGTAATGCTCTCTACTTTGAGTAAAAGTAAAACATAGAAATCATTAAATACTGGATGGAAAAAAATCTAATTTTGCAGAAACATGCATAACAAGACTTTGTAGACTACAGGGTGTAGCTCTGAATGAAACCTAAGTGTGTCTGGTCTAATGACCTAATAGCTAAAGTCAAGGTTTTGACCATGAGGAAGTAGGGGCTCTTGATTTCTACTCTATAAAGTCTAGAACATTCTCATTGAAGCGATACAATTTTATCCCGATGGAAGGTATTCATAAAGGGCTGAAAAGGACGACAGGCGGGACAGTGCCTTTGAGTCTGGTAGTGGTCTTAAGAGAGCCATGATCTTCAAAAGAATCAGGGGCCTAGGTGGGCAGGGTCCTGCGTGCATACAGACAATCACAGTGTGTGTGGGAAGAGGGAAGGGAGGGAGAGAGAGGGAAGGAGAGAGAGTGGGCTCATATTTAGTCTGTTTATTTGCTGAGGAGACCATAGGGGCTGAGGATTTAACTGGCACGCAAATAAAACTGGCTTTCTTGTGCAGGAGTGGGCTCGCTGTGCAGAGAGACATTCAAATGGGTATTAGAAGCAGATGCTGGAGAAGACGAGATCATGAGCAGCTGAAAATGATGTAGGAGAGCATCCGTGTCTCCATCTCAAAGTGAGATTCTCCAATGCCCTTCCCTCCATGTCCTTAGATGATGCAGGATCTCAACTGTGATATTATGGATTTTCCTCTGCCCAAGATGGGAGAGAAAACACATTCATCCACACGAAACAAAAGGATGCCACTCAAGGAGGGTCCACAAAGACTTTCTTCCCAATAGATAAATGGTCCCTGCTGGACCTGAGCTTTAGATCAGGAGAGATCAGGGTGGTGTGATTGTAGGTGAGGTGAGGTGGTATGGCTAAGCCATAGCTTTGGAGACATGTTCTATGACTACTTTTGGATACTATTTTGTTAGTCATAGAGCTCAAATAATCAATTATTTAAAATTTTGATGTTATTTGGAGATTTGCTCTTTCTCTGTCTTCATCCCTTCTCAATGTTTTAAATGATTCTTGGCGCATATAAACGGCACCTGACTGTTCTGCAAAAGGCACACTAGAACTCTTAGCTTACCTGACACAAATGCTTTTCAGCAATCCGAGAGTTGCTGTCCACTCCCCTCTCTTTTCTGACTCAGGACAGTTTCTAAGTCAGGTGATTTGCCAGTCACTGTGGTTACATGCAGATGGAGGAAAGCTAGTGTGGGTGGTGGTGGTGGAAGGCACTGTGTGAAGCACTTCTAAGCTGCTATCTTGAGTGTGTGCATACTGCCATTGGGTGTGTGCACACTGCCCTTGGGTGTGTGCACACTGCCCTTGGGTGTGTGTATACTGCCCTTGAGTGTGTGTATACTGTCATTGAGTGTGTGTATACTGCCCTTGAGTGTGTATATACTACCCTGAGTGTGTGTATACTTCCCTGTGTGCATACTGCTCTTGAGTGTGTACATTCTACCCTGAGTGTGTGTATACTGCCCTTGAGTGTGTGTATACTACCCTGAGTGTGTGTATACTGCCCTTGAGTGTGTGTATACTGCCACACTAACATATCTTTTTAGACAGAAGAAAAGTACTCCAGAGCTATGGCATTAGTGAGGTCTCAGAGTTATTGTTCATGAAACCCATTTCAGTGACAACAAATATCATTCTTGCCCAATCAAGAATGAATTAGTTGATGAAAGAGTAGTGTGAGAAGAGGAAGAGAGAAAGCAATCAACAGTGAGGTTTTGTACATGGGAAAAATTAAGAAAAAATTCATATAAATTTTTAGTAGAAGGGAAAAGTAATTTTCATTCAAATTGGAAAAACAATAAGCAGAGAACGAAAGTTAACTAGTGGCCCAGGGTCTAGAAAGGTGACACCTCCCTCTGGTAATGGCCCACTCTCTGGTCCAGACCACAGCTGGTGTAGGGAGAGGGTGAGTCAGGATGGACATTCTGCAAATCACGTGATGGGAAAAAGCAAGCACAAGAAGGAAGAGAAAGCTAGCGAAGTGCTCAGCAGACTGCAGAGAAAGAAGCACAGGGTGTCGATAAGAAGAAATGCCTAGGCTGCATTTTTCTGGCTATCACTAAACCCATGAAATTGAAATTTGCATACCTGAAAAAGCCCAGACTTCAACCTGAGGCCAGAGAAAGACAATTGGCCAGAGAATGCCAGGGAGAATCATGGGCCATGGACAGAAGAAGGGCCCAGACACAAGGGGTTTGCTTGAAATCTATTGTTAAATCAGAAAGGTCTGCCAAGCGATTTGTTCTGTTTCAGTCAAAAAAACGCCAGTTGAAAGCAGGTGCGATGCTTTCCTTTTTCTCCCAATCCAAACACCATTTACAAACACATCCTGGTGATTCAGACCCAAAATTACCAAACCCAATAACAGATCGGGGCTGCTGAGGAATCCGAACTTTGTTTACACAATTAGGAGACACTCCACGAATGACAAGGTTCCCGTAGCAAATTAACAAGAACAATTTTCCCGTCTCGGGAGCTGTCAAGATGGGCCCTGTTGGCCAATTTATCTTACTCTAGCACATCTCTGGTGCTTGTCAATCAATATGTGAAACATTTGGTGCTGATTGCCATTTTTCTCTCCACTTCCTTTTGCCTCTTGTACCAGGCAATTTACTGCAAGTCAATCAAGGTCGAAGTCGACCTTGTTTAAATAAAACAGTGTTGAGCTCTTTGCACACCAACGATTTCAAAGACAGGGCGAGCTGTATCTTTTGCATTTACATTTATTCTACCCGCCCCATCCCCCACTGGGTCTCCTAAAAATGCCACCCTTGAATTACCAGTCATAGCTAAGCCACCTAGAGAACACGAAATGGAAGCCGAGCATGCGGGAAGGAAACCTATATTTCAATGTACACTCTCACTATGAAAGATGCCCTCTGCCGACAGAAATATCCCAGCAATGAATGGTGCTGGTGGTTTTGCCTATCACTGTTCAGTCCCAAACTTGAGGCAAGGCCACAACAAACAAATGGCATAGCTCAAACCATCTAAAATTGCTAAAGTACAAGAAGTAATTTCAAGAATCAGCCCAGGGAGTCAGTTTCTATGGTTGAGAGTTTTAGGACAATTTGGTGACGGTCCCTAACCGTTTTAATGAGTCACACACGTGCTGATCCTCACTGAGGAGTAAAGCAGAGAAGATGCTTCTGTGTCTGTTGATACGGTGACAAACAACCTGCTCACAGCTTTCCCCAGCCTCCCACTTCCGGCCAACCAGCTATAATCTTTATGTCCTTCAATAAATCAGTCCCTGGATGTTTAGCAAACTTTTATCTCATACCCCACCCCCTAAATGTTAAGAATTCACAATGAAATGAGCCCTGGCTAAATGGGACTTTCTAAGAAAGAAATACAGTCGGGTGAATATAGGCTGTCCCAAAATAGCAACATGCAACTTAATTGCTGTGGTGGCGCCAGGCTCCCAGAGCAGCTTCTTAGAAATGGACTCTTGGTAAGGGCCTGCTACACAAAACCAAGTCTCATGCTCTGGGATGTTCCTTACTACAGGCTTACTATGTAAGCAAGCGCAGTGTCTTCAAAAAGCTCAGAGCAGGAAAGATTGCTATGTACTTGGTGCAAACTGTGGTTTTCATTGGGTTTGAAAGTGTCTTAGACTTCAGACTAGGCCATGGTCTGATTTTCTTATACTATTTTGAGAAGATATCACCAAGCAATAACCCCCCCACACACACCGCCACACACCGCCACATACACACACACACACACACACACACACACACACACACACACACACACACGAGGAACATCCATCATACACCAGGTAGTCAGGACAAGTTAGGAGCAAACACAAGGGGAATCTATTTTCTGGAGCCCAGAGTGGGATCAGGGTATTGGGCACTAACAAAATCACCCCCAAAATAAGATTGCTATTATGACCGGAGATAATTGCTAGGTGGGGTGCATTGAATGGCAGTCTAGGACAGGCTGGGGAATGAGGATACTCCCCTAGGACAAGAAACCATAGCTGAGCTTACCCACGTGACTTTAGTGCCTGCTCGAGTGAGGTTCACTGACCGGAGCTGAGAGCAAATGGTTAGAGTCTTTCATGGCATCTTGGCACTACTGAAAACAAGAGAGCACTAAGGGGTGGGTACCACATTCTTAGTGGTATGCAGAGGATGCTGAATGATAGCCCAGCACCGTGCTTCCTTAGGGGAAAACTGATGTGGGCCATGTACGAAAGGGCCACAGATAAATGGTCCCCAACCTCACAGAAGCTTGTGGGCTCGGAGGGTTCACCACAGGCAACGCTAGCAGTTCTTCCGTGAGGACACAGACAGTGTCACCCCCAGGTGCTGTAGCATTAGGCCAAATGCTTGCTTTGGTATGGATCTCAGCAAACGGCCACAGATCCAACATCCTGTTTGAAAAGGCAGTGGCCCATCACAACCCTAGAAGAGCAAGGGTGAAAACATGGCCACAGAGAAGTTCCGTTTCTTTGGCTCCCTGATGTGCCCAGCCACGTGAAAGGATGAGGAGGTTCTTGGAGTTCATCCTCCATTTTCATACTGACCAGAGGCATGGCAGTGTCTCGTTTGTGGAAAACTCACCAGGCTGGACACTGATCTCTGTATTTACGAGTCACTAATGAAATTCTACAATGTCATCAAAACAGATCAAAACAGAAAAATGGAGACCGAAGCAAGGAAACTGAGTCACGTGGAAAGAGCCTAGGAGACAGGATAGCTAACACACAACTCTGAAAAGAAAAAAAAGATGTCATTAGGGCCACTGAGGAAATGTGGCTATAGCCTAAGGATTGGATAACATTTCCATGATAAATTCTGTGGCATGGGCCGTCCCGCCGTGGTTGTGAATAATGCCCTTTTCTCTGACAAACAAATGGGATCACTGAGGTACTCAGTACAAGTATATGGTGAGGGGCATCTTTACGTTGGCTCAGAAAAAGGGACACACGTACATGGGTGGGTATAGGAGGAGAAGAGTGCGCACCATGGGGAGAGTGGGTGAGGATAGTAGGGGTATTCCTCCTACTCTCTCTGTGATTTTGAAATTACATCCAAGCCAAAATTGAAAAAATGAGAACGACGGGCAGGGAAGATGCCTTAGTGCATACAGCGCTTGCTCAAAAGCCTTATGACCTACATAATAGCAAGACGGACGTGGGAGCTCTCTTGTCTCTAACCCCGGTGCCCTTCCCGAAAGATGGGAGACAGACAGGAGAATCTCCCCAAAGCATGTCCCCAAATTTCACCCCTGCAATGGTGAAAACAAGATACCGATCTTAACCAGGGAGATGAGGACCAATACCTGGGGAGTCTGCTGTCTCCTAAAACTCCTGCTGGATGGAGCATGCATGTGCCTGGACTCAGACACAGGAATCTGCACATACATCAGACACCACACACACACACACACACACACACACACACACACACACACACACACACACTGATATCAATAACACAGCACAAACACAGACACACAAAAAAGATAATGATGATTTCTTAAGTAAATGTGAACTGGCCTTCAAACAAATGGACACCCTAAGTGGCATACGGTTGCTCTAACGAATTGTTTTATGCAAAGCAAAGCGATGTCGCCAGGTCTCTGTCAGCATTTAGTCATGGGCACAATTACCCCTCAAATGGACAGTTGGGACCACTTGGCAGTTCCCTAGGTGGCGGTGATTTTGAACCCAGCCTGGCAGACTCTGATAGACTCAACGTTCTTTGTTTGACATTAATTCATTGGTGATCCTTACTGCCATACTGAGCATCTTATCTCGAGGTGGTTCTTAATGGGGCAAGGTATATTTTATTGATGTTTCCTTTATTCCTGTGTGTTTCTTCTTCATGACTGTATCTGCTGTTACTCTCTGTCTCCTTTGGCACGCTATTCTCTGGTGAGACAAGCCCTGATCAAAGGCCTAATGAGGCTTCTATATTGTTAGGCTGATTTATCAGGTTCTCAGCTAACACGAGGGTGGCGGGTGAGGAGCAGATTTCGGGTATTCCAGGATGAACCCAGCAACCAGAGTTTGCAGAAGTTTCCTTTTCGTCTGCAGCGTTTGCCAGAGTGGCATTAAGTTCTGAGGGAATCCGTAGGGAGGAATGCACACATCCGTCTTTAACTCCTCCATCATTTCTCGCTCACACCGTTTTTGTCCAATCAGGGTTAGAGTCCTGTGTCTCTTTAGAGATTTTGGAATCCCAAAGGCATTTGCTGGCTTGGCACTGACTTTGGGATCCAAACTCTCCTGTCTCAACTTTGACTGCCCTGTTGCAAATTAACCCTTTCTTTCTCTGCAAAATCAAATTCTTGTGTTCAAATGTTTACTTACAGCTACTGTTAGTACTTCCTCATGGGTGAAGAAGCACTTATTGGATTTACTTTAAATAAAGTCACCTTGTGAATTAGGCAGATAATTTAACAGCCTCCTCCCCTCCCCCCAACTTCAGAGGAACGTTCCTATCATAGAAAAGAAAAGAAAAAGAATGAAAAGGAAAAAAAAAAAACAAACAAACAGATTTCTTTTTCTAAGGGAATCTGAAGGCCCGGCATGTGTTCCTTGCTAATGAGCGTATTTCCAATATCAATGGAAATGAGGCCATCACTCTGGAAGACACGGTATTACACTCACTTTACATTGCAGTCTCTACTCCGCACACATACCCACTCATACCCCTGCAGCCTTTCCTTTCTAAAATGAAAGCCAGTTTAGACAGACATCCATTTCTCATGGTCTATCCGCGCTCTTCCTTTCCCTTTGCTAAAAGCCGGGCGGCCTAGGTTTTCGGTGCTAACAAATGTCGGATGACAGGTTCGCTGGCTCACTGCTCCGCATGCTCTTTAATTATGGATGTATGAAGGAAAATTTCACTGAAGAAAACATAAATCACCATCGAAATTATTTGTTAGTTGAATGAGCTGAATAAACAGTTGGCTTCAGGGCAAAGATTCATCTGGCGTCTTTTAAGTCATGTCTTATTTTTTTTTTTTTTTCCTCCTTACAGAAATCAGGTCTGGGCCCCTAGGAATCAGCTAGGAACAGAGACGTCACTGAGAAGCCGAGGAAGCCGACCCATGGATGTCTTGAGATGATAAGGATTTTTTGCATAGTTTTAGTTATAATAACAATATTTTTATAAATTCTTATCAAGTACGTACTGTGTGCCTTATACCACTTGCTCATTAGATACATATATGCTTCTTTAAACTAATTTAATAGAAAGTGGCAAATCCTGACTTTAAATACATTTTGGAGCCCGGATCTTGTCCTTGTCATCTCAGTCATTAAGAGTCTATAAATTCTGAAAACCATTCTCATCAAAGAAATATATGTGTGTGTGTGTGTGTGTGTGTATACAATCTTGACCCACAACTTCACTTTAAACTTACATAATCCTGTTTCTCTCCAACTCAGCAATGAAGACAAGTTTAGTAGTTACTCTCCAAAAACTGAGCACAAAACAAATATGCCCAGACCTAGCTGTGGTGAAGTCGCGAAAGAAATCGACAGTTTCTTGAGAGAAAGCAAAGGAAATCAGAATAAAATGATCGTTTCCATTAGAAAGCAGGAAGTGTGTCAGTAATGATAACTGATGTCATTTGTGATAAATGTGTCCCTTGGCATCACCAGCAGACTTGGGCACTAGAAGCTTCCATGTAGGAATTAGGTTAGCATCTATCCTTGATGTCCCAGCTGAACTTATCCAAAAAGTTATGAAGAATCATGGCCACTTTGAACAAATTCATACAAATAGTGCTGGCAGCTTTCAAGATACGGCGAATACTCCAGCTTTGGATTTCACCTACCTCAGCAGGTTAGCTGCCTGCAGCAAATCCTATCAATAGCTCAAGGAGAGCATTTGTTTTAAAGGAATTTCTATGGACCCTAGGGCTCCCAATTTTGGAAACGGATTTGAGTCATGTAATTAGGTATTTCTACTGGAATAGGTGATCATTTGGATAGCTCCAACTATATTGCTAAGCTTCAGATTTTCCCGTCCATTTATTGATTAGATATTGCTCTATGTCAGGCACTTAGAAATGTGTACAAAAAAGTTGTTTGCGATTTAGTGTGATTGCAGACTAGGACAGAACCCTTGCTTTCTTCTGGGAATTTCCTATTTGTCTCAATCCTAAGCCAGGTGGGGGTTCCCAGTAGGATTTTCCTGGGTCTCCTTGACGTCAGCTAAGATGGGAATCAAGGGGCCCGGGGAAGCGGAAGCCAGTGACATAGGCCCTGGAGACAGTGTGATTATGGTTCCATATGCTGCTACTTGGAGGCCTAAGTGATTCCTCCCACCTCCTGCAATTGTGTAAGAGTGTGAAGGTGGCACAGGAAATAAGCCAAACCCAACTAAGTAAACCCAAACCACCCTTCTTTCCCTGGCACAGGAAGCCTTTGTCTGGCTTCCAGGTAGTGCCGTCTCTAGAGAATTAGAAAAGCAAAAGAGACTTCCCTTCTGGCCTGGGTCAATAAGGAAAAGAGGTAGCCTTCAGAAAAGAAAAATGAATGAGTGGAGTGTCTATGTCATTTACAAATACCCACTCATGAATACAGTAATAATCGCAACGACCAATCTCTGCACTCTCAACTCCTTGTAACTTTAAAAGGCAGGCGACTACTTCGTTAAATGAAACTAGACAACATTTGATGCTGGAGAAAATACGAGAAAGCCCACTCTATCTATCCTATCCAGAAGAGAGTGTATATAAAAACTCAACAGTTCTTTTGGAGGCTGATTCAGTGTTTCTTTCACTTATCCTCTAGGGGTGTTTTCTTCAGCTGCGTGTCAGAGACGCACAAGACATATGCAAGGTGACTCACTCACTGTTTTATAGTGGTAATAATTAAAAAGACTAAATCTCCAACAAGAATGAAATGTCTAAATAAGCAGTGGCAAATCCATATACAGAATCAGATGTTGAAAATCATATTTTGGAAGAATATTAGATTATGTGAGAGAATATATCCCAAGACATATTCATATACATACATAGATATGTACTTGTCTATAAATAAATATTAATCATAGCCTTATAGGAAAATTCAGCATATTTATAATATACTCCTTGTATTTAATATTATTTTTATCTGACTTTGCGTCTCTCAGAAAGTGATCATAAGTGTTTTTGTAATTTAAATCTGTATCCCATACAGGTGTCTCTCCTGGGAACTCAGTGGCACTGGGTTCATTATAATCTGAGCTCCATAGGACATGGATATAGTCCCGGATGCTCCTCGCTTCTTCTAGAATGTTCTCAATTACCCTTGTTTAGAGTGAGATAGTCCTTTCTGTTTTGTTTCCGCTAAGGTTTTTGATAGCAACATGAGCAAACTCAATGCCAGAGCAATAAAAAAAATACGCTGCTGGATAGCTGGGCGGTCCTTACCAAGATGTCCTGTTTGTCACAGTGCTTGCCACCTCAACTTGACAGTCCATAAAGTTCTACTCATGCTCTTGAGTGGACAGATTGAGTTCCCTGGGGTTGGCCCTGGACTCAAACCCCGAGGTGAAAGGGGCTGTTTGTTCACTCCAATAGACAATTATGAAGGGCAATTAAAAATTTAAATTATGTTAATAGGCCAGAGAAAAATGACTGTTTGCAGAAATCAGTGGCAATTACCAGACATAATGGTTCTCAATTAGGCTGCAGGGGATTTTCCAGTCATTCATAATTCACTATCTTAAATGTATCATAAAAAAGTAATTGTCACTTGTTAATAAAACTTACTTAAAAACAACGGAGCCATGTTATCCAGAAAGTAACCTTGCTCGCTCCTTGATCAGCTTAAAAAGCTTATGTAATCTTAACTTTAAAATGTAGTACAGGTTAGCTCAAAACAAAATCAAACAGTAAACAAAGTGTAGCTTTTCTAGGTCTTTCCTTGCACTGTCCAGGGCTAGGAGTTGTTTCTGCTTAGCTGACCTTCTTCCTTCTAACCACCTCCTTGGGCCCATTAAAAGGGGTACGGGGTGGGGAAGTCTATCCAAAGAATATATTGTATTGATATTTTTAGTCAATTAAACATGAAAACATAAAAAGCATTAGCTTGCTGTTTCTACCATGTTTATTTATCTCCTTAGATTCTATTTTTTTTGAAAATACATGAATATACAGCTGTTCCATGACCCCCAGGAATATAGTCAGCATTCATGCATGGGCATATAGTTCCATTCTCTGGTAATGCAATCTGTTGGGTTAATTTCTCTGAATGTGTGATGTGATTCAAGGCCTGGTTCAAAACTTGACTTTTAGTGCTCTAGGGAAAAGCAAAAAAAAAAAAAAAAAAGGGGGGGGGGATGCAAAAATGAAGTAAGAGGGAAGGAGGCCAAAGAACAGCAGAGGGCAACTCTTAAATAAGAAGATTAAAGGGATGGCTGTATCTTTTGATTTAGTACCCAGATGACAATGCCTCTTTTGTCTCTGCTGAAAGTATGACAGCGGCCCTCCTCCATTTCTTATCCAATCAGGAAATCTTTCCTTCCTGCACTCTCAAGTCACACACGGTACTTTTACATTGACCAAGAAGACTGAAGGAGAGACAGTGAGTTCTCCTTGTCCCCATGTGACAATAGTCTTACTTAGGTGAGTCACGACGTGGCAACATTTCTAGAAATTTCTCTGAGCGAGAACTCTAGGCTATTCTGGGCTGGGCATTTCAGAGCCATGACCTTATTTAGTTTTCACCATCATCCCATGAAACATGTATTTCCACATCTCTGTGCTCTGTGCGTGGGATATTCAGAAGTCCAATTTCTGTGTTCCAGCTGTGCATGGGATATTCCAATGTCCATACCATGTTCCAGATGACAGAAAGTGGCAGGATAGCACTTTGGACCCAGATATTTCTTGAGCTGAAGCCTATAAGCATTCCCTTCTCATGGGCTGTCTATGGCTTGGAACTGCAAAGACACAACCGTGAGCTGTCTTAATGTATGATAGATAGTTCCACCTGTGACTTTCCTTCATGGATGCAATGCTGAAAGGTCATGGACTAATGGTTGGATTCCAGTAGTTTGATATGTTTGCCACTGCACCCCCCAAGTAAATAGCCTCATGGATTTGTAAGTCGCCCACAAGCAGACAAATGATCCCAACTTTTTGCATATACTGAGAACACTTAGAGCTAGCAAAGATGCCTAGCCTTCTTTGAATCTGTCTTAATGGCCTCAGAAGATGCAGAGAGCTCTCCATAAAAGGGTAGAAGACATACGTTTTGTACCAAGACCGATACATGACTGACTTCCTCCTGCATTCACATCTTAGCTCAAACCTCACCTCCTCAGAAAAACTAATCCTCCTAGTCTTTCTAGAGCAGAAGATACAAAACACCAGGTAGAATCATGTCTCCCATGATATTTTCTGTAGGTTTAACTGTCCATGCCTGTCCTGGTGGGATGCTAGCAATTTGACATGTTTGCCGCCATACTCCTACATTCAATCTAGTGCTTTCCACAAGGAATGCTCATTCAATGCACAGTTATGCTCATGCATTTACGAGATCAAGCATCTATTTTCAACAAGTGCCCAAGTATGGGCTTCTAGATGGAACACTTTTCCTCTGCAAGAGTCTACAGGAGTGAAGGCATTTGGTACTCAGGAGAACGCTACCTAGAGTGGTGACCTTCTGGATTCTCAACAGCTGGGATAGTTGACAGAGGTATAGAACGAAAGGGACCCAGGGAGCTTCTTTACTCTGGCCTTCCTGAGGCTGATCAGCGATGGCAGCATCTTAAGAGGCATGAAAGATGTGCCAACATGTACTTGGTTGGTGATGGACTTGCAGCCTCACAGGACTGCATTTTCCGTGGGTCTGAAGCTCTATTGCCTGGAGTGAAGTGCTTGCCTCCTTGTGACAGATGTTTCCTCTACTGTCATTTATTGAGCAGATACTGTGAGAGCATTTGTATCAACCAACGCACGCGCGGACTCAGCCCTTGTGCACCATGCGGCTTTCTTTACTAGAGCCTGACTGTCTACAGGTCCCCATTCCTCCTGGTCATTGATATAATTTTAAATTGTGTTCTCTTCATTTGCAAAGACAGAGGATGTGTTCCCCATGAAACGCCATGCTTCAGACGTAGTCCTAAATTCTCTGACCCTTTGAATCTGTCATTTGTCTACAAATTTTTTTTCTCGAACAAATGATTTATACTTGATGTATAAAATGAAACATTATTTCCTTAACTACTGCTGACTTTATTTTTTAAACTTTTAATAATATTTACTTTACTTCTAGTAAAATGGGCTGTTCATTTTTATTATAAATTAATGAGTGTTTAATAAAAATTGTTAATAAAGACATTTATAAAACAAAAGAAAACAGCCCTCCTGTTTCATCTATCTTTTCTTGATGTGAACACTTTAAGCGGTTTGCTATATTGGTTGTGAGCTGAGCAATTAAGTGGGTATCTGCACATACATACGAAGCCCAGATTCAGAAAGTGTGTTTATTCTTGGAAGTAAATACTCTTCCAATCTGTAGTTTTGAGTGGCAAATATGCTAGGACTGAGTGCATTGCATGATCTGGCTTTTACAAGCTGGTACAAGCTGGCTCCAGAACACCACAGTATTATTTTATTATTCCCCCTTTCTCTTCTACCCTCTTTTGTCTGTCTCTCTGCCCATTTGTCTGTCTGTCACTCCATCCATCCATCCATCCATCCATCCATCCATCCATCCATCCATCCATCCATGTATCCACCCACCCATATGTGGCTTCACAGATAGAGTCATACATAAATTAAGATTACACAGAAGCACCATTATTATGTTTGCAATTCACCTCTGTTTCACACAATTCACCGCAGCTCTGCGTTGGGAAATCTTAAAGCCCCTCATGGCAGGAAACAGCCCATGCAAGCATCCCAGCTGAAATGAGCACCTTTCATTTGTCTATAGGCACTGTGGGCCCATGAGCATGTGTGTGGCACGCCTGCGCACTCCTGTCTATCTATTGTAAAAGGGAGTAATTCATCACTGGGCAGCAAGTTCTGCTCAGATGGTTTATTGTCCTGACCTCATTAAAAGCATGTAATCCACGCAGTGCCGTAAATCTATGCCTCTAAATACTTTCCTCTTTAATTTTTTAATACTGCACACATGAAGGGAAAGGTTAAAGCCAATTAAAAGAGATACAAATACCATTATTACTACCCTGACAAACGGTTAGTTATTGGATTTGGTCGTTTCGGTTTAGAAAGCCATTATTTTTGTTCCTGAATGAATTAGTAATCAAGCTGTTTATTGACTTGTCTTATCTCGGAGATGCTAAACATTTCTTTTTTGGTCCAGTCTCTCTCTCTCGATTGGCATCATTCCTGCACACATAAAAATTATGGACAACTTAAGGTCTAAGTGCAAACAATAACTGCACAGCTGCATGTGGGAATCAGCATATGGACGGGGCCATCATTTCCACTGGTCCAGGAAGGAGTGCGCTGAGCCTCGCACTCAGTGGTTATTGTTGTTGTTGTTGTTTCTGTTGCTCCCTCCCATTAAGGCTATTATATGACACTGACAGATGCTTAAAAGCATTTAGGGCTAAAAGAAGTGTTGGGAAAATTGCCGCAAGAGATTGACAAATGATGATCTTTTTGTCCACAAGGTTCTTATTTCCTGTGCAAAATGGACCAAAAGAATAAAGGCAAAGAGAAGGACCCATTAATGTAAAGACTTGGTATTGTTTTCTGACATGAGTTTGTCTTTCCCATCGCATTTGGCCAGAAACGTGACTCTGTTTATGAAAAGGCTGTAGGGTTGTAAGACACAGCAGTTAACTCTTTGCTTGCTGACTGATGCTCGCTTGGGTGTCCCACTCTCTACCAACCCTCTCTTTAGTCCTTTAGGGATGTGGAACAGGTCCTTAGGATCTGAGAGAACTCAGGGCAATGTGAGTCTAGGTTTGCTAATTGGCTACTCTGCTCATTTAATTGACTACCAGCCAGTCCAGAGTGTTTGGTGAGAGATGACAAACTGTGAAAAGTAATGCTGACCATAGTGTGGGGTCCTGAATAAACTCCAGTCACAGGCCCACATCCCCCAGATTCATGCAACTCAGCAACCATGTAGGTGCTATACCATTCCTCTCAGCATCGAGAATGCTTCAGAACTTGGGGGGCAGTGGTTCTGGGATCTTTTGTGGATAGCAAAGTTGGAAGAGGCCCCCAATTCTTCTGTATAAAGATGTGGTATTTGTACACAACTTTTGTGTGTTCCACACACACTTTCATCACACCTACCTAGGTCTCTCTCAGAAGCACTGCTACACAGCAGTCCTTAGGGAATAATGGCAGAAAGAAGGTCCATTTGGTGCTTGTGGAGACACAATGAAAAATAGTTTGGTTTTGTGGGTGATTAAATCTGTGGGTTTCTGAATCTTCAGAGATGAAGGGCCAGCTGTTCTCCAGCACTGCTACTTATAGGGCTCAAGGTCAAGTACTTTCAACGGGTAGAAGAGAGACATACATACTCGCGAAGAAACTCGCAGCACAGAGCAGGACATAAAGACTATGGAATCAGACATCTCAGAGCCAAGGGAGAAAAGGCTGTGCGGAAAACACATCATCAACATTGTCTTTGCCATTGGATGCCACAACAGGGCTTCTGAAAACTGTTCCCTAGGGGATAGCAATGTCACTATCTGGAGGACAGTGTCATAGGAAAGCAAAATCTGAGACCTGTCCTGGACACAGCTGGGCTCGGGGCCAACCAATCTTGGTTTTAGTAACCTTTTGGGGTGTCTCCTCAAGACTGTCAGTCCTACCCAGGTGTAAATGTTTGTGTTTGAGTTGATCACCCTGCCTGTTAGACATGTGATGTTTGTCACAAGGCACTGTTGACATTACACTGCTTTTGTTTATTTCTTTATCCATAATCTCTACCCTAGACTGTAATCTCTTCAGGGTTCCAAAGCTCTTCCTAGTGGTTCTTTGCTTTGATCTCAGGGGCTACTTGGGGTCCTAGAACACAGCAGGTCCCCCGGAAATCAATAATGAGATAAAAGTATATACATAAAAACCATTGAGTAAAAAGAAACGTTTAGAGAGATTTAACTCCATTAAAGTTAATAGTTCAAGCTTAATAAATAAGACTCGACCCTAAGAGAAAAATGACTTCTTTTAAAGAAGAAAGAAGAAAAACATGGACCCAGGAACATTCTCGAGCAGCTTCTAATGAGATCACAGCTTATTCTCTTAAGGAGTAAAAGAAGTAAGTGACCACATCTCATGCTAATGACTTCTTACAGGATGTGGCCACAACCCAATGGCTTCCAGACTCAAACAGGATCCAATGACCCCTAATGACATCCAGTCTAATGTATTCTCAGTTGGGGTTCAATAAAACCCCAAGACCTGCCTGATCCAGCTCAGTGAATTGGGGCTGCATTTTCCTTCAGAAGTGAGTCTTCCTGTCTCACAGAGGGCAAGTTACAGAAGAAGGGGACACTCGGGGACTGTCCCAGTCTGCTTTCTATAAAGAGCTAAGAGACATGGAACATGGGCTTTCTGGTACTTGTTGCCTTTAGAATGCCCTGAAATTGTCCATCATGGCTTCCATTTTCTAGTCTGAGATTCATTTTGGTACCAAGTGAATGCCATTGAGACCAGTGCCATTGAGACCATTGGCCTTGGCAAGGTGTGGCATCAGGCAGCAGCACTTCCTGCCTTGTCTCGCTTTCCTGAGCTTCTATTTCCTCATCTGAAAAACAAGAGCAATGCTTTTACTGAAAATTGATATAACTTAACCAGGCATCTGACACGGACTAGGAACTCAATAACTATTCACATTTATAATGAACGAACACTGCCATGTTCTATGGGGCTTTCTCCAGCTGAACCTCACGGGCCTCTGGAGACCCAAGAAAAGGATGAGAGACCGTCCAAAGAATTTGAAACTTGTTTCATATTTGTACATGCCCTTCTTCTTTGGGTATGAAGCCCCTAATACTAATCAGATTATCAATGGGGTCCATGCCCCTCTGGGATAAAGCATAAGAGTAACTGAATTGGATCCTTGGCAAGCTGGAAAACCAGGAATGTAAGGCAGCTTTTCCGAGGCTAGCATCTCACCATTCGCACAGGGCACACAACTTCAATTCTATACCATGTGTCTGTGTTTACTTTTCTTCTACGGCATAAAAGCAAACAGCACTTGAAATGCACGCCACCATGAAGACATAGGTAGCTGATTTTCACCTAAAACAGTGTTCCCCAAGTCTCAAAAAGTAAGACAAGACTTCGACCTACTGCTCAGCACCTGCCAGGTGCAGCGTTCCCTAGAACAGCAAGAGTTGACCTGAAGGAACTTCATTGCATGAAGAGGCTGGTCCTGATGTGTTGCCACGGGGGACTTCCTGCACCAGGCTGGAGGGCAGAAACTACACTGGGCCAAGTCTGTGGAGAACTTGAGTTCTCCAAGGACACCGCCCCCCCTCCATCCCAGCCAGCTGGGTGTCCCAGCAGGGGACTGCCCCACCCAACCTCTCTGACTGCTTATGATCCAAACGGGATTTCCCCCCAGTATTATTTGCGCCTTTTATGTAAACGGCCCAGTTTTAATACAGAAATGGTTTACTAGACTGTCATTTTTTGCTACCCTTAAAATAAGAATGTATTTGATCATAAAATAGGGTTACCCAATAAAACTGCATTTTATTCATCTGCTAATTGGAAACAAAGAGAGGTGATGGGTTCCATCCATCTTTCTATTGTAGATGAGAAATATGATTTCTTCTAGGTACAGACAGCAAATGGTGAGCATATGAGTTCAAGGACCCATTAAACAAATATTTACTCAGTACTTATTAAGTGTCAGTTACTTTAATAGGACTGGGGACACCAGGTGACAGCGTAGAACAGTTGTTGCCTTCATGAGCATGATGCTAGTTTAGGAGAGGAAAATGATAACTAAAAATAAGTGCATAGGAAATCAGCTTAAATTGTGCTCTCAGGAGCTCCCGTGGACAAACAGGATCCGGGAAGAGGAGGAATGGCAAGAGATAGTGACTTGGCCACAGGCACCAGCCACCACACGGGAATGGAGGTTGAGGGTTGCAGTGGTCAACCTTCAACAGAGGCCCTGGAATTCTGTACTGAAGAGAGCATCAGGGCAGTGGGTTCAAGGGCAGCCAACCTAAGCCTGGAGGCTCATTTTCCTCACCTGTAGACTGCAAAGGGAATGAGCTCTTATGAAGGTTAAACCGGCTAATATTTGGCATGAGTTTAGGATAAAGCACGGGAAAACAGGTATTAAGTCAATGCTGTTACAGACACAAACCCACATGCTAAGGCCATGGAGATAGGAAGCGTTGGATGTGTTATAGAAATCACAGTGGGGTGTGGCTCTTGGATCTGGTGTGATAGGAAGAGGGTGGTCGCTGAAGTCTGTAAAGATTGTGCTTCAGCGTTGTTACCCCAGACACTCCTGGTAAAGCCTCACGCACAGTCCAAGTGCAAGGAAGCAAGGGCGTGGTCCACAGGGAACCCCAGCCACTCATCGGTCAGGGGTTAGAGAATCATCTCCCGTGAACTTTCCTCCCAGTTCTTGCCCTCAGTGAGGATGGAATAACAACCCCTGAAAGGGAGCAGTTTCTAGGTAAGAACTTTTAAATAAAGAACCCCTGTTTCATTCATGCTCATTAAACTGTTTTTCCCCTACCTAGATCCCTGCAATAATAAATATAATTATATCCATCTTTAATGACTTTGGTTCCTTGAGCTGCAGGTGCTGGAATACTGTATTTATTAACATATTTTAAGCCCTTTAAAAAGACTGCATTAATTCCTATGATAATTTAGTACCCATAATACATTCTCTGTTCTGAATAGATGTTAATCACCACAGAATGACTGATTTGCCCGACTGTGAGCTAAGCCATGCTCTAACTAGTAGCTGGTAACTTTTTAATTCAATATTGTTACTGAAACTGTTGATTAAAATCTAGTTGCAATAACAATTCTTTGCCCCCCTGTGGGCCCCACCCTCTGAGGACCCACACCAGGGCCCCAACAATTGGATTTTGTTCTTGTTGAAGCCAAGAGCCTTCCTTCATTCTGGGGCTTCTATCTCTAGTTAAGCTCTGCTTGGGAGAGGCCTGCCTGTGTGTGTTATCCCAGAGTGCTTTGGGTTTGAGGCTTTCCGGGGCAACCAGTGGCAAGTGGAAAGATCACTGTCAAGAATTAGACTAACAGGAAGCAGCAGGCTCCCAGGCTTCTGTCTTCACTATGGAGGGTGAAGGCAAAGTCAGTACCTACCTGACGGGGTGAGCGGAACCTGGTCTAGGTTGGGATTACAGCACGTTCAACCAATTTGAATAGAGATTGTCTTGAAATTGCGCATGAAATTTGGATCAAAGGGGAGTGCCGCTATTGAGTATAGATGCAGGAAGTAAATAGGACAAGTGCAGAATTCTCCAGCCCTCACACCCATTATCTCAGTTACCATGTGACAAGTCTGGAGGGAAGGAGGTACCTGACTTGTTCCCCATTCACCCGAAGTTCAGTGAATGTACCCAGGGTCACACAGAAAGGAGGCATCAGGGCTGCAGAATTCTGTCCCTCTTTGTGGGTCACACTAAGGTCATCAGCTCAGTCAACCAGGCCGTCTGGACGGGAAAGATGCTGAGCTGGGTCGTGAAATACATAACAAAGTATCATATGCCAGAGAAGTCTATCGAAAACGAATACCTGATTCGGCTAGTTTGTGGTTTGAAGATCAGTGAAGCAATGTCCTTATTCCTGTCCAGGGGAAGATGGATCTTTCCATCCCAGTCCTCCAGCGGAGAAGGCTGACAAGGGCATTGTTCTGGGGCAGGTGTCTGTGGTGCTGAGCTGCTCTGTGTAAACACAATGAGATGCCCTTGCATCCCTGGCTAATATTGTAGATGTAGTAAGGAAGCTGGGTGTGATGGTACCTGCCTTTAATCCTAGTACAAGGGAGGCAGAGGAAGATAGGTCTCTGATGTGGGAGTGTCATATATCAATCTGTTGATTTCATTGGCTGAGTAATAAAGAAACTGCTGGCCCTGATAGGTTATAAGATAGGTGGGCGGAATAAACAGGATAGGATGCTGGGCGGAAGAGGAAGTGAGGTCAGACTCTGCTCTGCTCCCAGAGAGACCCGACAGCTCTGCTGGAGCAGAGACGCCATGCTCAGCTCTCCCAGGATGGACAGAGGCTAGAATCTTCCCGGTAAGCGCACCTTGGGGTGCTTACACAGATCATTAGAAATGGGCTAGTCCAGATGCGAGAATTAGCCTGTAAGGGCTAGAGTTCATGGGCCAAGCAGTTCTTAAATGAATACAGTTTGCGTGTTGTTATTTCGGGCATGAGCTAGCCAAGCGGCTGGGGTGTTGGGGACGCAGCCCCGCCGCTCTTATTTCAACAGGTCTCTGAGTTTGAGACCAGAGTGGTCTACAGAGTGTGTTCCAGGACAGCCAGAGCTACACAGAAAATCCCAGTCTCAAAACATAAACAAAACAAAACAAAATCCAGCACAACCACCAAAAACCAAAGATATAATAAGGAGCTAGAACCCACTTGGGTAAGATGGATCTAGGGAACGATTAAGAAGTGTGCCCCGTATCCATTTAAGGCTCTTTTTAAAAAAAATAAATAAGTAAATAAAATAAAAGAATTGCCATTCTACCAAACTCTCAGTAAAGATTGCTTTGCTCATGTTCTTGGCTCAGGAATTGTGTGTGTGTTCCTGCGTTCCTCTCTGCTAGCTTAAGTGTATTGTTTTTGTTTTGTGTGACAGAGAAAATGCTAACCTGTTAGGCACAGGACTCTATCCCACATTCTCCAACTTGCACAGACCCGGTTCTGGGCTCCGCTTCTTTCCCTCCGAGGAAGAGACGTGAGCCTGGGAGATGTGTGTCTGGTTGCTTCTCAGCCATGGGTGGGTATAGGCTGACCCTTGGGCCACACGTGGGTTTTGCTTGTTTCTTGGGTGCATGTAAGTGCAGGAACACACACGCTCATGTGTTTGCATGGGTGGAGGTTAGAAAATAAGGCCAGGTAGTATTCCGCAGGAGCCACCAGCCTTTCCTTTGAGACAGGACCAGTCATTCATTGTTCTGGGACTTTGCCAAGGAGGAAGACGAACTGGAAGTGAACTCCCGGGGTCTGCTTGTCTCCACCGCCCATCATACCATTGGATTACAAGCAGGAGACAGACAACGCTCCCAGCTTTTTCTGTTGGTTCTGGGAACCTGAACTCAGGTCCATGCACTTGCAAGGCAAGCACTTTAATGACTGAGCCATAGGCTCTTTTTGCTTTATTCTCTCTCTGTATAAATCACCATTAACTTTATTCCCACTGAGTGTAGCATCTCCGCTCACTCTGCAGAGAAATTAGGCCACTGAGTACTCCCCTTCTTCCACACAGACAATGGCCCAGCACTCTCTCATTCCAGGCCAGTGAGGCCACTGTAGGGAAGCCCCGGCCTCCCACCTTGGCCTGACACACCACTCAAGGAGTTTTGACAGTTTCAGAGGGCAGAACCTGTGGGTGAAGGCATGCATTCTTTCCACCACTGTAACAAGGTGTGTGGCCCACGGTCCACCCGACCTGGAGCCAGAGAAAGTCCAACAGTTCAGACGGCTCTAAGTATGGAAGGGTCAGAGCGAAACCAGCTCTGTGCCATGTTCCATGACCCCACCTCTATCCGCCATTCCAAACCAACACTGGAGCAGGTTGGTCTCTCAAAACATGGGCATAAAAGCAACTAGAACCTTCTTACTCAAGTGCCACAGTTCTACCACCACCATCTAACAAAACTTAGGCTGCAGATTCAAAAATTATAAAACAACCCCCTCCCCAGGACCACCTCCCTCCAAACACATGTATTCTATGGGTCACAGAAAAAGGCTATGGCATACTCAGGAATGTGGCTCTTCATTACAGAGGCAGTAACCCAACCTACAGAACTTTTGGTACAGAAGTCCCATTTTTATATTATAGCCAAGGCTGGCCTTTCATTCAATAATATAGCCCAGGTTGTCCTCAAACCATGATATTTAAGTGCATCCATCCTTTTATGAATACAAACCCAATACATTCACATTCATATTTACTCCTCTTCCCACCACCTTTCTTAGCAGGGACACAAGAGAACATTCCTGCAAATCCACAGTTAACTGCAAATGCTTTGGACTGGGGGTAAGTCATCCTGAGGTTGACTGCATCCCCAGGCATCCTGCTGCCTCTGAGCAGAGGTTGTAACCCAGCAGCTTCTGGCTCCCGGCTCCACCTTGGGATGAGCATCCGTGGCTAGCAGTGATCAGCATGCTTTTGAAAACGTGCAGGTGGCTGTGGAATTCACAGAGCTGGGAGCTCTTCCATACCCGTGCCTGTCTGCCCCATAGTGTCTCACCTTGAATGACAGCCTGGTATAGACCTCCCTGTCTGAGGCAGACCCAGGCTTGATGGTACACAAAACCATTCACTGTAGGCTTTGCCTACCATTCTAATGTCCTTTACTTTCCAGGGGTACCAGCGTTACTATACTCAATGCCAGTAAGCTCCTTCAGGGGCTGACTGTCCACCATGCACTGAGCCTGGAAGGCTATTTCTCCACCTTCCATGGCGCCTCCTGTCTACTTCTCCTGACAATGACCTCTTTGAAACCTCCTCTGAAGACCTTGGAAACTGCTGCTCATGTCCACGCCCACGGGCTATCTTGTGGCCACAAGAGGTTCCCATCTATCAGCTGAGGAAAGTGCTTATTGCACTTCTGTTAGGAAATCTTGTTTTATCAGACTAGGAGCAACCTCAGGGTGGGACCACATTCTCCACATTTCTCCACGAAGCCTGGCAGAATACCAGGACCCCTGGTAACCTTTGCTGCCTCTGTACCTCCTGCAGATCAGGGTGATAGTCACAGAGGAGGTCGCAAGAGTGCCTGGGGGTAGCTGGGAGAGCACCAGGGTGAGCGTCGCTGGGCCTGCAGCTGAGTGTGGAAGCAGAGGAAGGCTACCCAGGCTGTTGAAGGTAACCTGGACGATACCAGACTAGATGTCAGTGCCACCACCATTCTGAAAAGTGGATAGGAATCTATGAATAGGAGTTTCCCAACCCCCTCTCTCACAAAAACAGGGCTCTCGGTGAAGTCTAGGCTCACTAGACCGAGGGTTGGGCATGCCTGGCATTCCTTCTTCAGGACACAACATACAGAGGCCATCAACAAGTATTCTGCCAAATGAAGCCACTATGGCTATGTAGGGTGGAGTTAAAAGAAACCTTTTTTAACAGTTTAAAAAAAAAAGTGGCTTATTCCTCAGGCTAGTAACTTTCACAGTGATTTTTTTTTCTCTTGCCCTTCATGCCTTTGAGTTGAGCAGATATGTCCTCTCTCTCTCTCTCTCTCTCTCTCTCTCTCTCTCTCTCTCTCTCTCTCTCTCGTTGCAACCACTTCAAGATACACAGGGAAGCCGCAGGCTTGGGCTGAGGGTATAATAACATGGGGAGAAACCCACAGCTCTGTTACCACACACAGTATACTGTACTTGTCTGTGTTGCACCAATGTTCTAGAAAGGCATAGGCAACAATGGAAATGAATTATGGGGTGGGATGGGGTTTTTTTATGCCCATATGTTGCATGCACATGTTTGCATGAGTATAAATAGGAGCATGCACAATGCATGCATGTTTGGGGAACTAATAAATACCTGCATTGCTCAAACATATGTACTGTTTCCCAATTAAAAAAGCTAAACCTTTAAGGATTGGTTGAAAATAAAAACCCCATCAATCTGCAAAATATGGAGGCAGAAGTAGGGGATCTTTTTGTTTTTGTACTTGGAAGGCAAACTTTGTATCACAAACCAAAGTCAAGGTGACATTATCTCCTCGGACCACACTTCCTACTAAGAAGACTGGCCATCAGTGCGGGACCAGGGGTGGTATCTTGTTCATTGCTAAATAATCTTTATCAAGTGGATGCATTGACTTAACTTTTCTCCTTGAAGATCTCCTCCAGCCTCCTTCAGAGAGTTCATTACAAAATCCAAGTGTTTTAATGAAAAGTTTACTATCTAACGAACGCTGCCAGCACCCGTTCTTTCCTTGTCCTGAAGACTCCAGTGCTTGCTTATTTTGTCAGAAACACAAAAAGGAGAAACGCAATTCCATTTGTGCTGATGCTAAATGTTAATAGATTTGCCTAAACGCCTGCTAATAGCCCCCTAAAATTAGCTAGACCAGCAGTGCGTGCCTAATGCCTTGTTGTTTTTGGTGTTTTCCTTGCTTTGTGTTTCTTTTTCCTCTATCAGAGGGAGGGGAAATAAAGGGATAAAGGATTCCCAGAAGAGAAAGAGAGGAGGAGGAGAAGGAGAGAGAGAGAGAGAGAGAGAGAGAGAGAGAGAGAGAGAGAGAGAGAGAGAGAGATATGTTTTTGAGCTACAGGAGATTTTTGGCGTCGCATGTGAATTCAGGAGAAAGAACATACATTCTGAAACTATCCTACAGTTCTGACACTCTGTCACGAAGGTGACAGATCCTGGAGCTCTAATGTTTCATTAAATTAAACATGAAATGTTTAATGTTTTGTTAAATTAAACATGAAGCTGTGACTTTGGACCCGAGAAGCACAGCCTTCCATCAATTCTTCACATTCCTTCAGGTCACTTTTCAGGTTATAGAAATGGAGTTTTGTTTATTATGGGCACCACGTTTCTCTCGGCAGTTAAAAGACACTTTCTCGGCGCTTACAAATAAGATCTATCAAGCAACCCAATTTGAGGAGCTTGAAAATAGTTCCGAACCTATTCCTACAGAAAACAGCTTGCAGATGGCCTGTTTTGTCCCCTTTTCAAATGTTTCCAGCTGTCACCCGAGACGTTTCTCAAGAACAGAGGTGTTACAATGTTACTCAGTTCTGAAGTCCATTTTGCAGACCGGCATGAAAATTCCCAAGAAGAGAGGAGGGCTGGCTGAAAACTGTAGAAACTAAGTTAAATCTCTCCCTCTCCCAGTTTAAAGCCTTCTAGGGTTCCTATTCAGGAAGATAGAAGTTGGCAGTGAAAACTAAAACTAAATCGAAGCCAGAGTCTGAGTCGGGTAAGCGTCTACAAAGGGGGTGACGGAGAAGCGAAAGTTGTGATGGAATCGCTTCAAGTGGCAGAAACACAGAGCCCGTACGGGAGAGTAAAACGACGCTCAGCCAAAAATGTGCTCCTTTCTGTCAACACGATGACAGTGTTCGCAAGGCTTTGTAGCGCTCCCAGTAACACATCCGAATACTACCTCACGAAATACATTTTGACAATGCCTTTTAAGTGGAAAAACAACGGCAACACCTATGTAACAAATCAAAGCGGAAAGATAGCCCTGTCCCAAAACGAAACTGGCGGACCACATCTACATTTTTCAAGTGAATTTTGGTGGGCTGTGACTGGTTTCTAAATAAAGTTCCAGACCGATCATACCACTGACAGCTAGGAGAGAACCGACGGTCCCTCTCCCAAAGGACAACTTAAGTCTCTGAAGCTCAAGCTTTTCAGCTATGACCTCACACAGCTCTGCTGACGCGCCAGCTCTCGGAACTGGTCACAAGCTTTAGGATAGTCCCAGTCTGATAGCTGGGTCTTGCCTGGTAAAAATCCTTTCCCCCAGCCAGTTTCCCAAACCAGTAGGAATATAATTGACACTTACCATTCTGAAGCTGCATGTCTGTGAGGCAAACTAAATAAATTAAACGGATCCTGCTTTAATCTTCTTTTTTAGACCCAAATGCCTTAATCAAAAGGAAAACAAAACAGAACAAAACAAATGTTCCCCGAGGTCCTTTTTTAAACCACCAGAGCATAAGCAAAGAAATCGCTGTCTAGTTTTTAATGGGTTATCCAATGCCTATCCCTTAACACCACAGATGAGTGGGAGCTGCTTTGAACGGCGTCCTATCCTATCCTGACACTCCCCAGCTCTGCCTTCCTATCCATCTATCATGTGTGGCCAAGACTAAGCAGAAGTTCCATTCTGAAACAAAATTAGGAGGATGCTTCGGTTGGATATTTGGCTTGGCTTGGCACAACTACTATAAAAATTCCACGTAAAAGCACATTTGATCCCCTCCTGCAAACGCAGGGAGGCGTTTGCGGTCCCTAGTACTATCCCCAACGCATACTTGGACAGTAACCGCACCTAAGCTGCAGGACTTCATTTGGGGTGAGCTGTCCCAGAAAGCTCATTTGCTCTTACCATTAAGGCGAGCGACTCTAAAAGGCTAGCCCGATGCTTTTAACTATGTTTGAGAGGCCAGTCAGATCTTGTTAGCAACAGCTGCACACTTACCAGGCTCCCAGGGCCTTGACAGAGCCGTCCCAGTCCTTCTGGGATTGGGGACATGCAATGAAATCAACCAATCCTTCGCTGGAGGCACAAATGCACGCTGCACCAGATTCTCATTTTTCCAAATAAAAAAAAAGGAACGTAGAAAAAAAAAAAAAAGCAAGCAAGACAACCTCCTCCAAAGTTCCTCCTCTGTTGGCCTCTCCCTGGCAGATACAGCTCGCCAAGGTCCTGGCTGCACTTTCAAAAGTACTGCTCAATAAAAGGATTTTAAAGGCTGTGCTGGGAGCCGGCGCTTCTGATCCCCCCTTTGGCTTTTTCTCCATCAGCATTCCTCGGCAAGCCTGCACAAAGCGGGGTACACTACATTATTTATGTCAGCTTTAGGCTCTGGAAAACACACACTGGCATCCTGATTACTAAGAATCCTCGTGGACACAATTAAACTGTTCCCACATATAGTCCGCCCCCCCCCCACCCTCTGTCTCTTCCCTGATTCAACCTCTTTCAGAGCAAACAAAAGCACTTTGAGACGTGTCCCAACTCATGGAGTAGAAGCCAAGAGAACACTGAAATACGGCCACTGTGGCACATGAGTGTGGGGGAAAGGTCCTGACCATGGGGTGAGCAGAAGACACTCCTGAGAGAAAAGGGCAGGTGATGTTGGGGGGGTGGGGGTAGAGGGAAAGCCTCCTCAAGCAGCCTCTCTGGGTTTGGAGCAGGGACACTGGATAGCAGCATTAAGGCACTACATAAAGCATTCGAATGAATTCATGGAAGATTGACTTAGAATGGGCTGTTAAGGGAAGTCAGGAATACTGGGCAACACAACTAACCTTTCGAGCTGGATGAAAAGCGATCACGCTCATTCAACAAACGCTCCTTGGTGCCCCATCGAAGTCATAGTTCCAGACAGGAAGACCAGAGGTTTGGCCAAGGAGAGAAATGATTTGGTCCCCAAGTCTCCTCTTCAGTGAAATGAACAATTCTCCAAGCTTCAGCCCACCCGTTCCCTTCTTGTTATCGCTCAGCATCGCACCATGAGCTAGCTCGGTATATTAGCCACGGGCAGAATGAACTCCACGCGGGCATGATGAAGGCAGTACAGTCACAGGAACTTTCTCCTCTGGAGGAGTAGAGAGACAGCCATGAAATTCCCCCTGTGTCTAGCCGGAGACTCCCTGCTTGGCAGGCAGAGGTGACTTCACTTTGTGAAAGCCCCAGGCACTGCTTAGTGAGACAACCTTTGGCAGGACCTCACAGTTAAGCCAGCTCATCTGAGCAAGAAGTCAGCTTGGGGAGAGGCAGTTGTCTCATCCGAGAGCGAGAAGAGAAACTCGCCTTTCTCAAAGGCTTCCCGTGCATGCTTCTTCCTATGTGGGTAGGTTCTTTTTTTTTTCTTTTCTTTTTTTTTTTTTTTTTTTTTGCAATGGCTACTTCTGATGACTTATTCCATTTCAACTCAGCTCATGGGTGGAGGGTTGCTATCTGAAATGGAAGTGCTGGATAGAAGACAGGGTGGAAGTCAAACGGAGCAGAGCTCAGAGGGGCAAACCCATCTCCGGCGCACGCATTAGCAAAGCAATGGGCAATGTTCTCTAGTGCCGAGACAGTGGTGTGACCCCTCAACCACAAGCACATGGAAGGCAGCCTCCCAGGGAAAGTACATCCCATGCCCATCCCCACGACAGGCAGCAACACAACCAGGTGCCCGAAGGCCAGATCAGCAGAAGAACGAAGGGTGCAAATTGCCCTGAGGATGGATCCCAGCAATATATTGGGAGTGTCACTCCAGCCCACCCACCTTCACTAGTGGATCCTTAGTCCATGTGGGTACAAATGTTTTCTTAGATTGGAGAAGTTTCTCTCATCTTCTCCTCAAAAACATCAGCCGCGTTGTAATTTTTCTAGATTAAGAGCCAGAAGCAAGTAAGTAGAGCTCTAAGGACCAAGGCATTTCCTCAGGAACCAGATCATTCCAGGATGTTATATGCTTCTTTAGGAACTAATTCATTATTAACTTTGAAGCTGACCTCAGGCTAAAATCCACGGCAAGGGTCGCCAGCAGACCCCTCTACTGCCCTCAGGTGCTGTGCAATATAAGAAGGCCTAAGGGTATGCCAAGTATCTGCTAAATCTGTTTTCTTAGACAAGCTATCCGCCTTCCTTGGGTCTCGGTTTTCTCATCTGGAACCCAAATATATAAAATAAAATTTTAAAAAATGGATTTTCCCCAAAATTTTAAATTACATAATTAACTAATTTGTGTGTGTGCATGCACGGGCTCACACATGTGTGGTACAGTGCACACATGGGCAGAAGACAGTGTGCAGGTATCACTGCTTCCCTCTATCATTTGGGTCTAGGGATGGAATTCAGGTCATCCGGCTTGGCAGCAAGCATCTTTCCCTGTCTACATTCATAGACTTTGGAGAATTTGGTGAGAAATGAAATACTTAGTTCTATGACCCTGGCACTCTGTGAGCTCAGATAACTCTTCGTGGCTTGGAGCTTCCTGTTATCAATTACGTGGCATGAAGCATATACCACATGGATCAAGCATGCCCAAAACACATATCTAACTGTTCCCTGAACCACTGGCTCTCATTACCGGCAGTCTGTGTGCAACACACAGCACCCCATCATTTGCCTACAACACACCTTAAGATGAGTTGCCCCGTGGCGGAGGTCTCAATAAGCACCGGGGAGGGAATGAAAGCAGGAAAGATGCGCATCATGCAACAAGTATGCTTTGACAAGATTACAAGTTTTCCAAAAACAACTGGATACCTTTCTGGTGATTAAATCATAAGCTAAAACAATTCTGGAGTTTGGAGATCCGGAGCAAGTCTGCTCTCTACTGGACGTGGAAAGATAAAAGTGACCAGGGCGGGTCCCATCTTCCAGGATCTTCTTTCTTACCTATAAACCCCTTCCATGGGCTGGAGAGATGGCTTAGCGGTTAACAGCACCAATTGCTCTTCCAGAGGACCCGGGTTCAATTCCCAGTACCCACATGGCAGCTCACAGCTGTCTGTAATCCCAGTTCTAGGGGCCCGGCAGCCATGGCAAAAACCCAAATGCACATAAAATAAAAAATAAATAAATTTTAAAAACAACCCTCCATAAACTGCAGAAGAGAAAGGTTGAGCAGAAGCTGCAGGGGAGCAAGGCTGAGACCCTCTGATGCAAAACTAGCACAAAGAAGAAAAAAGGTGACTCGCTGCCTCGTGCCATGCACACAGCTCTCTACTACGGTTCCTTTGCTTACCCTGTCTCTCATAATGCTGGAGGAGCAAGCAATGAGATTTCCGGTCTGATATTCCTATCACTGTCTGATAATTCAGCGCCAGTTCAGTCCAGTGTCTCTAATTAAATATAGTGCTCATAGGATCAGCACTTTTCCTGCCAAACGTAAGCTTTAAAGAAATTGTCACTTTATTTTTCTCTAGAGACAGGGTATTGCTAAGTAGCTGAAGGGGCTAAGGCTGGCCTAAAACTCACTATGTAGCCTAGGCTGGCCTCAAACTCTTGACTTTTGCACCTCTGCCTCCTGAGTACTAGGATTACATGTGTCTACTACCATGCCTGCTTAAATTTTGATTTCTTTGTTTCTTTTCTCCCTGTTTTATTATTTTGTATTTCTTTCGTACATTACAACCTAACTAAAGTTTCCCTCTCTCCATTCCCCTTTTCCTTCCCCCAGATCCACTCCTCTATTTCCCTTCAAAAAGAAAAAAAAAAAAAACCAAACAGATCTCCCTCCTCTTCAGGTTCTCTATAAATAACATTCTACAGTCAGTATATGTTACGTAGTTCATCTGTCTATTTATTATCTACCCTTCTTCCTTCCTTCCTTCCTTCCTTCCTTCCTTCCTTCCTTCCTTCCTTCCCTCCCTCCCCCCCTCCCTCCCTCCCTCCCTCTCTCTCTCTCTCTCTCTCTCTCTCTCTCTCTCTCTCTCTCTCTCTCTCTTTTCTTACAAATTAATGTCTACATCACTGGGGATCAAACTTATAGCCTCACATGTTGTAGGCAAACATTCTACCACTGAGTTACAATATATATTACATATACAGCCAACCCAATATGCACAAACTGCTAACGTCTCTGAAGAATACAGCAAGCTTCGTTGCCATGCATCTTTAGTAGTATCAGAGTTAGCAGACTGCACACTCTCCACAGGGGCAACAAAGCCGAGAGGTCTTGAACACACAGCTATTTGAGGCAGTAACCACATGGCGCTTTCAAAAACAAAGGCTAGGGACAATATAAATCTTCACAGGAAACACATCCCACAGCATCTTCCCAGCTAGGAAATGCCTAAACATTGTCTACCGCTAGACACCTGAACTGCATCAACAGTAAGAGCCATTCCTTCGTGAGGGTTTCGAGCAAATCCTTCTTTCTCACTCCCTGTCAAGCCGCTTGAACAAAAATGTGGTCTATTGCATCATGCGCTGAAGCTGTTCCTCCAGTTGGAACATGAATTACTAGTCCTTCCCGCACACATCAGCCAAATCAAGTTGTAACATGGTCCTGCTTTATTTACTCCACAGATCACAGCTAATTGCTTTCTAATACGACTCATGATTTTGCTCCATTAAGCTAACATTTCCCTTATTTTCCCCTTATTTAGGATGTAGCACCGTGGAGCTGTATCCTAAATCAGTCAGCATTAAGTAGCGCATTTCTTCTCTCACAGGCTGTACTTCAGCTCAGGGTGATTCTGACTTCATGGGGACGTGGGGAGCCTGACACTGTGCAGGGTTACGAATGTCAGTCTAAGACACAGACCTCTCTTTATCTCTGGAAACAGACAAGGACATGCTCTTAGTGGTCTTTAAATTCTGCTTCTTTTCTTCTCTACATGGAAGCTCAATCTTAGTTCTTAATTATGAATGTTCTTAAACACGTACAACTGAGGTGCAGGTGTGCTCCCTGGCTGCAGAGGTAAGCCACTTGCCATCGCTTCCAGGGCAGTTAGGAAATGGGGCACCTAGTTCCTGTTTCCTTAAGGACCGAACAATCCCTAAAGACAAACTTCAAATTGGTGGCTTTAAAGAAAAATTAAGATGGCAGAAAAGATTAAGAAACAAGATAATCCTCATCTGAATAGCTCCCTTCAATGACGCGGAGGAAAAGCAGCCATGGTGTTCCCTGAAGTTCAAGGCAAAACTGTTGAAGGAGAGGGCTCAGAGCACCTGTCTTGTCTGTACAAGCCGACTCCAGAGGGTGACTGATTCTGCAGTGTTCTGTACTGTGACCGGGCAAGAAAGCACAGGGCTCTTGGTAGAGGCCAAAGAGAGACTCCAGGGCTGGAGCAGAATATGGCTTCCTACTTTCCATCATGTGTTCCAGAGAATGTCTTCCGTCAGCCTCTTCTTGACCCTTAGTGGTTATGTATTTCTGCCCTCTCTGCCAGACTCAGGCATCTTGGAAGGTTTCCCTGTGGCTTGGGGAACTAGTTTCCAATCCTGTCTTTCTGAAGCACTTTACATTAAAGTTACAAAACAATTGGGCTGGAGAGATGGCTCAGTGGTTAAGAGCACTGGCAACTCATCCAGAGGACCCAGGTTCAATTCCCAGTGGTAGCTCACCAAGGTCTCTGTAGCTGTAATCGCAGATGGTCTGATGCCCTCTTCAGGCTTCCAGGGGCAACAGGCATTCACATATATAGGCAGGCAAAACATCTGTACACATAAAATAATTTCTTAAAAAAGAGTCCCAATAGGAATTTTACGTTTATCTAGTCCGAACCCCTCAGAGTGTTGATCAATTAAAGCAAGGGCTCCCCCCATGTCATGGTAGGGCCAGGAAAATAAATTAGTGTAGAAATTCCTTTCTCCATATGTATCCATCATCTTCCATCATTTTTTTTAACTTTTTGATGCTTACTACTCCTCTACTCTTCCATTTTTGTCCATGAAAATAGATCACAGTCCACATCTGATAACTTATCATTGCCAGGAAGAAGTAAAAGTCTGGGCAATATAGCATATATGGTTCTGGAGGGCTGGCATGGGCCTGTTGCGAGCAGAACCAGAGCTGCAAAGGTAGTCCCTAAGGAGTCCACAATGGTTCTGAGTTGTGAAGAATGACTCGCACCTATAAGATAGGACTGGGTCCATCCACATCCCTGTTTCTCATCAGTACAGGGAGGTGAGCAATGCACTTTGCTCTTTGAGCTTGTGACTGTCTATGTCACTCCTGGAATAAACTTAGGATGGAAGCCAGGGGTTGCTATCACCTTTCTATCATCACGACCTCTATTTTATTTCTATTATCTCTATTTCTATTATCAAGACCCTTCCAAACCCTTCCCTGGCAGGTCAGAGCCCAGGCAGAGCCCACTCATCTGGGAAACCCCTCTGAGAGGCATGTCCTGTGAGAGGCCCGCAAAATCCTTGCTGTCCCATCTCTGCAGGCGGCAGCGGAGAGCTGTACGCATTTCCCCCAGAAAAGCACGCCGACAGCAGTGCACCCCGAAATTTGTGCGGTGCCGGAGGGAATCCCCTGCAGTTGAAAGCTGCAGGCAGACAGACTGGGGAGCCAGTCTCACTCCTAGGGGCACTGCGTGGTAGGAAGGGCGGGTTCTGACCCTTCTCTACTCTCTGAATAGGTAGGGGACAGCATTCCCTGTGCTTTAGTGGCTTCCTGCCACCTTTTGCATTTCCGCTCTGGCTGTCCTGCCTCAGCTGAAGCGGCATTTCCATGTTAATATCTAACGCCTAGCTTCACTTTTTATCAACATCACTTAATATTTCCCAGGTCAAATGCTCGGATGTCAAAAGTCTATAAATAAACACATTCAGAGGTTAAAAAAAAATATTTCCCAGGTCACTCGTGTGGTAGATAATAGTATCAACAACATTACAACTTAAACATGCTAGCTGTATATAACTCTATATACACAGCTCTATGTATATATCTACATTTTTCTAATATAAATATAATGAATGTTGCAAATTTAAAGGAAATCGAGGCACGTGGCTCTAAAGAAAGTCTCACGTGCTTTTCCACACCTTGCTAACCAGTTGTACATGTGTTAGACATATTATCCTAGGTGAAATTTCATCATTTATTTTCTTTACTGCATTAAAAAAATGACAGTATTACTTTGAGCCTCTCTCCCTTCAGAGAAAACTGTCACCAGGGGAAGAAATACACTAAAAATGAACTTTTCATTATGTCCTCTCGCCCAGCTAGAAAGCTCAGAGAAGACCCCCACACTGCTTTTCATCCTGGGGACCGATGCTCGAACGTGTCAGAAAGCTATTTATTTTCTCACAGGCAACTCGGGCTTGGCACCGTGTAAACCCAGTGTTTGCTGAGATTCCCTTGGGGACAAAGGGAAAATCGTCTGTATAGATCAAACGTGTATTAGTTGCTTTAGCGATTGGTCCCCGGAGACCGATAAAGACCTTTTTAGACAGATCTCACTGCACAGCTCTTTAGAGATCTCATTGAATTAGCCTTGGGTATCACAGGTTTGGGGCTTTCTTCAGGTCCTATGCATCAGAGGAAGAGAACAGTGAATTAGAAGACTGGATGAGACCTGCTACCCTTCATCCTAGATGAGTCTCAATACCAAGTCCATGCTCTCGTCCCCATCAATATTTCATGCTCCCGGAGTCATAAGAAAACACATCTGTTGCCTCCCTGCATCGTAATGTGTGGGATGGAGCAAAGATTATTACAGAGCAGGTTCGGGAATTTAAAAATTTATCACCTTCTCAATTTAGAAAGCAGGTATGTGGTTAGGACTTATGAAGGCTCAACAAGCCTGAAATGACCAAGGGGCCAAGCCTTGTTCCTGAGAAATCTGTGATGTGCGGGAAATCAGATGCAGCGGGAGGTGCGAGGTGGGAGGTGGTCAGAACCGCGGCTGTTCGTGCTGCACAGTGAGGCGGAAGGTGAAGGCCTCAAGTCCCTGGTGTGCTCTGAACAGACGGTTTGCTGTGTAGTGTAGCACCTTTTGGTGTGTGTGTGCGTTGTCAGTGGGGAACGGGGGGAGAGAGAATATGTATATGTACGCCCCCCCCATATATATATATATATGGAGGGAGGGAGGGAGGGAGGGAGGGAGGGAGAGAGAGAGAGAGAGAGAGAGAGAGAGAGAGAGAGAGAGAGAGAAAGGAATTAGCTATTACACGATCTGAGTTTTTACCAAGTAGGCTTATCTCTTCTCCTTTAGCACACCAGGGGCCAGGGCTATTATTGCCATGGTGCAGTGTTTCTTGGTGTTCAGCTCTGATTCACATGTATGTGCTTGATGCTGTGCAGCAAGGTTAGCCAGCTCTCTAGCAAAGCCATCCTCAGAACCTGGGGTAGACCCAGAGTGTTTCTCTGCCATGCTAGACCTTCCAAAGAATTAGCCTGGGCTAACTGACTTTTTCTTCTGCTGTTGGATGCATTTTGGAGACTTGCAATTTTGCCACATCATCTACGAGCTAGCATATCCGAAGGCTTCCTTGGAAGGGAGGTGCCCAGCCATTGCTCATGAATAAATGGGGGCTAATCATTCCAGCGGCAGTCTCAGAGGAAGCCAGATACGTTTCGGTACTAGATGCAAAACACTGTCTTCTCAGCATTCGCATGGAGGAGTTTCACACACAGCCAAATGGTGAAACAGGGAATGAGCCTAAGTGATGGATGGTCTCATACCCCTGTAGCCCACCTGTTTGCAGTGGTGGCCTCACCGGAATGAATTCCAGGAACTTGGCTGCCAGTCAGTGTGGTAGCCACAGCACTGTGGTTCATAGACATACTGCGTCTCCTCTGGCCACTCCACTTCCACATATTTTTTTATTTGCCTTATCTCTTGGTCGTTTGGCTCAGCCATTAAGAGCAGGAGGTACTTAAAAAGATGCATGTTCTTGTCCAGTAAAGAGACAGCACAGATTCCCTTGACACAAGGGACACAGCTAGGAATCAAAGCCACCTAGCAGTTCTCCCACAGACAGAGATGGACAGACGCTGGCTGGATTTGTTTAGGGTGTGGCTTAGAGAACAGGGTTCTTTCTAAGAACTCGCTAGACCGTTAAAGAGGCTTTAAACTTCCATGAGCAGCGTTTACCAATAAATAAAAAAACTCATTTTATTTCCTCTTCTAAGACAACACATAGAGTGTCAGGATAGCTGACATCTGAAAGTTCAACAGAGGTGGCCCTTTCGTGTTAGTGCCAACCCTTCGGAAGTGGGCTGTTTTCAAGGGAGGTCATAGGACAAACTTGTAACAATGACAGAAGAAATATTCCCCTAGAAGAATATCACCAAGATAGAAATCTAAACCTTATTCCTCTTAAAAGCAAAACAAAACAAAACTCTCGTCTGGCTCTATCATTTAGCGGGTAAGCCTCCGCTCTACTCAATTGTCTCCGGCCCCTTTCCCACCAACTGCTCTTCGCTGTACACTGCAGGAACTCCACGTGTCTAGATAATCTATCTCACCTCATACAATGCCCAAAGTCTGTTTACGGGTTTCGTTCTGCTAAAAGAGGTTTTCTTCCAGTCTACCTCTTAAACATAAAATATAAAACTTATATGTCCTTCAAGACCCGTTCACACATTTTTCTTCAGTGAGCTTCCATGTTCTCTCTCTCTCTTTTGCAATCAAAGTACGGTTTTGTGTTTCATTCATGACAGTGTAAACTTAGCATGGAATGATTCCCATAAAGCACTTTTCCCATAAAGCATTTTGTCAGTGACCTACAGATTATGGGTACTTAACAATTGTTCACACCCGTTATTACCCACCATTGAGCTTACTATTAATGCAGCGTTCTTGTATTAACCCCAAAGTTTTGTTCATAGCTATTTTGAAGCATTAACACCTTGTTCAGTCTTGGACCTAGAAGGTCTCAGGATTCTACATGACACATAGTCAAGTTGCTGACGATACCCATCAGGAAAAACAAACAACAACAACAAAACATACAACAGAGCAAGGAGCCTGTCAGTTCTGTTCCCAAGAGCAGACATCTCCGAATTGGCTTTCCTTGTCTTTGGTCACCACTGAGGATATACTGCACCCCAGGCTGGCCTCCAGAAAACACACGTCTTAGGGGCTGAAGGAGAAGATGTGAGAGAAGAGCTTACTCTCGCCTTTCCATCACACTAATCAAACTATGTGTTACAGCGCCTTTCCTTAATCTGATCTGAGAAGGGCCTTAATAACAGGGTAAAAGCAAAGAGCGAAGCCGGTTCTTGGAGGAGCGCTCACTTTAATGGCAATTTCTTTGTTGTCCTCTGCGACAAGAACGGCCCCTTCCTGGGGCCAATTGTTGCACTTGGCTCCAAGAGGAAAGCCCTCCTGGAGGCTGCACACATTTCTCAGGGCACAAGTCAGCCCTTTCTGATTTAATTAGAGTTTTTTTTTTTTTTTTTCTCTCTCCACCTCTCTTGACCTTCTGCTTGATTATGTAGTGAAGCATTCCTGGAGAGCAATAATCCAGTAAGGCCGACATCAACCTTCACAGCTAGGAAAATGACCAAGCCGTCAGGATTCCAGCCTTACAACTTCCAGACGGGGTCAGTGCGGAGATTTACCAGCAGAGAAGCTGAAGGGCCAGAATCCGTGAAGAGGGGGAAGAAGTAGAGAGTTAGAGAAATAAAAGGACCCAGACCATCGGAGGCTTTGCATTTCAAGGTGTGCTGGACGCCTTTGCTTCTCTGTGCCGTGCACACCATTAACAGGGTGATTTAATAATTTCAGTGGGAGCTGCCACCCCCCTAGAATGCTATTAGTGTCAGAGGCAGGGAAAATGAGGAAGCCTCCCCACCACACACACACACTTTCAGAGTAGGCAAACACAAGCTTAGAAACGTGTTTGCATTTGGATTGGATGATCTAAACCAACAACATTCAACCTTTTCACTGGGAGTTGGGCGCTGTTTGACAGGGCCTACTTTTCATCGGTCTGGTTCAAAGTCGACACACTGAAGAGGCTTCCTTAATAGGAGGCACTAATAAGATTATTCCCTTAAAGATCTAACCTTGGCACCCATCCTCCTACCAGGAGCTGAGCAGATTCGTTTTCTAAATTGCTTACCTTCAAAAATACTCCGTTGACTAGGCCAGGGTCTCAGCATGGCATGCCGAGGCACTATTAGTAAGAGTCTCCTTTGGGTTTGAAGTGGACTTTATTTCAGCCTCTGTCTCTTTGGAATAATTTTCTCTCAATCAAATTTTAATTCCTCACGCTAAACACAAACAGCATTTTTCAATGGGATAAATCCCAAGAATGATAACTCACCTCTCCCAAAAGTCTAATCCCCAAACAACTTGCCCCTCTAATCAGGGGTTCTATTTCAGCAACAGCAAAATTTCTAGGAGCTGGAACATGGTTCACTACGCAGAGGTGCTAGATGCCAAGCCTGATGACTTGAGAGCCATCCCTAGGTCTTACATGATAGAAGGAGAGAATACACACACACACATACACACACACACACACACACACACACACACACACACACACACTGCCCTCTTTCTTCCCTGAGCACAATATGGCACTTGTACTCTTTCCCCACATAGATAAATAAATATTATAAGATCTAATACAGCCAACATAGGCACATTACTAACCAAGCATGAGTCAATGCAAGGAGAGAAAAGAACGGGGACACAACTGTGTTATTGTATATTACTTATATATATATGTATGTATGTATATATACATATATATGTTAAATGGCCCCACTCAAAATTCCTTTCTCTAACTTGTATTTTGACCTATTTAAGATCACAACACACACAAAAAAAAAAAAGAAGAAAAAAAGATCACAACACAAAATCTTCAGTTGAATGGAGAGGTTTGGGGGAGAAAGGCCATGCACTGTCATCAATCTGAATTCCTCCTGCCTTCCCACCTGCTGCCTTCCCATGGCAAGGCTGATAAAATCCTCTGAAATAGTGCGGACCGTCTTCACTTTTCCATATAGGAGGAGAATGACACAGCCACTTAAAAGGAAGGTGACTGAAAACCAGGGACTCTTAAAACAGTTCATTGTGTTTCTCAAAGGTCAAAGACTGAGCGCTGTGTGATATTTTATGATCTAAATGGGGCATAAAAATAATTTCCTCGGAATTAAACTGGAGTTTACTCTCTTCTTAGGAGAGAGGAGACTGAAGTTAACTGAGGGTGTGGGAGCCCCATGCTTGCAAGAGTGTCTTGTATAACTATATCCTAACATCCCACAGCCTGGAGGACCAGTGAGGCCCACGCCACTGTCTCTCACATGTGTTTCTTTCTATGTTAACATAGAAACTTTGGAGGAAGGAATTCCTCTTGTGAATGGTGGTGTGTTAAAACTTTAACAGGCTACATTTCCCTTTTCTTATCTGGATGTTAAGGAAATGGAATAAGTTTGAACTAAGTGCATTCTAGGACTGAAGGGTCACTGCCATAGGTAATATTTTTTTTAAAAAAAAAACTTTCTAGTGTATTGTCAATGAATAGGCTGCTTTCTTACAAGGCTCCTAATACTGAAAGAACAAATGAATTTCATGAAAAAGAAAACTTTGAACTTGCAGTACCTACTGAGACACACATTTCTTTATCCTGTACAAACATGTTAAAAACAAAGAACACAACACAAAACTTAAGACATAAGAATATGGGGGGAAAGACAAGGGTTTCTGAATTTTACGACACTATTCTCAGGAATGGAACTTCCTCCCGTTTTTCACCTAGAAGTTCCACACTGCATAGGTTACCAATGACTTTAGAAATCAACAAGTCAGACCTTAGAGAAGCTAAGTCATTTCCCCAAGACCCAAGCAGTAGCATGAACATCATGCACCATATAGATCAGACTCCCATTTTCCAGTTCAAATATTTTCACGGCAGCCCACCGAGGCTGTGAGGCCATAATTTCAGCTAAGGATACAGAAATAGACATTCAGTTATATAAACTTGGTCCTACCAAAAACTGTCCAAATTTTGGTAGAGTTTCTTATGGCTTCAAATAGCAATCCAAATAGCAATTCCTCTTCAACAGTAATCACCAGATTGTTAAATATGGAAATCTCCTGAGAATCATTAAACACTTGGGTCCCTGATCCTTGTTTCTAGACATCCAGGCGCCATCGGTGTGGGGTAGGCCTGGATGGACATGGGGAACTTAAGGCTCCTCAAGTGGCTCCCGCGGGACCCCCTCCTCTTGGGAAATGAGACAGACATCTCTTTCCTGGTGGGGAATTTGCATAAGTGTTCGCACACAGAGCTCTTCATCAACTCCCCATCCATCTCCCTCTTCCTTAAGTCACACATGTCATATTTTAAGAGGATCTGTCTGGTTTTTAAAAATTGCACTTATCAAGCCATCTTCAGCTCATTTCCCTCGGACTTGCTAATGATATCCCATCAACTGGAAATAGAAGAAATCGGATGGTTTCACGGCGCTGCGTAGTCTTCCCTTGAGTTAACGCGGCATTTCCTCCTGGAAATACCTCCACCCATGCCCAGGTTATGGGATGGGCAAGGTGAATGGCCTGACTTCAGGCCTAGCAAGATGGCCTGCTTCCGCTGCACACCGAACACCTGGCTGAGGTAGGGACAGACTGACAGACTCACGAGTACTGCGCAGGGAGAGCTTTTGTCATCATGCTGGGTGAAAGAATTAACTGATCGGTTTCAAACCTGGGACAGAAGGCTGAGGTGCCTATTTAGCCAGGCTCTCCCTGCATGCTCAGCCCCTACCTATTACAGGGTCCTCCTGGCTGGCTGGCATACTCCGGCCCCTACCCTGAACTCTCCAGTCTAAGGCGCTGGGCTGCTCTTCACTATATAATCCAACCATTTTGGTTACCTGCTTTCTTTTGTACTTGGGGCATCTTGGCTGCTACACCTGGTCCCCTGCTCTCTTCTCTACTTTTCCCTCCCCTCTCTCCTAACATGGCACAGCTCAGTCTGGTCATGCCCACTCTGGACTCTCCTTATGCATTCCACATATCTATAATAAACCTTCCCCTCCACCATACCCGGGACCAGCAATGTTCCTTTCTCTTTTTGTTTCTTTTTTTCATTCATTAACATTACCCAAAGAGAGGTTGGTCCTGGCCCATGAATCCTGAGAAGATGCTAAAGCTCTTGGAATATGTGTGTTTAAAAGGCCAGTTATGAGTGTCGCTACTTACGTAGGGGCCCTGAGTCATAGTGGATAATTTAATAGTGGGATTTACCCTGGGGGCTGTGGACCACATCGTATGAACTACAGCATTAGACAGACTAGTGTCAAAATATCAGCCACATGAATGGCCAACTGTGTCTACATGTTTGAGCCCGAGCTAAGACTTAGGACCTGACAGTTCAGGCCAGCCGGCAACTCCCTGTGCTTGACGTCATACACTGTTTATAGGAGCATTTAGCATCGCAAGTGGACAACTGGAAGCTTGGCTTTCATGACTTCCCTGGGCTGTGCCACATGACTCTCTTCCCATGCCTGATTTTAGGGTGTTTCCTTTTGCTTTAAGAAAACATAACTGGAAGATAACAGCTTCTAGTGAGCTCTAGGAATCATCTGGTATGAAGCTGAGCCTGCTCTTGAGGTCCCTCAAATGCACATGGTATCCCATGTAATGTAGTCCAGGAGACCCTTAGACAGCAGTCTAACAGGCAGAGAAGTAGGGGTGATTGTGTGGATTTTCCTGGCTGTGCAGAGAGAATGTTCTCTTTGCCTGCACTTGATCATCAGAGGACAGAACCTGGAGTTTAATGACTCATCTCTGCTACCACACAGTGAAAACCCAAGGTTTTATGCTCTCAGTCCCACTCCTGAACGCTAGCCTGCCTGAAACTACTGTCAGACCACTTTTGAGAGCCATGTGAATCTGTTTTTATTTTCTTCCTTAAGCCTAATCGTAGCTGAGATGCTTCCACTTGGCTATGCTGTAGTGTCTCATGGGTTCTTCAGGATGGACAGTATGTAAAAGAGTTTGTATATATAGTCTGACATAGTCTGGGCTTAAGGCTTGGATTGTCACTACCGCCACTATGATTTTTTAATGATTTTTTTTTAGTGGTTTCTTATTATCAATTTTTCTTAAAGCTTAAGTCGAGAATCAAACAATGACGCGCAGGTGTTCATGCTGTAGATAGCTTGATTCTGCCTCTATTTACCACCTCTCCCTCCTCAGTAGACCATAGCCTCATCAGGTCTCCCCAGCTGCCCGGGCCTCTTAACTCCGGAGCTTCAGCTACATTTGCGAGCTTACTTCGGATTGTCTGTGATAAAATATGCATATTTCCTGAAACCCAAAGTATTCTCACTGAATATAATAAGTGGAAAGTTATTTTAGAGGAAATGAAAATCTGAGATTAATATTCTCTGATGCCATCTCATCCCCTCAGGACAATCACTCACTGAACTACAGCAAAGTAAACTTGCAAAATATGGGAATTGGTTTTTCTCCTCAGACATCTAGGATGAGAGAACTTCTGAAACTATACAAAGCCAGTTTGGGGGTCTGATGCCCACCTCCTCACCTTACCAAGTAGGAATCGGGCCTTTTTGGACCCAGAAAGTCAAGGAAACTCATGACAGGATACCCAGACAGAGTAAAGCAAAAAGTAAAAATAAAAGGTGGTTGAAAACTAAGCCACTAGATAAAGTTACTGACAGCTGCTAGTCCTGGGCACAATAAATTACATCATCACCGACTTCAAGGACCTTTTGATGCTCATTCCTTCTTCTCCTTAGTCTATAAACTCTTCTGGGCTTTCCTCAGTGCTAAGCACTCTAGCTAGACGAGGGGCATGTCCCGTTGGAGTCACAGTTTCAAAGAGTAGAAAACATGACATTTAGTTTATTCCAGAGGAAATTTTTCCAAAAATACAGAATGGAAGTCTTGGCGATGGGTTATTGTATCACCATTTCTCAGGAGAACAAGGAACCTCTTCTGGTAAGGATGCGTTCCCTATGACTGTTGGGCTTAACCAGGTTTGAGGACAATGGGGAGAGATGATAAAATACAACGTAATACAAGGTTTAGGTGTTAAGTGGCAAATGAGGGGCGCAAGCCAGGGAGAGATCACTTCCGACAATGTACCTCTCATACCCTCTAAATTGTCTTGTAATAACGACCTATCCCCCAGTTTATTCAAACAGCCAAATGGCAAAGCCTCCACAAGCATGAGCGTAGATCCCTGGTGAAGCTCCTTCCCAGGTGGAGAACTAACAAAGGCAGGCAAGCAGCGGCTCGCCCACAGGCCTGTGCCTCCACCCCCTCAGCCCCTGACACTGGCACAGTATAAAAGGCTGCCTCGCAAAACTTCCAAAGCCATAAACACCGGTGGTTTTTTATTCTCACCATTTTGGAGTGGCTATTAAGTCTGATGTTGGCTTAGCCTTTCCCCCTATGGCCATATATTTTCAGTGTTTCTCTTCTAGTAACAGAAGCAGTTCTCTGACAATTAGGAGGGCTACTGAAGGCTGTGCCTTGACCTTCTTATCTCGAGATGTGATAAAAAGAGCCCTTTAAACCAGAGGTGGGGCAATGGATCTTGGCTGGTCCCTGGCTTTGGTGTCTGCTGTACATTGTCTTTAAACAATGCATTTGAGATAAGCCTCAGTTTTCTTATCTATATAGTGGGGAGTGCACTTAGCAAGAGTTAACTAAACCATGCATTCCAACAAAATGAAGTATGTGGTCAACAAGTGGCAGGGAGTAGTAGCAACATGGATTCAAGTTCCTGACAACCAAAGGGTTAATGGTTATGCACATTTAAGATGTTTGTATCCAAGATGCAGATTCTTGTCAGATGCTCCCCTTGTCATTCGTCACATGCTTTGGTCCCCACATCTCCAAGTAGAGGAACAATGTACCAGAAATGGGCAACTCTTAACTGGACCCATCTCTACCAAATACCATCTTTTCCCATTTTCTATTCTTTGTTATGCTATAACAATTTTATCATCACAGAGGACAGAAAAATAAATGTAAATACATTCTTAGAATAAGAAATTACAAAACCTATTTTCTAAGTATTCAAGTAAAAGAATGTATATTCCCTAATATCTATTTTTGAATTTTTTTCTTTCATCCTGATTGAAAATAGAGTGGACAGGCATGTGAGACTTTTTGATATGATGGAAACATTTTGAAACTGGGCTTGAGAGATGACTACATAATGATATATAGTCATCAAAAGTTACACTTACTAGGAGGGCAACTTGTATCTATAGATAAATCTATAAAGAGACTTGGCCCGAGTGTTGCAAATAACAGAGGAAGGGAAGAAAATAGAGGAAGAAAGAGAGAAATAAAAGGAGGGAGGAAGAAAGGAAGGGGATCCCAACAAGTTTTTATTTGAGGTCTAAACAGGACTTCCTCAACCCCCAAGGTACGTGATCTAATTTCTTAGAATTTAAGATTTGAAGCTTTGTAGGATTGTTCGGCTCTGGTACTTTCTACTCAGTCTGACATCAGTATAGAAAGGAATGCTGCTTGCAGAGGAGGTGGTGGTGGTGGTGCACACCTTTAATCCTAGCACCCAGGAGGCAGAGGCAGATCTCTGTGAGTTCGAGAATAGCTTGGTCTACAGAGAGAGTTCCAGAACAGGCTCCAAAGCAACACAGAGAAACTGTCTTGAAAAATCAAAACCAAAACCAAGAAAGGAAGGAAGGAAAGTAGAGAGAGAGAGAGAGAAAAACGTTGGTTCTGTGAACAATCCTAACGTTTTCTCAAACCCTCCACTTATCAATACTTGTTCTTAATCTGTATCTGGCTTCAAGGAACAGAGAAATCAAGGGAGGCAGAGGTTGACAAAGCCAAACAAGAGCAGTGAATCATTCTTCTTTGACGACATTTAAATGCCTAACCACAGGCACTGAGGCAACGGAGCCTTCTCTAGTCTGCTGCATCTTCCCATGCAGACACCACATAAGAGAAATTGGGTCTAGCAAGGTGGCTTTGATGCTCACTTGTGTAAAGGGTAAGGAACCTGATAAAATGGAGACGTGATTGGCCAATTATTTATTTGCCACATTTCCTCAGTGCCTGAGGCTCTTCCTAATGCCTCCTTCATCAGGCACTGAGCCTTTTTGGCTCTCGAGTCTCTGCTGGGATCTCTCTACAGTTGGCATGTGATCCTGTAAGCACTCATTTGATTGCCTTGTGTACACCGGGCTAATGTGTCATCCTTTCTAGGATTCATGCAAGCTAATATCTGGCATCCCAGGAAATAACCGCTAGTCTCATAGAGAAAGCATGAAGGTTGACAGGTGTGAACCTTCTTCAGCTCTCATTAGTTGTACTGCAGTGCACCCATATGCATGTTAGCCAACCCGAGTGCTTTATCATTCTGATGGGACTTAGGGAGAATCCATTTAAACCGTCAGAAGTTGCAACAGAGGAGCTGGCTATCCAGAGTCAAAAAAAAAAAAAAATGTCTACTCTGCCTCGTGTGCGACTGGTTTAATTACTTCATGCTGTAAAGAACATCTTGGGCTCTGTTCAACAAGACAGTGGGAAGTGACTGGAGGGGGAGGCGTGTGTGTGTGTGTGTGTGTGTGTGTGTGTGTGTGTGTGTGTGTGTGTGCCTTTTAGGTCTAAAGCTCAATTCAATTCCATCTCTGAAGATCACACGTTATAAGTAACCTGAGGATTTAGTGATTGTGGCCTGGATGGATTCTTTTTCTTTTTCTTCTTATGATTTGGTGACAGTATTATTGTTATTATTAATATTTATTATTATTCTTATTGAAATGCATTCTCACACTGAAACTCAGGCTGGCCTAGAATTCATTATGCACCCCAGACTAGTTTCAAGCCAGTGACAATCTTCCTTCTGTAGCCTCCAAATGCAGGGACCACAGTCCTGTTGTAAATGAATTTTCTTACATCCTTAGCTTTGATTTCATTTACTGCTCTTCGTGTCTAACTGTCACAGAGGGAAAGGCTTATTCTTTTTCTTTTTTCTTCTTAAATGGTAGCTGAGAGGTGAGAAAAGGCAAAAGAAATATCGAGTGTGAAGCCATGAGCTTCGCTTCTCACCGAAGGTCTTAAATGATGAAGGGTCCCGTATTTACTAATATGACTTGAATGTTTAGGCTCTCTCTTGAATCCTGCCACATAGCTCCCAGTGTGACGGGATGCTGGGGTGTTAGGATGTCAGTAGGTCAGGAGGGCTCCAACTCTCATGAACAGGTTAACGACCTTATAGGACAGGTTAGTAAGAGTCACACACCTCCTTATGTTGGATGAAGAAACCTCATAGCACCTATGAGGACGACATCCTCTCCAGATCTCATTCCTAAGGCCTCCAGCACTCTGCTAAAGTACATCTCTGCTCTCAGAGCTCTCCACTGGGATGCTCTGTGAAGGCGGCACAGGAGAACTAAGACATCGCGACACCTGCCGTTCCCTCTCCACTCCTCTTCTCTAGTCCCTGCTCCTTAGCCCCTGCCCCCCTCCCACAGTCCCCAGGCTGATGTACCCAACTACTTATTCCTGCCAGCACTTAAATAGACCTCTCAAATTATGGTCGTTCTCCGGGAGGTGTATCTTTAGTCCTCCCAACAGCTGCTTCTAACCTGCCTTTCTTTACTTCTGTCTCCTTGGGTGGCTGATTCTCTGTCACTCACACTCAATCCTAACATGACACCTTCTTTCCCCTTGGGTCTTTGTTCCTTGTCTCTAACCTGTCCTTTGTGAGCACAGTTATATTAATGCCACTCACCTTGTTTATTGTGTCCACCTAAGTTGCGAAGGCTGACATTCTCCACTAGCCGTTATAGCCCCAACAGGATGAAACAGATAACATTTATCTCTGTGTTTGCAAGGTCTAACACCTTAACAGGCACCTTGCAGGTGCTAAGCAACTGCCCAAGAAATGAATAAACACGGCTCTTTATAACTATCCATCAAGAAATAAAATAATAATGGAACATTTGACCTCAGGTTCAAAGAATATCTTTCCCAAATGCAAGGCTTTCAAAGCACAAAGAATAACACAGTACTGTACTTGGTTGATCAAAGGGCTTTATGTGGAAACCGATCGTTTAGAAATGGAGCGTTGGTTCTGAAACACAGAGGTAAGGCCCAGAACAATGAGAGATTGAATTCAAAATGAATAGAAACAAAACAAAACAAAACAAAAAACTCAGAAAGCAACCCTTTCATCTACTGGGACTAATTGACGTCGTCTTTTTAAATTTTATTTTTCCTAAAGGAATTTTTTCACCTAGGATCAAGTAAGGCTATGACATGACCGAAGGAACACTCGAAGGGTGATTGGGAGAAAGAAAGTAGGCGTGTAATTTCCCAGTCATGGCAGCCTCATGGAAAACACACATCATGACAGCAGCCCTTGGCCAAACCCCGAAGGCTGACGGTGCTCTGGAGCAGATGCCCACAAGAATGGAAATCTAATGGAAATCAAGAGGAGATTATACGAGCGGCAAGACTTGAAAACTAACACGCAGTCTAATGAGCGCATTATGACTGCGGGCTCTGCTTGTTAGCTGCTGAAAATATTTTCACAAGGCGCTGGGTATGGCAGGGTAATGCCAGTTATAAAATGCCGATGCTGAAAGGGAGCTCTGTGCATGCCAGGCTCAAGCAAGTCACCTGGATGATGGCAGTGATTAGAAATGTATCGTCTCGCCCAGACTTGGGTGTTCCATCACAGACACACGAGTTCCGCAGAATCCAGGAGGAAAGCGGCAGCAGCGGGCTGCGAGGAGAGGAGGGCTGCCAGAGAGCTACCAGAGGGATTCCTGGGCTCCTCTGATCCACGGAACAAGCCCCAGCTGAAGATCTGCCTCCTACAGTCACCAGGACTGTTCTCGCACGACACCCGCAGCACTCTGTAAGAGCAAAATTTTACCAGACTCGACCGCCGTGAAGACACACATGTGTGCTATGGAAATAAGAGGGACCCCAGTAGATTGTCTCATCAAACACATCATTCTCATGCAAATAAAACACTACTGCAATTTTCTGGATAAGTTTCCTGAGGTCGAGAGAGGCTAAAACTATTGGCACATCACTTAGCTGCTTGGTGAACATGATTTGGAGAGGTATTTTAGATACTTATTTTAAAATCAGTAGTGCCATTATGTACACGGTAGTAGTATGGTCTCTTTACATTGGACTGATTTATAGCTACGGGGCTCATTCACGTGTATTTCCTCTCTTTGATTGAAATACAATCCTGGAATCAATCCAGAATGGGGAGAGCTCATCTCTGGGGGTTGTGAAAGCAGATAGTATACTTTCCACACTGGGTCTACTAACACAGAACCTCCGAAATTTGAATTTTGGAGAAGAAAAACAAAGGATAAAAATCTCCCATGCGTCTGACTTTCTGGTACTGTGGATTATGTACTCAGGACTAGGTGAGCATAGCTACCTTAAAGCACTTCCCTTTTGTTCCTGTCCTGCAGGGTCTGCGGTAAGGATCAGCTACCATTTCCATGGCTCTGACGTCAGAGATTCTGGGAGGATGCTTGCAAAAGAGCAGCACGTCCAGTTCCAGACTCTCAGGGAGATGTCAGGCAAGGCTTCGCTGTTAGAACTCTGCCCCAAAGCCTTTCCTTCTTGTACTCTCTGTTTAATAATATCTCAGATTTTATTTTGTTTACTCACTTGTTTCTTGAGGCCAACTTAGCCCTCCCACCTCCAATTAAATGCAGCTATTTAAAAATAAAACAGCATGCCACAAAAAAATTAAAAGTTAAATAACATCATCTGGCAGAGATGGAAAGGTGAAAGATACAATGGAAAGAAACACAGATTGGCGGAAGCAATGAAACAAAGACGTTCTCCTTGATTTAGCATGAAGAGAATGAGGGTTGGAAAAGAAGTGACTTCTTCATGTGTTAAGTCAGTTTTTTTTTTTTTTAAGTTTGCACATTCAAACTTTTAAAGAACAGACCCAAGGACAGTTTGCCACACTTACCCTGCTTGGAGGAGGCAGTTCTGAGTGTCCTCAGAATGTGGGCCAGAGAGACACTTGGAGGGCAGGTGACTAGGGTCAAGAGGAGGTCTTGTTGAAGGGGATTGGTCTATGTAATCCCCTTGAACAAAGGTGTCTTTGGCCATCTGGGCACTGCCTCCTCCTAACACAGCCAATACTTCCTTATTAGGTCTTCATGGATGGCTTGCAGAGCCAATTGGGAAGGGGAGAAAAAACTCCGGATTTGAAGTTCATCAAGGGTAGGGTCCAGAATACTAAGTCCTTTCCTGACCTTAAAGATGAGAGGATAAAGTCGCCCCCTCAACCACCGTGGAGTTTGCCGTGTCTTTGACAGGCAGCACAATTAGGATCTAGCATAAACACACAGCCTCTGAGGACTCTAAAAGCTGACTCAATGGGAATTTGCTCTCTTTGGCTTTTCTTTCCTTTATTTAGCTTCTCAGTGGAAGCTTCACTTTGAAGCAAGGCCGGCCCTAGGCAAAAGTGCGGAGTCTGTGAAGCCCGGGTATACCTTCTGCGGGCTTCTGTCCTGTGAGTGCCGGTCGTCAGTCACCACCGCCCACAGAAAAGCGTGCCTCCTGTCTGTCAACCCCGCTTGGCCCACACTGGCCTTTCAGCCTCACTCCCTGATACCAAGGCTTCTCAGTACTGTGTTGGCTAAACGCAGTGGAGCCGATGCTACAGGGCAATATGCGTGGGGACTGGGTGGCTGGAACTGGGTTTGTTTCACAAGGGTCCTTTCAGAGCCACGACCCACTTGAAGTCTTTACGGTGTAGACAGATGATTATGATTATGATTTGAGAGCAGAACGCCTTGGCTTGCCGTACTGGCATTGGACAGGACAGCTATGTGGCTGGGATGGCCTGGCCGTACGTAGCTCTGACGGAGCTGACTGACCTGAGTCCCAATCTCAAATCTTCCTCTTTTTAGCTCAGTAAGCTTGAATAACCCTAAGTATTAATTCTTCCTTCAGCAAAACAGACCATCGGGAAAAGTAAATGAAATCAGCATTTTACATAGTCCTTGAGATTTCATAGCCATTCCCTAAAATGCATTGTTTAGCTTGAAAAAACTCCTATCTGAAAGTTTTGGGTCAGAAAGGTTTGACATTTGTTCCCTCATCCCCTGCCAGCATTTTGAAATATTTTGTAGACATGATGAGATAACTAACGTAAAGGTGAGACCCAAGTCTGGCCACCAAATTCATTTGTCTCATATATGCCTACTACACATGCTTCCAAAGTCATCTTATATTCATGAATGACTTTGTGTGTAAAACACAAAGTCACCAGATTTTCCCATTTGTACTATTAGGCTGACAATCCAAAATATTTTTAATTTTTGAGAATTTCTGATGGTACTTTGCCCTGGTGATGTTCAACCTATTTTCATATACCTGTGTTCTAAGACATTCCTGGTCAGAGTCACGCATTGGTCATAGTGCTCCAAGTTCCAGTGTACATAGTCATAGGCATGTGACAGGGTGTCTGTCTGCCCTCTTTAAACTAGCTCAGAGAGGATTTTCCCCCTGCAACTGCCGTTCAGCAACAGATTCCCTTTCCTTCCTTTTTTTCTGACATAGTATTCATTTTTTTGACACCTCGCATCCTTCTTTATTTCCTAGTCGGTGGTCTAAAGGCAATCCACGAATTAATTATGACACACAGAGCCGACTCAACCTTCAGATCCGAAATGACAGGTAAATAGCACTGTTTGAAAGGGGCACACGCCTCGTCCTCAGAAAGGCTTCCGTGTCAGAGGGCTTCTGTTTACCCACGGCGCACATGGCGGCGGGGAAGGGCGACTGGGAATCACGCTGCTGCTCGCCCCCTTCCCACAGACGCTCGCAGGTGCTATCACAGGAAAAAATGAGCATCTATCTTCCAGTTTCAAATTAGTCCATAATGGGTAATTTCATGCAGACATTATTTCTAAACAAGAAATTCCCTAAATGCTAATTGCTTCTAAGAGCTGTTCAGTTAAAGGGGATAAATATTTCCGCTCATTAAAGGGGGATGCCATTTTCCTAGTTAATGCAAGGAAGCTGCAGACAGGGTAAGGAAAAGGAGGTCAGGACTCTGGAGAGCAAGTGGCACCTCCCACACTGGAGTGTCAGACGGGAGGGCTTGGCATGGATTGGGCTCAGAATCAGTAGATGTGACAACCCGGAGAGCATCCTTCTGCACCCGACAATCACTGAGTCCTCAGCACAGCAAAATGGTTAGACAACTGTCAGTGTCGGGCCCTGATTAATAAGGAGTAGAGGTCCCACTTTCTTATTGATACTAACAACTTCTTGGCACAGTATTCAGGAGGGAATTGTGACAAACTGGAGAGCAGTCTCTGTATGACTCCAATATCGGGGTGGCGGGGCAGCTTATGGCTTCTGTTGACAAATGCCATGTTAATGGTATAGATGAGAAAAGAAGCCGTCCTTGGGGAGGACAGGGTTGCTTCGGATGCTTCAAGACCACGAAAGACAGCTAGAGAGGCCAGAACCACTGAAACGCTTGGACAGGGACAGCCCTTAATAACCTCTACTCAACATGCAACTTGCACATTCTAATTGCTATTTCCAGGCTGGGTGAGACCAAACACGGGAACACTGTACCTCACAAATCAATAGGAGACCAAAACAGGAAGGCTATACCTTGCAGGTTAAGGGTTCTGTTTGGAGTTAAGAATCAGTTTGTCCTGCATTAAATCCTTGCAAGTTAAGATATCTATTTATAATTAAAAAGCTCCTGTTTGTCCTGGGTCAGTTAAGGTTTCTGTTTGTAATTAAAGATAAGTTCCTGTTTCTCAGGTCTGATGTAAACCCCTTGCAAGCCCAGTCACATGATGTACATCCTTCCTCTTGCTCTGTCCCTTTCATTGTACCTTTCCAACAATGTGTAACAGTTAAGACTCTATCCCTTATGTCTCCTATAAAAGGGACTTCCAGAGGCCAGTAGGGGCCACTCTCTCAAATCGCGACTTGGGGTGAGACTGTCAGTTGGCCAGCCATGGGTGCACCCCCAAATACAGCTTGCTTTAATGGGACACTCGTGGATTTGGTCTTTTCTTCTCGAGATTTTTAGGCTTAAGAGTGGAGGAGATGTGAAAGAAGCAAGACATCCTTAGACTCTTGAGGAAGTCTCAACTAGTGAGGGGAAACCAAACATCCATCAGATAGTTCTGTATATACACACAGAGAGACATACACAAACATATTTACACACACACACCCCATTACACGTTCTCACTCACACACACACAGGTCAAATGAACTCTTAACGAATACGGGGCAAGAGAAGCACATACTGTAAAAAGCATCTGTGTGGCAAGCAAGGGTTACATAGACCGGGAAATTGTGCATGCCTCATCCAGAACTGATAACGGAGCCAAGAGCAGCAGGATGGAGTGTGAAGACAGAAGGAAGAAAAAGAAAAAGCAGGTGGTGTGTTCAAAGCCCTGAGGAGGAAGACGCTAGAGGGATGGGAAGAAGGAGAAAATGAGCCAGTGTACTTGGGACCAGGAGACAGAGAAGAGGTGGTGGGAGATGAAGTTGGAAAGTCATCTGGGCTGGTCGGGAGAGTTGTATCATGTAGCTGGATTTTAATCTTTATCCAAAGAACAATGACTCAGAGAGGCGGTTCAGGGGAGGTGTTCACAAAGAGCAGAGACCAAGAGTGAAAGTGGACAGATGAGTTAGGTGTCTGTCCTGGCTCTGGCTGGTACAAGAAGATGGTGTCAGTTGAGACAAAGCCCTTACAGATGCCCTTGCTCCTATTAAGTCTACAGGCATGGCATCCATACTATCTTATTTCTTTGTTCTCTGCTTTCTCTCAGATCCTCTCTGTTGTTAAATATAATAAAGTAACAGCAGTGACTAAAACATACTCTTTATTTCTCCCCCCCCCCGTGTGTGCATGTGCACGCACCCACACATGTGCATATTCCCTAGAGATTGAGTTACAGGAGGTTGTGAGCCACCCTGTGTGGTGCTGGGAACCAAATTCAGGTTTTCTGCAAGAACAGCAAGTGCTCGTAACCACTGAGCCATCTCTCCAGCGATTCCCCCCCTCCTAGATAGATCCTTATTCATACATATGTCTGTAGTACTGGGCATCCTATTTCTAAAGAAACAATTTCTGTTTTGTTGAGATAGAGTCTTATGTAGCTGCAGCTTTCCTTCAAGTCCTGATCCTCTTGCCTCATCCTACCAAGTGCTGAGATTCTAGGCATCACTACGATGCCCTGGCCCAGCTAAAAAAATAACGTCTTGGGTTTTGTCCTCTTTTTCCTTTCTTCTCAGCCTTCTGGAACATGGCTTTTGTCTCCATCACTTCAGTGGCACAGTTCTCCTGATGGCCATTAGTCATCCCCAGCTATAAGCGGGGCTCCCGTGAACAGGGAGCTACATTTAAAGGCATGACTCACTTTCATCTCCTTGAATTCTCCCCTTCCTTTAATTTTGGGGCTTTGCGTTCCCTTGGCTCCTTCATCTCATCACTCACAGTTGCCTTCGAGGCTTTCCCCAGCCCCTGGAACTTTCAATTTGGGATTTCTGACGATGGGGGCTGTGTCTGGGTCACTTGCCAGCAGAATCTGACTTGACTCATTGGGGGATTTCTCCCTTAAATTCTCCTAAAATTTACTCATGAGCCTCAGATCACCTAGATGATCGTGTTATTTAATAGATTCACCACTGGGGAGAAACAGGGCTAAAATACGATCTTTCCCCACGATGGTTCCCTGCAAAGGGGCTTTCTAGTTGGTTACCTGCAAAATGTTCTTGCCATGTGTTTACACGCCAGTCTTTCAAAACACGAACTAATAGATTACCATTTTTGTTTAAAAGCAAAGCACAAACATCTCCCCTCAACAAGGAGAGGGTTCACAGTCCTGGCACCAAGGTCCATGTTTACCATGCCTTCTTCTGCTGCTTGCACATCCCAGGCTTGCTATAATTGTCCCCCACTCTTCCCTCCCCAGACCTCAGGTCAGCATAACCATGTGCTCCACTCAGGATTCTGCAGTCTTGATGTTTATCTTGTAAAATGAACATTAATTTGGAAATGTCTTTAGAAAAAAGAGCAAAGTTGCAAAGACACTTGGATATATAACTTCTTCCGTGTTGCCTTATTGCAAACCTCTCCTCTCCATAACTGCAATCTAGTGTAAAATACATGACATGGTGAATAAGCTATAACTGGAGAGGCAATGTGTAGTCCTAGAGCCTCTGTGTGCTGTGCCCATGCATGGGACAGGATGCTGCGCTGAATCTAGTTCCCTTGCTTTTAGAGCTCCTGAGCCCTGTGCCCTGTGGCTTTATCTCAATGCAGCCTTTTCTCCATGGCAGTTTCCTGGTTTTTGCAATAGGTCTAACTCCTATGGTGCTTCCTTCGCCTTTTCTTACTCCTCCTTCTCCCTGCCTCTGACTTTTCCTCTTCTCCCCCCTCCTCCTTCTTTAGTGAAAGCTTCACCCAGTATACATATGTAATGATTTTTCCTTTCTGGGCTCGTATTTTATCATTCTAATTTGACCCTCTTAGATAGCTCCACATCGCTCCCCTAAACCAGAAGCAGCGGCATGCCCCAGTAAGGGAGCCTATCTTTTCCCTAACATTTTCTTGCAGGAGAATTACTAATGGCCTGGCTCTCCTACCAGGTGACCATTTATTCAAATCAACCCGCCAGAACCAGTACAACTTACTCCGTTTTAAAGTTCGCCACCAAAAGGAACACTCTGGAAACAAGTGTGCGAGTTGCCAAGGTGCGTCTCGCCAACAGGAGTTTTATGTGGCAGGCGCATGCCACTTGAAGCACTGGCGTCACCCATGCTAGCGGCAGAGCTTCGGATTTCATCTGGGTTCAGAGTGGTCTGGTGGGTGACACATCTCCTGTAATATATTCTTCAATTAAATAGGTAGATCGAAATAGAATTTAAATATTCAGGAATAATAATTGATGGGGAGCGGAGCCCTAAGCGATATTCCTCACTGTCTATCATTTTTCTATTCTTACTTCTCAAATTTAGGGCTTATTAACATTTTTCTAATATTTCTCTCTAAGCAAGCAGAAAGGTGCACGCAGAAGTAAAACCAGAGAGTTAGGAAGTTACGGCAGGCTGCCCCACAGGACCCTGTGTCTACTTCCCTTGATTTCCTTGCTTCTGGATGTTTCTTAGGGACAGACCACAGCTGGGAAGAGAATACGTTGTTTGCAAATGGGCTTTACGGCAAAGAAAGGAGAGGTAACCGAGAAGCAAAAATTGGAAAGGAATAATACATATTTATTAAGTACTTGTCCTAACTTATTAAATATAGCTTTGCGATGACTATAGTTTTATACTTTAATCTGATGAAAATGCCCTCCATCCATTTCCTGAAGATATTACTACTATAGCTCTCATTCCACAGACAGAAAAGCGAGAATCAGGTATCATATGTCGGTATGAAGTCAATAGGAAGTAGTGGGGTCTAGATTTGAACCTGGTTCTCCTTTGTTTTCATGGGCTCACTTTGTACCATGAAGGGCAGGAAAGCAGAGACAAGAAGAGAAAAGGCGAGGAAAGGGAAGAATATTTAAATTTCAACTCCTTATTTAATTCTGCTCCTGAAGGACAAAGATCTTGGTGGCGCTTTCAGCACCAGGAGGGGCGTTTTTTTTTTTTTTTTTCCGCCCACCCTACCCACTTCTAAAAGCCAGAAAGAACATGGTTTTCCTAATGTTCTTGGAGAATCCAGGGAGTGTGGGTGTACAGAAAAGAAAGATTTTTCTTGCCCTGTATGCTTTCCTTACAGCAGAGTGGGCAGAAGCAAAGAGACAAAATGGAGAGCCCAATTAGAGCTTGAAACCTCGCAAGAGAAGGCTCCTGCAGAAGCCCTGGAAATGGCGCTGGTGTACAACAGAACTCGTTCCATAACGGTGCGCATGTTGACATGGATATTATCATGCAAATGCCTGTTAACAGACTCTTACCTCCTGGGGTAAAAATGAGTCACCTTAAAAGAAAAAAAAAGGCAGTAAAGCCCTCCATGCAGATTTATGTGACCTCTGGTAACCGCTCCCAGGGAGCTGTTATATTCTATTGTGTGAAGCCAGCTTTGGAGAAAGACTCCAGACTTCAGAGTGTAGGCAACTGCTCTTTGTGGCTCCCGAGGAGCCATTAGAATCAGTGAGGTGGACAGAGCATGTCCTCTTCTCTTCTCAAGAAACCCTCCAGAGCCACATGGAGCTGTCTCGTCTCCTGGTGCCTCTGGTTGAGACATGTTTTAAAAACACCTTCCTGCACTCATACTAAAGGCAGCGACAGGGCCACGGGTACCGAGGAGAGGAGAGAGAGTGGGCTTCACCTCAAGCGGGGGTCACCAGCCTCTGCCATCACCCCTAAGCTAGCTTTCAAGGTAGGAGCGATGGCTGGCCCTGGGTAGGGTGTGACATCATCCTAGCCATTGCCTCACAGGGAAACAGAGTTGAAAAGAACCTACAGAATGCTCAGGATGCTTGGGTTTGGATTTCCTGGTGGTCTGCAGATTCTCAGGGCCAGAAGACACAGGCAGCACCCATCAGCGTGTAAGGCAGACTAGGCGATGTGTGGCCATCTTCCCTGGTTTCTCACTTGTCCTCCCCTTCAACAGAGTTATGGGCAGAGGAAAGACTTGGTCTCCACTGCGAGAAAAACAGTATTTAGAGCTCGCAATTCAGTGGCAAGTGGCATTCATCCTTCCCTTTCGGCGGTGACAATGTGAGGAGTTGAAAAGCCCGGTTCCCTGTAACATGTACGCAATGCTCCATCGGAACTGTCACTTGCCCTTGCACTCCGCACGACCATGAGACACACAGGGGCACAGTTCACACGTCAGGCTGTCTGTCTGCTGGTTCAAGAACACTGGAAATCCAGATATTCGGGGGGAGAAAATATTTTTAAATACAGCCCTACTCCAGTCAAACTCTTTAAAGGATTGTGTATGTTGCACAAAACAGGTTTGCTCCCTTAAACAGTAAGAGAAAGCCAAAAGCAAGACCAGAATTCCCTTCTCAGTTTCTAATTATAGGATCTGAGATTTGCTGTTGATATTTTGGGTTCAATTTTTTTTTTGTCTATGTGCCGTGTAATCGCCAAGTCATTTGTTTATCCTCTCGGTACCCGTCTACTAAGAACTTACTGCATGCCATTCCACCACTTGCTACACACGGTTTGGACTTGTTCATGTCCACAGTAATATAAGTGTGTGCTATGCCATACACAAAATATACAGGTATGTAAAGCTACACACATATGTACTCAGAATATGTAATACATTTCTGGTGTTTAATACAGTACTAAAGGGAAATAAAAAACACACAAAAACCCTGAACTACTCTGGCTAACACATCATGAGCCTTTTTTTTTTTTTTTAAAGGATGCGGTGCCTTGCCAGATGAATTCTAAGGATTTTTACAGAGATTCTCTCTTTAGACACTTGGGTTTTACAATCCAAGCCAAATGCATCCTCAGGGCCACTTATTGATATGTTATAGACACAGATAAAGAGAAACCTTTGGCAGGGATGTGAATGGCCATGAGACTTTGAGTCCTGTTCTAAGGTTTGGGGTGAAAAATGAAAGACAAAGGCATATTTTTTCACTGGCTTACAAATAAAGGAAAATCCATGAGGTCGTTGAATGTCTGCCCTGCCAGAGATGGAGAAGCAGTCCGTGTTCAATACTGAAAGCATTTGATGGAGAGGCTGTGTTTACAGACAATGCTTGCCTGGTAGCAATTTCACCACTTGGGGCTGAGGGTGTGTGGTCTTTGTGGGGATAAGGTAGGGAGGAGGTGACAGAGAGGGATGCTAGCAAGTGCTTGGAAGTCATGCGTGTTTTCTTCACATCCATATCCCCCCACACCCTGCCAGCCCTAGCTTCTAGGTATGGTGCAAGATGACAGAGGCAGTGCTGGGATGTAAAGGTTACAGACACAGCCCCTCTCTTTTCTATTCTGAAGGATGCAGGGACTTCAGCATGTATGTGTCTCGGGTTGCTTTGGGGCACAGACCATCTGAAGGCCCATTATTCCTCTCTCTATTTTGGTTTCTCCGTGTTAAAAATTGATGCTCTGGCAGTTGGAGAAGGCAAGCGTGTGCATTTTCTAAGTCAGAATCATGCAGAGTTGAACATCATTTTACCCAAATAAAATTTCTGCTTTCTGAAATTTCAGCGGGCACGTTCCTTTTTTTAGCTTAAAAAAGTTTCTGGTCCGTATTAACGGTTTCTTTCACCAGTGTGGTCTTTTCCATTTTTGCCAGCTGTGGACTCAGCCAGTGTGACTTCTTTTGTGCCTGACTTTAAACAGTCTAAGAAACAGACAGCCTTCTGCCATCCATCCATGCAGTGAATGGTGCTGACAGAATAGAGGCCCTGTGCAGGCATCAAAGCCAGGGCATGGCTTCATCATATCTTTTTTTTTAAGCTTGCTTTTTATTTTGTCTGTTAATAACAAAAAAAATACACCCAAAGAGCTGAAATAGAAGTTAAATCAAGAAACCAGCCAATGAGTAAGTCAGACTCCTTGATGCTATTTCTTTATCTGTAAGCTGTAATAGGATAGAACTCCTATTTAAACATTTAAGGCAGGAATACATGGGCAACTGCAGCAAAAATAAAGCTGGCTAACACTTATTAAGAATGTATTATGTCTCGGGCTTTGTGCTAAGTATGATCTTTTAAATAAGATCCTTCTGGGAATGGAACAACTTCAAAAGCCCCATTTTACCCTGCTGGAATCTGAGCAAGGATTGGAGGAAGCCTTCACACTACATGCTCTTAAGTACTTTTTAATATTCCCCTTAAGGATGGGATACCAAAGAGCATTGCTGGGTTCGAAAATATACAGATGAAAACTCACGGGAAGTTGACTTACTGATGTCAGCTGACTACAATCTCCATAAAACAATTCAAAGGGAGCAAAGCCAACGTAAGGGACTGTAGTTGCTTGCAATAGCCATCAGAAACAGGGCACTGAAAGCGGCAACCCTAGCTTCTCGAGAGATGGTGTTACACTCTTCGAGTCCCAGCACTCGGAAGACAGAGGCAGGTGGATCTCTGTGATTTCAAGCCCAGCCTGGTCTACAAGAGTGAGTTATAGGACAGTAAGGTCTATACAGAGATATCTTTTCTTAGCAGAGAGAGAGAGAGAAAGAGAGAGTGGAAGAAAGGAAGGAGGGAAGGAAGGAAGGAAGGAAAGAAAGAAAGAAAGAAGCCATCCTGGAGGAGGACTGTTCCATGGATCAGGGATAAGCAAAATTGCCTGGGCTGGCCAGAGGAGAAAAGCTGGAATCTGCACTTGAACTTGTTTGAGGCTAACTTCAGCTCTCCTCCTACAAGTCAATGAAGATGTGAACTTAGCTTTTTGGACACAAGGAATTGGGTAAGAGCCATGTGGCCCCTGACTCTTTCGTACTATTATTTAGTACTCCTACAGACAGAGCTGTGATGACCCCACATATGCTGGCGACTGATACCTTGGGCAGAGGTTAGGAAGAAGAAGAATACGGATGTCAAATGTTTGTAGCCGTTAGCCTTGCCATTCCTTTTGAGGTCAGTTCTGCTCCTACGCTTCATTGATGCCCACACTCAACTCGGGCACAGTGAGAAACCACCTACCATGCTTGGCAAAGGACGCGGTATTTATGAGACACAGAAGTCACCTTCAGAACCACGGATCTCAGTGCTATGTGGTATGAAGTACAGCAGTATTGCTACAGCCCACAAGGCCAGCATGAGCCGTACAGGTTGTAACCCCAACCTTCCATGAGGAGCAGAGCTTGCTAGAACTCACAGCTCCGTATTCACCCAGGCGGAGCAGCTGGGCTGTTTATGAAAAGGAACCGGTGTGTGTCACTTCCAGCTCTGTAATTAAGAAGCACGGTTCCGCGGCCGTGGTTGAACTGTGGAAGAGAAGCAGTGCTCTGGTACCATAGGCAAGGCAGCCCCGAGGACTGGAGCGTGGCACAAGAGAGATGAGCACCTTCTATGTCTCTGATGATACAGGTTTTGCTGTTACTAAAACTGACTGTCTTAGTGTAAAGAGAACACCATGACCATGGCAACGCCTACAAAGGAAAACATTTATTTGGGGCTGACTTACAGTTTCAGAGGCTTAGTCTATTACTGTCATGGGGGAACGTATGGTGGCATATAGGCAGACATGGTGCTGGAGAAGGAGCTGAGAGTTCTAAGTCTGGATCCACAGGCAGCAGAAGTGAATGCCACACTAGGCTTAGTTTGAGCATCTTAGACCTCAATGACCTCAAAGTGACATACTTCCTCCAACTAGGCCACACCTACTCCAATGAAACCACACCTCCTAACAGTGCCACTCCCTGTGGGCCAAACATTCAAACACATGAATCTGTGGAGGCCTTTCCTATTGATATGACCACATGAACATTGCCTTTAATAAATAATGCATAAAACGTTTTGTAGACTCATTAGATGCTGAGGTTTGCAGTTTGGCCTGCCGATTTTCTTTCTATATTCCCAGCCCTGCCTCTTCCACACAGTATTGCACAGCCTCATAGAACAGGGTTTGGGAATCCTCTCTCTTTGACCCTTGGTTATAATCATCTCTGCTTTGCAAAGATGTTGTATGAGCAAAACAAGCGAAACAAGGAGCATGCCTTATTGTTTGCAAGCAGAGGACTTGGTAGTTAGTCAGTGCTTAATCCCTAGCAAAGAGCCTGGGACTACAAGAGCAGGGATGAACAGAAAGGGGCAGCCTTGCATTGGAAATGAAATTGTTCTGATCTGCATTTGCTTTCTGATCACTTTAGAGGGTTCCAAGACATGGTCTTAGGATGCCTACTATCTACATCCCATATGTAGATCCCAGTAAGAAGAAAAACCTTTGAACAGAGTATAAAGGAAAGCCATATTTGATAACCGTCTAGTCCTACTCCATTTAAGGGTCGTGTTTCAGTTTCTTTTGGTGGTGGGGGCAAGGAGACAGGATTTCTCTCTGTAACAGTCCAACCTGTCCTGGAACTCACTCTATAGACCATGCTGGCCTCGAACTCACAGAGATCCCCCTGTCTCTGACTCCTGAGTGCTGGGATGAAAAAGTGTGCACATGCCACCATGCCAGGCTCCCATTGTTTTTTTTTTATCTTCTTCCCACATCGGGGGCTTCAGCGGGTAGACTGCTTTCCAGCTAATCAGTTTATGTCTTCCTCCAGGGTACAGCAACAGATTAAGAAAAGGACATGCGATTTAACTTATTCCAATGAGACTCAGTCTGGGAATTATCTGAGAATAAAGAAAAGAAGCCATGAAAGACCTAGACATACTGGATTGCATCTTGTGTTGATAAGGAAGCCCATAGAGAACACAGAGCCAAGAGGAAAAGCACCCAGATACAGCTACTGCATTAGCTACTGTTCTTTATTCTTCCTGGTTATAGGGGGCAATGGATTTCCCTTCATTTTTTGCTAAAGCACATTAGAGTCCAGCAATTGCTATTTGTAAGAGAAAGAATTCTGTCTAATATGAGAAGCAGAAACATCCCTCATTGGCTTGATCTCAGAGGTATTAAAAGCTGGTTTTCCCAAACTAGAAATTGAACCTTAACCATGACATTCTTGCTATACTGGGGACAGAGAAAAATATCAATGAGAAATTTGAAAAGTTTGAACACCTTGGGTAAGGAGAGTTCCCACGCTACATTCTGAATTTCCTCTTCTGTAAAAAGAGGGATGGGATTAGTCCATGAATATGTTTTTTAAATAACATTCCCTTTACCCTGCATAGCTTGTCATATATGAGAAAGCAATGGGCAGGTGTTATGATGAGGTAAACAGAAAATAAGTTAGAATTTGGTACCACACATCAGCCTACCAGCTCCTCCTAGACTGGCACTTCTCAACCCATGAGCTACCACTGTTTTGGGGTGGCATACCAGAGACACCGCCCATTTGATATCTAGATTATGATTCACAAACAGCAGCAAAATTACAGTTATGAAGTAGCAACAAAGTAATTTTATGGTTGGGGTCACCACAGGACAAGGAACTGTATTAAAGGATCACAGCATTAGGAAGACTGAGAACCACTGTCCTAAACCCTAAAGTTTGCAGAGTCTAACCCAGTGTTTTTATGGGAAATTTCAGGGCCACCATTCAATGAGTCAATCTCTGTCTTAATCTCAACGTCAAATCCCAATTTACAAATTTGGTAGCTTCTTTTTTTAATTTGATGAATATTATAATAAATCTTTCAGAATTTTATTCAATGTATTTTGCTCACAGTCACCCCCGTCCCCTCTGTTAACCCCTCCCAGATAAACCCCTACCTCTCTATCTGAACTATGACAGTTTTTTTTACAGCCAGGCAAATCTGAAGAGGGCTAACCCATGGTTAGCACACCTGCCTGTTTAAACTGCTGTGTGGACTCTATAAAGTGACTATCCTGGGGATTTTTCTATTGATGAGGGTACTGTGCATACATTCAAGACATGGATGCTACCGGAGCATCCCACAGGGCCTGTATCTCAGCAATCAATCCATCTGACTTCTCCACTGCTTCCCCTTTTCCTGCAGGGCTGGAAATCAATTGTGTATTAGCTGCTTTCTAGGTCTGAATCCAGAGACCCTTGGAATGGAAATGCATATCGTTTCATCAGCCACATCAACAAAGGGAGAGAAAAAAAAATGGAAAGAAAGAAACTTCCTTGAGACAATTTCCGCGAATGAAGTACGTACTAATGAAGTACGTTCAGTTACCTTCTCACAGCACCGAGAAAAAAGAAGACAAACAATGACATCCCAGTGACTATATTAAATCACATCATATGCGTCCATAAAAGTAAGGGTGGGCTAGGAATTAGGAAGCCAGGAAAGAAAAACTTGGTATGTACGTAAATCCTCTAGCATACATGCCTTGGCAGTCAGGGTATGTAGTAGAGGGGGGGTAAAGGAGAAGAAATTCTATTTTAAGAATTAAATATGTGAGAAATTTTCTTGTTCAGATTGGCTCAAAATACCATACAGGGCTGCATTAATGAAGATTAAGTATATTTAGATAGAATAATTCAAAAGACCTTATCAATTTGGCACTATTTTCTTTCAAATTGGAAAAAAAAACCTTAATTTAACTGGGTAGAGATGAATTCCCAGATTTATTGAAATAGTTTTGAGTTGAATACACTGAGTGGGAGTCACAAATCATGCGTTGCTGCTTTGGATTTTCTTGCTTGAATTGAAACCCAAATAATGCAAGCTCTCAATGTAGTATAATGCTCAGAAGAGACAGCAGTACACATTTTGATATTTCTTGCCGATGGGTGACATCCCTGTTAACCTTCTTTTCACCCCTTTTTGGGGAACAAAAGAATCACACTGGCAAATGCAAATGCAAGGAGACTGGCTGGCAGGAAAATATTTTTGGCAGCCGAAAGATACATCTCTCCCTATCCTGGAGAAGGTTAAAAGCAGGTGAGCAGGGACCACCGGGTCCGGAACCCTTCAGACGGCAGGATCTGGGTTAGCCTTCAACTTGGCTGTGCCGTCCCATTTCAAGTTTATGTGATTTAAACATACAATTAAGCTTGAAATAGAGGGCAAACGATTTCCATAAAAGTCATTGTTAAAATGATCAAACTACAGGAAAAGCAGGAGGAAGAGAAAGAGTGGGAGAGGGAGAAACAAGTATTAGGTGCTTACTGTATACACTCCAAGCCGGGCTCCTACCCCCTCCCCCATTATTTCATTGATTTCCTCACACTCCTAAATTACTCTCCCAACTTAAAAGAAAGAAAAGCACCCCAAATGGCTTTACCGTTATTCCTACTTTTTCCCACTTCACAGAAGAAGGAATGAGGTTTTGAAAGTTTAACCAGTTTGTCCAAAGTTAAAACCTTCTTAGCAAGTGAGTCCCGAGTTGAACTCGATGGCAAGTGATTCTTTCACCCGTGTTATTTCTGTGGTTCCTGGGTCCCTGTCACTGTTTTCTGTCGGACTGACACTGATCGCCGGCAGAAACTTCCGCACCGTTATCAATACAGGAGTCAGGAGGCTTTGCCTTGTGGCTGACCCAATTACTTCCGTAATCTCTCCTCTTTCCTCTCATTGAGTTGCATACATTGACTGATGTTCATCACCAGGCAGAGTATTATTTGAGGCACACTGTAGCCTTAAAATTGACAAAGGCCTTGCTGAACTTGTAGGATTTCTCCTCAGGACCAAGTAGGTTTGCTGGTAAGCAAAAAAACGCCTTCAGATATTGGTCGACAGTTTTATAAGAGAAAACAAGCTGGTGGTTTGGAACCCAACCTCCCCTAGCTCTCCCAGGGCCAACAGCAACTTTGTAAGGTCAGCAGGCTGGGCTAATGAATGGAGGAGCGGCCTTGGCCTCCACAAGGCTGAGGAGTGGCTGCACTTTCTCCTTGTCTTAAGTGCACACTGCCCTGGCAGCTAACTGCATTAACGAGTTTCCTGGGGATTGGACCTGGAGCTGCAGAGGGCTTGTTAAAACAGGGTTCAGAAACCCTTCTTACTGCAGTGACATCTTCTGCTCCCCAGTGGTGGGCTTTGCTGCTGGTGCCATGTGGGTCTGGCCCGTAGCGCCCACTGGTCATCGGCAAACACGGCTCCCTTCTGCCCTACGGTGCCCCCAGCCTGGCCCTCACCGGCTCTCCAGTCTAGCACGTGACCCTTTCTCCTAAGACTCGCCGGGTGGAGGGTGGAGTGGGTTGAACCTGGTGGGCTGCGCTGATGAACACAACCATCCTGCTGGGAAGAAGGGGTAAACAAACAAAAACAAAAGGGAAGGGAAAAATCCCATTTACAGTGGGAGCTGATCGATGCTTCATCTTCCGTGGAGGGAGCAGAAGCGGCGATTTTCGCTCCAATCCGCAAGCGTGGTCCTTTGTGCAATGAAAATGAAGAAACAGCTCCCTCGGTCTTGAACAGCAGAGGCATCAAGCCCGTCGGATGATCATAAAGAATGCAAGCCAAGAGGAGGCTTGTCTCTGTATTAACAGTAGGGTGAATAAAAGCTCTGGCTATGGGTTTGGTGACTCTCATCCAGTATAAACCCGGCCACCAAGCTAGGTGGGCAGTGTCTGTGTTGCCTGGAATTTGACAGCTGTTTGATGGGCTTCCTTATGTTTGGCTTTTCATCCAAAGCAGCCTTCCCAGAACAGGCCTTTCTTTTCTGTGAGCAGTTTTAAGCTTAGGTGAGGAAAATTAAAAGCTACCAATTCCTTGGTGAAAAGATCAGAAAAGTACCCAAAAGGCAGCTAAGGGGCCTTTTTGTCTCTTTAATTGCTCTCTTTCCGGTCTGCTTGTTCTCTTGTACTTCTCGGTTTTATTTTGTTTTTACATCCTTCCCTTCCCTTGAATGTATGAAAACGCCTGGACGGAAGAGGCTTTATCCCAAAGGACTGCTCTTGGAGATGAAATTAGAGCCCTTGAGGTAGGGTGAGGCATGTTGCTTCCTACCTTGCCAGGACTGCATGTGGGCATCTACGGGAGGAGAGACAGCTAGCTGGACAGACAGGCTAAATCCTGTTCTATAGGCCAAATAGCTGTGAAAGAAGCTGGTTCCTTCTGAGAACATTTAGAACCGTGTAGAATATGCTTAATCTTCCCTGTTCTTTGCATAAATTCTAAGAGAGATCGTCAAGGCCTCCATAATTGCCATAAACCCACTTGAGGCTCCTTTGTTTACTCTTTCTACTATCAGCAAGCAAGTTAAAATTGGGGCTGAAGGGATGGATCAGTGGCTAAAAGCACTTGCCGCTCTTGTAGAGACCAAAGTCTGGATCCCAGCATCCGGCTCAGTTTGCCTACAACCTTCTGTAACTCCAGCTTCAGGGAATCTGACATCCTGATCTCTCTTCAGTGGGATGTGCCCCCCCCCCGCCCCCCGCCATGTACATAATTAAAAATAATAGAACAAATTAAATTAAAATTACTCTTAGCAGTAGAGCTAATTTCTCAGAAACTACCAGTTGAATACTTTCTCCAAATCCTCGCTTCCATACACTTATTTTGTGTTGTCTTCCCTCAGCTGGCATTTGGACTTTTGTGCCATGGCACTGGTATTATTGTGGACTGGATCTTCAATTTTTAAAAGTTACTCAATTATCTCACTTAAATTAGTACATTTGAATAATAGGCTTCTCTGCTTTGTCATGCTAGGGCACTTACGAATAATAAAGCAAATTCATTTTTACCCTCCAATAGAAAGTAATGGCACAAATAAATAAATAATATAAAACACAAAAGATGACGAATAAGGGGGAATACAGATGTGTTTAAATGTTCTTACGAAAATCTTAGGCCGATCAGAGGTACAACAACACATCGTAATTTTGGCTATGATCTTCCTGGACACCCTGATGTCTTGGCTCCAGAGGGAGTTGACCTTTGTTTGGGTTGCAGTACGGAAAGAAGAGAATTTGCCAGGAGCTCCTGTAGTGACCCGTGCAGTCTTCAGGCTTATCCAGAACTAAAAAAAAAAAAAACTTCCCACTGAGCTTCCTTTGTCCTGGTTTTGTTCTCAACTCCAACTTGAAGGGGGAGGACCCAGCTCCTAGATGTGTCTGTGAATCAAGTGGTTTTGCCCTCATTAGTGTGATTGTAAAGGGTACAGACGCCAAAAGTATAAAAGAAGAATGAGCCCTAAAAGCCATGGTCCATAGGATGATAGGGGATAAAGACATCCTCAATTCAACAAGGCCAAAGCATATGGAATGGACTAATTTGGAGAGAATGTAGACACATTAGCGCATCCTGGGATCTTACAGCACATGAACCTGGCCGTGGCAGGTCATCCACTCCCTCACCCACCCACCCAATCTCTTGCACTCTACATCTAGGTGGATAGGGTGGTGACTATTTTCTCTTGTCATCTCTGCTGTCTCCTATTTGCAAGTTGTTGAAGTGCCATGAGAGGATTTGCAATGAACAAGGATGTCTGAAGATGTAGCACAAAAATGGCCCTAGCCGGCACCCAGGGCTGCCGGCACCCAGGGCTGCCAGCTCCTCTGTGGGTCTGCTTGCTGTTTAGAATACGGTATGCTGAGTGTCTTTTCCTTCTCACTTTCTACTGCGGATGGAAACTTGTTTCCTTCCACCTCATTACGGCGATGATGTTCTGTACTGCAATAAAGGACTCTTCTGAAAGCCCAAGTCAGGGTGACAGGCTGATGTGTGTTAGCACAGCTTACACCATTAGCCAAAGGCTGGGTCATGAGCAAGTCAGCTCAGACAGTGATAACTAGTGAGGTAAGACCTCACTGTGGCAGAAGGCATCCGGATGAAGGAAGATCGTTTTCATACACTAAAGCCTGTACAGACCGTGTGTGTGTGTGTGTGTGTGTGTGTGTGTGTGTGTGTGTGTGTGTGTATGAGACTTAACTATGTACATTTGGGTACACATGACTTTGAAAGAGTGCATCATGCACCTATTCTAGCATTTTATCTAGATTAACTATCCCATTCCAGAGTTACAATTTTAATTTCTCTCTCTTTCTTGTAAAGACTGTAGTTCTGCTAATTCTGGTAAATCCTACTGTTGACTCAACCCTACTGTGCTTTTTTTCCAAGAAAGAAACCCATAGAGTTCCCTTCATGAGGGTGTGGAAAACAGCTCTTACCGGGATTAAAGAACTATATGAAACTTCATTTTCTGTCCCCTCCCACCACTGCTCTTACTGGGACCCTGTTTCTTCACAACTGTATTAATGTAACAGCTACCTATTTATTCCCCAGTTAGGGGGTTACTATCTACAATTCCTGCACACACCACCGCTAGGTAATCTAATTTAAGCCATGTTGTGTGTATGTTTGTCCTTCCCCAAAGCTTATAATGACTCCCTATTGCTTAACACACTAGTATAGTGCCTTTTTGCTCGTGACTCTTCCAGTCAAACCTTTTGTTTGTTTGTTAGTATTCTTGCGCATTACCAGTTCTGGTTGGTTTCTGCATAATCCACACACACACACACACACACACACACACACACACACACACACACGATGAAGGCTGATTTCTAAGGAGCCTTTTCCTAGCACATAAATTCCCTTTATGTCACCCTACAAGGACACTATCTTGATGGCTGCCCAAAAGCAGAGTTGCCATCCTTTTTCTATGAGACGTAATGAATACTCGCAGCCCATGTGGTCTCTGCTCTAAGCTGTCTGGTTGTCTGTCTGCTTGATGCTACACTGTGGAATAAAAGCCACCGTGAAACAGAGAAATGAATGGCATGGCTGTGTCTCAATAAAATTTTATTTATAAAGACAGACATTAGGTCAGAGTCAAGCCAGGGGTCATACTCCCCCGGCCTCTCCTCCATAGCATCAAATACATGTGGGATGTTACTTAATCAGCAATTTGCCTGCACTCTTCTGCAAATGTTACATGGAGGTGGGCTTTGGCTTGCAAGTTAGAAACCAAACCCTTTGAAGCCTTTTGAACAATGAGAATAAAGACCTAGAAACAGGCAAGCACACAACATAGCAAGCACTTTTCTGGGATCTTGGTATATTTTATTTTATTTTTCACAAAACCCCTGGCTTCTAGAGACTGCTGCTACTATCTCTATTTTGCGGTTCTACAAACCAGGTTACTACTCAATGTCCCAAAGTGCATCTATAAAAAGCAACAGAGTTGAGATTCAAAGCCAGGAGGCTCGGCGTCAGAGAATACCGCTAAAGCGCAGTCAGACCCACGCTGGATAACCTGCAGCACACAGTGCGAGGCACACAGCAATCTCTGTGTTAAATGGTTGTCAGCAATAGAGCAAGTAAGCGAATGATATGCACCTGAAAGTGCATTTATTCCCTGTAAGGAGTTTGGCTAGTACAAAAAAAGAAGGCGAATACAAATCTCTTGTAACTTCCCTGGCACAGACACAAGCGATTTAAATGGCACTATCTGGTTTTCAATCACCCGCTCCTCTCTTCTGGCTACTGCACATACCAGAAGTTTCCCTAATCGACTTTCATTTGACTGACTTGTTAGATTATTTCACACTTGCTGAAAACATACAAATCCATCCACACCACGCAGCTCATCAGCTGCCTCTTAATAACGCGCCTCCCCCACCCCACCCCTCCGCCACTGCACCCCCACCCTCTCCGCTCCTGGAAATTTTGTTTATTCGCAAACCTATTGATGCCAGTTGTACTTTAATCTAATTTCACAATTCAGTTAAATATAGCACGCACCAATGAGACGGCATAAAAACAAAGCTCTTTCTTAAGTTCAATGCCTTGCAAAAAAAAAATTCAATGCATGCAAATTGCTACAAACAATGCTGTCAAATTAGGTATGGCTACAAATGGAAGAGCTGATGGGGAACCTGCACACGTCGAGAAGGATTCCCGAGCAGACAATTTTGCAAGCGTTTTTGCAGTAATGCAACAGAAACCCCTACACGCTACTTCACGGAAGAGCTTTATGATGTATAGACATAATTCTCCCCCCGGGAGGGGGCATGTGAGGAGGGGACAACGCTGGACCTGACCTCTTTAGAAGCCAGTGCACTTTAAGGCAAATGATGCTAAGAATAGTTTTCTACATGTATGATAAAACAAACTGTTTTGATACAAATGGTTTGATTTCATGATGCCCTACTGATACTTACTTTTTTTTTTTTTTTGTTTTCTTTTCTCCAGTTCAACTATCAGTCATTTAGTTTGGTCAGCAGACTGTTCTATTGAATTATTCATTCATTTTATTTATTTATTTAGAAAGCACGTGTGCATGCCACAACATATGTGTGGTGATCAAGGACAACTTTTTGGAGTCACTTCTCTGCTGCGGCTGTGGATTCTGGGGTCATTAGGCTCGGGCCGCAAGTGCTCTTGCCTGCTGAGTCATCTCCCTGGCCCCTTTTCTATATAACTTTTTCCCCATAGAATGAAAATTTCTATTAAAAACTTGAGCTGATTTTCCTTAGCAATATGGTTTTGGAAAGCTGTGTCACCGAGACTACGCCTTGTAACGTCATCCTTTGGGTTTGTATGTGCCGCATTTAACCATTCCTCCTTGGAAAACACACAGAATCTCCCATTTCCCTCATAAATATTTATAATAATACTTATTTATCCAATAAATAATTATCAAGCACCTACTTCGCTGTCAGCGACCATGATACAATTAATATCCATTTAAGCATAATTTTATGTACTCTTTCCTTGGATAGATTCCTAGAAATAAACCTGTGGGGTGTAAGTTCACACAATTCTAAGCTACGCACTGTGGCTCTGGATTGGACGTCTATAGACATGGCTGCTTCGCTTTCGGTTCTCGAGAACAGGGACCCTGCTTTGTTTACCGTCTATCCCTGAGCACTGAACACAGGACGCACCCAGAGTAGGTACTCAGAAATGTTTATTGAATCTTGAATAATGAATAGTCCTTGACTGGAGTACTTATTTACTAGAATTACAGAGTTTTTTTTTTTTTTTCTTCAACACTCCTAGTAAAGTCAATTAAAACTCAGAACTGGCGTTTGTAACAGGAGGCAGGATAGGAGGGAAGATAGGGAAGCTCACTTGCTTCTGTCTGAAAGCACCGGAGGGCCCTAGTTACCCTTAGCCCCACATTATCAGCAGTTTAGAGATTTGCTAATGGGTCCCAAGTCTCCGGAGACCTTTTCCAGCAGGAAAATTGTCAGGAGAGAAATTCTGTCTGCCAGCGGACCACACAACCTACTTTCTCCTTGCTTACTTCTCCTTCCAAGGTGCCTTGTGAGCTCCTGCTCCCGAAGCCCCTGCACTTCCCTGGACCACCTGCTATGTGTGCAGCCTCAGTTCTCCAGCAGCTGTGCTGCAATCCAGCGCAGACAGAGACGGGTTTGAGGATACGTCTTATACATAACCGCAGAGCCAATCGTGGGGCTATAGAATCATCCGCAGGCTTCCCGCCTGCTGTGGGCAGTCTTCTGTTTTCCTACTGGACAGTCATCTTATACAGGGGACACTGGCTGCCCCTTTTAACCCGATGACTGCATACGACCTTTGATTTCTTCTCACTCAACAGGAATCCCTAAACTTCCCTGGATAAATCATAGTCAGTAACTGGTGTGTATGTGTGTGTGTGTGTGTGTGTGTGTGTGTTGGGGGAGGTGTTCCATGAATGGTTTGAACGGGCATCTACAGTTGATTGTACCATTTCTAGAGCGAATGGCAAAGACTCTAAAGCCACGACTGTGGTGAAGATACATGGAGAGGGATGAAGAAAGTCAAATTTGTTTCTGGCTTGGATTAAGGCCAGGTGGACAGATCCCAGACGAATGGATAGATGCAAACAGACTCCAAGGCGATGGTTCTGATCCTGGGTACCCTGAGAGTACACAGTTTATCCCAAGAAGCTGCCCTCTGGTTTATCACCTACTTCACCTGCCTCTTGTTACTTCTTTCCCTCTGCGTTTTCCTGCTTTCATGGAGTTGCTCAGAGAATACCCCATCTACCTAAAAAAAGAGATTTCCTTCTTTCTGTCCCCTCCCTTTCCCTTCCTCCATTTCTTTCTTCCTCCGTTTTATTTATTGATCTGCCCTCAGGATAGCTTACCCATCCTACATAGACTCCCTAGCTCCCTCGACTGCTTGCTCTCCTTCTCCCCCTCCTCCCTTCTTCTTTCTTCCCTTTCCTCCTTGCCTCCTTTTACTAGTGAGGTGGCAATTGCCTTTGATTGGCAGTTGGAGCAGTCCTTTCTCGCAGCTATGTAAGAGGCCAGCTTTTGCTTTGGCATGTGGGTCACCTGCTTCTTCTGGGCCTGCCCTTCTATTAGTTAATTTGTTCGCTCGCTCGAATCACAGTCGAGAACCCTTCAGCTTTGGTTTGCAGCAATAAATTCAACTGACAGCTGAAATTTGGAACGCTCACTTAATATTGATTCCGAATGTAATAACAAGCGACATGACCTTTTGGAGGGTGTAAAATATGGCCGCCACAACATCTGTGCCACATTTCTCGCTGTTTAGTAATACGCTGTAACAGCATGGAGCTGGCATTAAAGCTAAGCTTTATTATCAAGCAGATCACTCCGTCTCTCTGGTTTCCTTTAAAAAAAAAAAAAACGCTTTCAGCTTCTGCTGCCGATATCGTGTCTGATACAAGTTCCTGTTTTTTGAGACCTAATTTACCCTTCGGTAAGTTAGAGAAAGATATCTGATGGCCAAATAGGAAGGCAGGTAGGAATAGCAAGGACAAGAAAGGCCCATATGACGTCCCAAATTCCAAGGGACCAGAAACTGACACAACTTTCCATGACACCGGCAGAGATACTAAGGATTCTCAGTTGGATCCTCACAAAGCATCTATGAAGCTGATGTCATTTAGGAATTTCTACAAGTTACTGGAATATCTTTCTCAACCACCAGCTGAATGCCTCCCATAACCAAAAAAAAAAAAAAAAAAAAAAAAAAAAAAAAAAAAAGAAGAAAAGAAAAAGAAAAAAAAAGATTACCACTGGTATTTGCCCTGATGCCAGAACATTCTTCTAATTTAGCATTGCCCTAGGAAATCCTAAACTAATTTTGCTGGGATTGATACAGGGATGCTTGCATCTGATTTACTCGCACTGTTTTTCTTTGAAGTCTTGGTATCTTTAAAACGTTCTCCAAGTGGCAGAACATCAATTTGTGCACTTTAAAAAATCCAATTTAAGCAGGTTAAAAATTGTCAAAATAGTCTAACCATATTTCTCCAACAGAATTTCAAAGCCTGAAACACACACGCACGCGCGCACGCACACATACACACACATACACAAATATACACTCGCTAAACTTGAAAACAGTCAAACATTTCAATACAGTCAATGACTCAGATTGGCTCTCACTTGGTGAAGGGTGAGAATTTAATTCTCTTTGTCACAAGAGACAGATCTTGACTTTGAGTCAATGTAGCACCTTTTTTTTTTCTTCTTTTTCTTATTTTCCTTTGCTTCTGTGATGTTTTGGCTCTGGCTGGTTGAACCATTTGGGGGACAGGGCTGGGGAAGGGGTAAAACCATCAAGTTTTTAAATGTTATTTATCTGGAAGGAAGAGAAGAATTGAATCACTTCTAGTAGACCTTCTTTCCTGTAACATATACTTCAAAATAAAAGAGCTGTCTGCGGTTTCAAAGAAGTTAAATGCATAGACAATTGGAGAGTGATTTCATTTCTGCCCCTGGCTTCAGGATCCGGACCCCAGTTAAAATGCAAACTCTGCTACTGTAGCTTCTTAAACCGGCATGGGGGAATCTCCATGAAGCAAACTGGTAATAAGGCACCGTCTGTATTAGGAACTGCAGAAATGTGGGCCGGAGACTGAGTAAGTGTTTTATCCAAAGAAAATGCCGGGTCTGGTGGGTAATTGAAAACGGTCCGACTTCAAAGCCCTAACACAAAATGAGAGACACTGGCCTATACCCTTTCCCCAGGGAAGCCTAGGAGAATGCCCACTGGGATAACTTCCAAAACCACTAGAGATCCACCGTGCTTTGAAAAAGTTAATCAAGCCATAAGGGGGGTGTCCTGACAGTTAGACATTGGTTGGAAGTGGGGGGGAAGCTAACCCAACCAACACGCTTTTAGGGCGGTCTCCATGACTGACTGGTGGCTATTATCTGTAATCGGCACCATTTTCCCGCGTTAGATCACGGCATTTGTCTGGATATTTGCTGATATGTTATTTGCCTAAGGGATATTCATCTTAGGAAAGTTCAGAAACACTGAAGGGCACTCCCGTATTCCGGAGAGCACACATTTATTTATGAAGACCAAGTTCATTATTTCTGCAGAATAACGCGGGTAAAATATGATTGGAGTCCTTAATTGACAGAAGCCTATGCCAGATGGCTGAAATGCCACTTTCAGCTCAGGAAGAAAGGAAGCCTTCCTAGAAAAGAGGAACCCTGTGATTACAAGGTAAGATCATCCTTAATTATCAGGTCCAGGGAATGTATGGCCACCCTCATGCTCATATAATTAGAAAGCAAATTTCAAACTTGGGCGCTCAAATACACACAGTCCACCACTAACAGCGAAATACAAATGGCTACTGGGGGTAGGAAAGGAGCTAGACTCAGTTAACCAAAAGCATGCCAGCATTAAGATGAGGGTTGGCTCTGGATTTAGAATGAATCAGTCCTCAAACTTGGCAAGCAATAATTAATTCCAGCCGTGTATCACTCATCTACCCCTCAAATAGGGATCTTTAAAAAAAAGAAGAAAAGAAAAACTCTCCCTCGTGAAATCAGCAAAGCCATCAGACACAGCCATATGCTCAAAGATTGGTTTGAGACAGGTGTCTTCGAATTGAGATGTTAACTGCCCAGCGGAGGTAGAGTTTCGCAGGCTGAAAGCCACCGGGCTTGTTTGAACTATTTATTAGCAAGGAAGTCAATGGCCCAAGCAAGGTAGCAAAGTCAACCCAACAGAGCACACCCCACTCTTCTTCAAACATTGAGAATGCCTCTTTTTCTTTTTACTTCTGCCTTGGCACTTGACTTGCTCTCTAAGATCCTGGAATAGCTTTGTTGATAGCATCCACCGAGGCTCAGAAAGGAGAGACTGAGGATATATATTAAAAAAAAAAAGTACACGCACTGACAAGGTAAACAGGCGAGAATTGGATTACTCCAGCGTCCTCCACTGAGGTAGGATTCAAAACTAATCTGATTATATGAATATTATGAGCCACTAAGTATCTTTCTGCAGCAATTACCAAGCTTTCACACATAAAAGAGGGCATTTTCTTTAGTGCCGGGCTAATCCCTCAAGTGTTCGGCTTCAAAGCAAAAGTTGAGAGAAAGAGAGGCCCACTGAAGTGGGCTTACAATGTAACAAGCTTCTCTCTGGTCCCTTTCCTTTCTTCTTCTCTCATCTACTTCTGTACATATTGAACCTCAAAAGATTATTTTCATTCTTCTAATATACTAAAACTATTTCTGAATATCACACAGTTTTTGGTCTCTTTAAAGCCAATTTTTAGACTTTATAGGAGTCAGGGCTGAGAAAGAGTATTAATACTGTCCTATCTTAGTCATGTGAGACTTCCAGCATCCAAACTTTAATTTGTAAGCCTCCTTAGAGCTGAGTAACCTAGGTAGGATTTGGTACCCAGGACTAAGTGCAGGCTCATCTACACGGCTTGTTTAGTCTGCCGGCAACTTGCTTAGATTCTTTCTGACCCAAAGTCAGCCAAGAGCAGATCTATGTATGTTCCAGACCGTGGAAGGACCACACTGATGCTGGATGCTGATTTTGTAAGTCAGAACTCGCACTGAATGCTAGAGTAGTAACTCAGGGAAGAAGTGCCATGTGGTTGCAGGCTCAAGTTCTGGTTCAAATCCCACACTCGCCAGTTCCTAGAAGAAGAATGACGTTAGCTTTAAGCTTGCAAGTCTGAACACAACTCAAGCCGCAATGATATTCACAGCATCTAGACATGTACTAAGGATGGTAGTGGGTCAGTTATCGGTTCTACAGCTCCATTTTAAACCTATCTTTCCTAGAATTCTGCCCATTTCTCTCAGTTCTTCACCTGACCATGCTACTTGTGACAGGATTGTAACTAATTTGTTTGTAACATTCATTCCTACGTCTTCATAGTTCAACCCAACTGATTCATAATACAACCTGTTCGTCTTCACATTGCCTTGGAATGGAAGCTCTTTGAGAAAGAGCTATAGCTACCTTTGGTCTATTCTTTTCCCTGACAAGTAAGTCTAAAGGATTTGGCACATATTAAGAACTCAACAGGTATTGGTTTTTTTATCATGATGCAATAAGTCTTTGAAACAGGGGTCTGAAAAATTAATCCCTGCCCTGTGGGGTATGAGGCATTGGGAAAGCAGAAAGTTTCAATGGCTTTGAATTTCTCACAAAGATATAATTGCCAGCAAATTGTTAGTCTAATGAGCAATGTTCTGTGTTTGCTAAAATAAAAAAAAAAAGTCCAGAAAAGTCCAATATACCCGTGCTGAGCTATAATCATCCCCAGGTACCTTGGGCTCCCCAGTCACTGTTTTCAAAACTGTTCCTCAATGGGCCCCCCCTCCTGGCATTCATAGGAAATAGTTAAGGTATTAGTATTCAAGTTTGATCACCTCCATATGAATCCAGTGGCTAAATTCATATTTTAATTGAACCCAGGAGTGTTGACTTGTAGACACTGTAGAAAAAAACACAAGAAAAGTGGCAAGTGGAGGGAGACTTTTACCTTTGAATGGGATATGACGCTAACAAAACATCAATAACAATTTTCTATTGGGGAAAAGCCTGAGGCGAGAACAACCTGCTCAGGTTTTTAAGTGGGAACAGTTAGAAGTGAGTGTTTTCTTATTCTTTAGAAAGCAGAAGTACCACTGTAATTTGGGTAGGACAGCTTCAGCTGGGCAATCTAATGCAGACGACTTTCAGGGTGTGGCGATTTATCTTTCACCAAGTTATGAATCTGAGGTGGCCTCTACAGTCATGCCTGCTCCGGCTTGTATTGTTATTTTAAAAGGCCCTGGAGCCTTTAGAAGGTGGAGCCTGGCTATCAGAAGTGGGCCCAAGGGCAGGCCCTTGAAGCAGTTACCTGCACTGGGTTCCAGGCTGATTTTTCTCTTTCCTCGTTTGCTTGGATACAAAGCTGCCTGCTACTTCTGCTGCCAATGATGGAGCTGCTCCCTGGCATATGCCTCCCTCCCCTACCACGTTTCAAACTCCTGAAATCACAAGCCAGGATAAAGCTTCCTGCTTTAAATCATGGGTGTCAGGTGTGGCACGAAAGGAACTAAGCCACCAACGAAAAGTCTCCAGTGTCCAAAGTAAGACTTAGTGTCGTCTCAGTGACGAAAACGGACAAACGCCAACTCAGTAACGAGTGGAGGATCAGATTGAGTGAGACTGTGTCTCAGAAATAACCGGAATAGTGCAGAACAAGGGGGCTCATCTTCTGGGTACGGGAAGAGACGGTGCCAAACCCTTCAGAACACAGACTACTCCATAACTCTGCCAAGCATTCTTCTCATTTCCTCTGTGGGAGGTACGGATTCATGTGATGGGATCTGTGTTTATTGTCTATGAATTTCTATGGGATGCCCTCACGTGTTTATTTTTACATATACTGTCTTTCTTATGGGCATGCTTGCATCTCATTGATGGCCATGATGATAACAGCTAATGTTTATTGAGCAATTATTCTCAGATAATGTTGGCGAGACCTTGGCGTGTATTCTCTCATGTGTTACTCAGACCTCACAAGATTGGCATGCCTACTCTGTCTTATAGAGGAGGACATTGGGGCTCATCAAGGTCACATAGTTGGTGGATGACTTTGCTAGGACACAAACTCAGGCTGTTTAACTTAACAGCTCTGGATCCCAGCCACTACTCTCCGGTACTCACTAGCTCTTAAATGCTCCTGACGGTTTAGCCCATTGTGGAGCTATCACAAATAAATAAAACAAGACGGCTGGGGGCTGTGGAGGCTCCACGGGAGGCCCAAATGTGGCCCTTTCATAGATCATTAAGTCTTAGATGGAGTGTTTGCTCATAACAAACATTTTAATAATCTGCCATTACTGTTTCTTCTTCTTTTTGAAATTCCAAGGACATAATGTGAGATGTCACTAAAATTTGCTGAATTTCTCTAAACAAACCTTGCCAAGTTTCTTAACCTTTCAAGTGGTCTGTTGTACCACCTAATTACCATATTTTTTTTTTTAAACTCTCTACTTATGTGGAAGCAAGCAAGGAAAAAAAAAAAACCAAAACAAAACAAACGGAAAACACAAACACAAGCATGTTTGTTGTTTCATATTGAGGGTTATTTAGCTTGGATGATAAATCATTACAATGAATGTCAACACTGCACAGGGAAAGGGAGTAGTTAGTTGCATATGCTAATGGAAGACGTGCATCGCTAATGAGGAGGAGAATGAACAACGCTAGCCTCGTGCTCCTTATCACTGCGCATCCCAAGTCAAGCCGTGTTCGCGCCGAGCATCTGAGCGTGCTGCGTGACAGTGCAGCCAAATATTCACATGTCAGCAGCAGCAGCGGCAGCAGCTCCCTTATCCATCCAAGACGACTGCAGAGTTTATAAATAAAGCTCCCTTGTCATGCCAAGACAGCGAGCTTAAGCGCACCTGCCAGGGGAAGGGATTTTGCCCGTCTTCGACTGCTACATGAGTGGTCTCTTGGCTTCGAGTGCGTGAAAGTTCAAACTACAAAGAATGGCAGTGTTATCCGTAAGTAAGACCCGCGGCTTTTCCCCTAAAACGTGTTTCAGATCCATAGATTCTGCTTTCCTATTGCCTGCCACCAGACCACCACTGTCTGCTGTTTTATTTTGGTTGGTGGTTGGGAGTGGAACCAAGCTCTCCCAAACTTGCCAGACAAGTGCTTTACCACTGAGCCACGCTTTCAGACCCAGACCACTGCCTTGACATTGAGTATGTGCTAAAGCAACAGCCTCCTTTGACATCCTCTGTTGCCCTTGGGTTTTCTTTCTTTCTAGCATAAATTAGTGAGATGAGAGATTTTTGACTGTGTTAAAATATTGTAGCACAAAATTCACCTTTCAAATCATTGCAAGGTGCAAAGTTCTGTGACTTTAAGAACATTTACAGGAACCAGGCGGTGGTGGCGCACGCCTTTAACCCCAGCATGCTGGATGCAGCGGCTGATGGTTCTGTGTGAGTCTAAGGCCAGGTTGGTGCACAAAGTGGGTTCCAGAAAGCCAGGGTAACTCAGAGGAACCCTGTGTTGAAAACAAAACAAACTAAAATAAAAAAACGTTTACAGGAGTGAGAATCCATTCTCAACCTTTATCCACAAGAACCTTTTCACCTTTCCAAACCTACCAAATAGTAATTCTCCTCTGTATCCTTCCCCGGTCCTTGGAAATCACCTTCCTATCTTCAATCTCAGCGACTTTACTTACACTAGGAAGTAGAAACGTAGTAGCATCCTTTTGCTTAGCTCAGATCTTCATCCGCTGTGTAGCACACCGCAACACATTCTCCCTTCCGAAAGACTGACTAGCGTTCCACTGTATGAATGAGCACAACAGGTATCTCTTGAGGCTTTGGGCTAGTTTCGTCTTCTCACAGTTGTAAATAAGGCTGCTATGAACATATGTGCCCAGATACCTAATGTTTTCCATCATTATGGGTGTATACCCCAAAGCGGAATTGGATGTCATGATCATTCTAAATGTCTCTTTGATAGTGACCAATAAGTAAGTAAGCCTTTGTGAGTACAACTGACTCTCTTCTCTTTCCTGTTCCTCTCCCACACCACATTAATACGATAGGCAATGCTAATTCTTTTGATTGTCCACTTATTTATTCTCCTTTCTCTGTATCTAGGTAAGAATTGTAGGGGGAAAATCTAGATTCTGTTACTGTGGATACAATAGGTTGCTGCACCCTCATAGTCTAGAAGAGTGTCAAGCACACAGTAGGACCTCCGTGAATATAAATTAAACTTCCGAGGGATTTATACACAAATCAAATCTACAAATAAAACATGGTAGGTCACACCACATATGATACCCTCATTCAGTTCTGGGAAAGGATTGGAAAGAGCATGTCCCATGCATCAGCCCTGGCAACAGCCACTGTGCATCTCTGGCCTGGAAGAAAAAAAAAACCCACACATCTCAATAACAATGGGATCAATTTTGACATTAACACGAATATTACCAAAGCCCAAGAGATACATTGAAATTCACAGAGCTCTGCGGCAGATAATATAAAAGCTCCAACCTGCTCTCTAGAAACAAGAAACTTTCATTTATGGCTTCCCAGCTCTTGCTAATCCTGCCCATTAGGCCAAAATATTGCATTTTACACAGGATGCAAGATCATCCGAGAGACTGATGTCATACTCAGGCAGAAAACCAGCTGGCAGATCCAACAGTGCAATCCCCTTTATTCCGAAGACACACATCAAACTCAGGATGCTTTTTTTGACAGATTCCTGCGTGTTCCTCATTATGGATAGATGAGAGAAGACATCCCCACGTTCCGGGGCACCAGGCTCACTCCCTGCATCTGCATACCCAGTCATTTGTAAAGGGAAAGAAACACATCCCCGCGTTTGCCCAGAGGTAAATGTTTACTCAGAAAGGTGACTTGTGACATTGACAATCATGTCAGTTTTCCATCTGCATAATTTAAGGTAATGCATCCCTCCTTTAAGTGCTTTTGGTTCAGCTTCTTGCTTTCCTTCTTTTGATGAGCACAGCGACACCCAGACCTCGAGGTCTCAATTTGAATAACTTTCTGTGAGAAGTGAAAAAAAAAAAAAAAACGCAATAAGGCTTCTCGCCAGCCCAAGGACAGGCACTCTGGTTGCCAGGAAAAAAAAAAAAAGTGGCTAGCCCAATCATAGCCTTTCATCTTCCTTACCAGGCCAGACTCAACTAGTTAAGGGCTAAAAGGCTCACCCCTGGCTGTGGAGGAGCCTTCTCTCCAATGCTGTGGATCCCTGGAGGTCTCCCTGGAACATTTGCTCAGGTAGCTGAGCGGTTCATCAGCATCGCAATTTGCCCAGTCAGCTTCATCCGTCAGAGCCCAGCAGCGTGGCTGGTGAGGGAGACTCGCAGGGGAGTTCCCCGTGGGCAGGCGGGGAAGGCACATTCATCCGGAGTTCATAAATATGCATCTTGGCCCTGATCTTCTCTGCATGCGGGTGATAGACTGGAGCAGGCAAGAGTAAATCCTCATCGCCACGGTCTCCAAGAGCTCCCTCTCTGCCTAAGAATGCGCTCTATTTAGGTCTAAGCAGGCCGGCAAATTTGCCGGGTGTGAGAACCCACCAGCCTACTGCAACCCAAAGGCTAGAGGGAGGAAGCGGGCTCCTTCAACCTCCAGATCAAAGGCCATCCAGATCCCATCCCAGAGAGGCCTCTTTCTCAAGAAGCTGCTGTGTGACAGGTTGGGTAGAACAGTGAGTGAGGACGGGATCTCACTCCTTGGAGAGCTGACAATCTAGTCAATTTAAATTAAATTGCGAAGTTAATTTAAATAGAATATAAGAAGCTCTATGAAGGCAAAACAGATGGTGCCTTGAGAGCCAGGAAGAGGAACCTTACTTAACTGTGGGTGGCATGGGGAGGGGGGGGTCTCTGGAAATTTCTCTGGAGAAGTACAATGTGGATTGAGACACTACACAGACAGCAGTATGCAGCCTAAAACTGGGGTGCACGCAATGGAAATCGGGCTTCGCTGGCTCTCAGATTGACTCCCGACTGTCTCTTTTCTTTCTTTTTGCCACAGGTGAAATGTTAAGAATTTTCTAGCGCGTCCCTGGCTGCCTTACCTTATCCAAAGATGTCTACACTAAGAAGCCAAAATAAAGGGATAATGTAGACCATTAGCAGAAGTGGTTCAGAAATCCTCGCTCGTACTGACTGAGACTCCTTCCCAGGGAGAAAGCAGGGGTTACCAATGTGCTGCTTAGCAGTTGCTCCCTGGCTGCTTCTGCATCAGGCAAAGATGAGTAGGCTAAGTTAGAGACAGGATGAGAGGGAGGGAGAGGGAGCGGGAGGGGGGAGAGAGCAGGAGAAAGATGGAGGGAGGGAGGATCTTACTGTAAATTAGTGTCTCTCAGGCTCAACAAGTTGGAGAGTGAGCCAGGGGAAGGCTTAATTAAAGTAAACAGACAATTGAAAGTGAGGAAAAGTTCAGTCTCAATGGGAGAAAAATTTCAGGTTTCAAAACAAATTCCTAAAAATTTAGAAGCATTCACGGCCATTGATTGTTTCCTCTTGACCTGGGTGGCAAAGGAGCTAAGGAAACCCCTAAAGTGGGCAGGTGCTCTGCTTATTAGTGATGCCCGATGACTTGTGAACCGGGAAAAGCATGCTGGGAAAATAAAATCCATGCTTGTCTATGTCCCACTAAGTTAAAACAGGAAAAGCACACTAGGGAATATGGAACCTGAAGCAGTGTATCCCAAGAATGATGTAGGGCTGGAAGGGTAACTCAGCAGTTAAGAGCACTTGCTGTTCTTCCAGAGAACCAGATTTCAATTCCCAGTACCCATGTCCAGCAGCTCACAAACTCCTGATACTAACTACAGGGAATCTAGCCCCTGCAGATTGTGTACACACATACACACACACACAGGATACAAAAGGATTTTTGTGTCTGTGTATCTGTCAATGAGCGGGTTTTCCTGTGAGTTCATATGAGTGTGAGCATGCACACGTGTGTACCTGCTAGTAGCTGGCGTCTTGTGCATTCCTCTGTAATTTCTCACTGGGTTTTTGAGTTATGGTCTCTCACTGAAACTAGAGCTCACCAACTTGGCTAGAGTAGTTGGCCTTCAAGCTCCAGAGAGTCAGTGTCCTGTCTCCCTCTTGCCAGCACAGAGCTCATAGGCACACGCCACCATGCTTGGCTTTTCATAGGGATGTTGGGAATCTGAAGTGAAGTTCACCTGCTTCTGTGGCAAGCGCATCACTGGCTGGACCCTCTCTCTACCCCATAAAAAGGCCTTTAGAAACAGTTTCTTGATGTGACTCCAGGCTGCCGTAAGCAGCGAGCCAGTACAGTAGTTAGCTGGGCCTGTGACTCTGAGTGCCAGCGCTGGTCAGTGTGTGCGTTAAGGCCACACACAGTCCTGGGTTCTGGGATTGCTCTGTAAGAGGCCAAAGACAAAGTGTTTATGTGGGGTTTACATGCTGTATATGCCTAGAAAATGCAAAAGGAATAAAGGAAACAACAGCCCCCCAAACTCTGGCAGCTCAGTCCTATTTGAGGAAGGTATTTCTGCAATGTCAGCCATTTTCCTTCTCTTCCCCCCTCCACCCGTTCAAAAGGCAGAGGCTTTGGGAAGGGAAGGGGTAGAGGTCTTACACTATCCCTTCTGGAACAGCTATAGGACAGATTCTGATTGCCTTGCAACCTCTATATAAACTTAATGGAGCATTTTTTAGTTGGATGTTTTTAAAACTGGGTCAAAGAAAGGGGAAAACCGCCCTGAATGCTGATGCTACTTTGTAGGCGATAGAATAAGTTGTGGCAGGAAATGTGTAAAAGCCTTTGCCTAAGCACAGAGCGAGCCAGCGCAGCAAAAGCCTTTCTGATGAGCAGGGATCAATACAGGCAGAATATCTAAAATCAGCTTTTTGTCCCTAACCTCACCGTGGCCTACTGACAACCAGAACGCCGCCGTGCCGAGGCTCAGACCCCTATGGAGGTCCCCACAGTATCTCACGTGGGCAAAACACTGCAGGAAGAAAAGACAAGAGGAAAGGAAAGGGAGGCGTTTAGATCTCTGGGAAAATAATTAGCCAGCGACAACATCACCACTTCCTTTTCACCTTTCACATAATTTCTCCTGTCTGCTAGAGAAGCTGTAAAACTTTGCACAGGTGAAAGCCACGTGGTAAAGACAGCCCAAGTTCCCCCGTGCAGGAGGGAAGCTGTCTTCCTCAGCTGGCATGTTTCCTGCCTCCCTCGCCTGGGGAAGATCCCGAGTTGTGTGTGCCTGCACAAGCAGGTGTGTGTTTATGTGTGTGTGTGTATGCATGCTTTGATTGAGAGTCACTTTGATTCCTGTCCAAAGAGCCATCTGAGAGTCAAAACCAACACATTCCTCCAGCGAGGCCTGCGTCAGGCCCGGTGTTCCTATCTGCCTCCTTCTCTCCAGCCTGGAGCAGGCTTCTCATGGCACACGCACAGCTCACTGGCGAAAGCCGATGAATGATTCAGAGCTGATGAAACATTCCCAGGTGCTTCTCTTGTTGGATGTAGCCGGGCTGGCACCATGACTGTTTCCATCCCTGGTCTAGCAGATACATGATCATTTCTGGATACGGCTACGGTGGGAGACGAGAAGGCAAGGCTATGCGAGCTTTTCAGAAATTAAGCAGGAACCTCCGGATTCCTCTGAGGGTCCTGGGATAGGATCTTATGAGGCAGAAGGTCCCCAATACAGGACTGCAGTGCTGCTCATGGCTCTGGGGTAGCTTTATCGAGCTTGCTTTCCTCTTTCTAATTTGTTAATAACCCAAAAGTAATATACCAGCTGCTTACAAAGGAAAAATAAAACCATTTCGGCAGCGATACCCACACGATCACAGAATATGATCTTCAGGGTAAATTTGCTTAATCAAAGTCCATGTTTTTCAAAAGTAGAAAATCAGAACATTTCTTTGTGGGGTTGAGAAATTCCTTAGTGTAGTCTCCTTGGGACATTTGTCCACTGACGAAACCCTGGAGGGACGCTCACAGTATCTCAGGCACTGGACAGGGCAGTGAAGAAGTACTAGGTCTGTTCTGGTGGAGTTTATGTATTGGTGGTTGAAAGAAAACAGATAACTTCTCAATAAACACTACCACACGGTAGAATCTCAGGGATAAGGAAAAAAAATGGGTGCCAAGAGTATTGAGAGCAGAGGGATGTGGGGGAGAAAGGGTGGCCTTTCAACAGTGTAATCGTGGTGGGGTTTGTGAGTTAAAGGCAGGCTGAGAAGAGGTCAAACGGAGAGAGACCTCCTCTACTTAGTTATCAATAGTCCTGGACATCTGTGTCACGGTGACATTCAGCGCGCCATATTTGGGGCCAGAGTGTGGGCATGCTAATGTGGCTAGAACAATAAGAAGCCAGATGCAGGGATAGCCCTGGGTATTAACACTCATTCAAATTCAGGGGACCCTGTTAATTCCTACCTAGCAGGATAGCCTGTTAATAACCCTGTAATTACCTTCTGGGCCAATAATTGAATTTCTAATAAAAGCAAGAGAGAAAATAAGCAAAAAGAGGGTAATCGGGAGAAGCCAGGGTCATCTGCACTCGGCTGTGGGTGCCAAGTCTAACTCAGAGACTATATAGGAAAGGGCTTCCATCTGCTGAGGTCCTCACACCCTCCGAAGGGTATTAAATTCTTTCCTTGTCTGACATAAAGTAATAACAGAGAGTTGTCACTGTCCTGGGCAACAGAAGATGGGATGACTTAATTTCTCTTTCTTCCAGGAGAATGTCACAGGCCTCTGTCTAATGATACAGGAGAATAAACTGGGCCGTGGCAGAATTTACTGCCCCCTAGAGGAAGAAAGGGAGAAAAGCACCGAGGACCAAACGCAGCATGGAAGAGCTGGCTAGGCATTCCTCTGCATGGGTCAGCTAAGGGCTCTCCTCCTCTTCCCAAACACCCACAGCTACGCTCCGAGTGGAGTATGACACCAGCATGAGCATGTCTTAAGGAAGATCATGGGATGCTAGGATCAAGTGTGGTCAGTTTCCCAAGTCCGAATGTTCATCAGATACACCGGGGTCAAGAACGAATAGGAAAAAAAAAAAAATCTGTTCTTCCAAAGAACACAACCGAACAGCTCCTGTCCCCACGTAGGTGCCCTTCAGCACCTTAGGTGAGTCACCACAGTGTCACTGAGCTTGCAGGAATATCCAGCTCATGACTTGGTCTCAAGGAGTATCATGGGGCAACAGAGCCTAAGACTTACATCCCTCCTCTCCACACATCAGAGGTCCCAGGCACATCCTGGCTTGTCTGGCACGGTGATGTCTACATTCCTACCCCATCCGTCCTCACATTCTGGTGACTCACGCCCCGCTCTCCCTGAGTCCCTGGGAACTAGCTTCTCTATCCTCATGAGGTTTTTATGACAGCGTAAAGACTTGGGACAATCTGCAAGTTTTTTCCATTTAAAGACTCACAGTCCCACTAAAAGCTTCTGTGTACAGAGTATGAGTTCTTACAGTGAGCAATGATAATGCTAACATTTATTTAGCACTGAGTACATGCTAGGGGAGCTTAGGAACATTTAAGAACACGCCCCGTGTTCTTTGAACACACTGTACCATTGCATCCTGACAACAGCTTTACTCAGACTTAGAGAAGTTTAGTGATTTGCTAGTTAAGGAACAACCAGCAAGAGGCCCGCCTATGGTTTGAACCCAAGACTCGGAGCCTATGCTTTTAACTTTGACCCATTCCATGGGATTACCATGCCTATGAAAAGTAGTACATATTTATAAAACTATTACATGCTTATGCCAAGTATTACACTGTCCATAGTAAATGCGGTATGGGAGGCCATCAGTGTGGGGCAAGAGACAGAGAACCAGCCAGGTTGTAGTTTTTTGTTTTTTTTTTTCTCTAGTCTATATTGTATCAATCAAGGTACTCACACATAATTAGGTAACAGCCAAACTGGGAGATGTGAGGAGAGTTTCGTAAAGGATCTCTTTAGAGATGTGGTTAGGGTTTAGGGCCACCAGAACGGAGGCTGCGATGCTTTAAGACTAGCAAAAATGAGAAACAGGTACCGCTACCAATGTTTCATAGGCTAAGCAATAAAAGGACTCTGGAAAGAGAAAACTGTATAAGGCAACTACCCGGGGATGCTCTAGGACTCTATGTGAAGCATAGGGAAATGACAACCTGGGAATCAATAGCTTTGCACCCCTTAATCCCACCCTCTGTTCTCTCCCTGCCCTCTGCCCTCTTCCCATTGAATAAACCCTACTGGTAAGTAGCTACAGGACAAAGGCACCCAGGGACAGCCCATGTGGCAGTTTTCTCACTATCCTGAAGGTCTGATAGCAGTGTGAAGGACAGACAGACACTGTGCAGTGCAGTCCCTGTCAGGGTAAACTGGGGCAAACCTCCCTCTCCCTGGGACTCAATTTCTTCATCATTATAATGAGACAATTAGACCACATGTAATTTACACTGCCTTCCAGCTCTGACATTTTAAAGTTTTATGAATCCAACCTCTCTCGACTTCCCAAGAGAGCTTCAGAATAACTTCAAAAAATAAAGTCTGAACAGCAGCCCCCACATACACACTCGCGTGCTGTGCTGCGTCACACGTGTTGAATGCGTGAGGACTAAGCGTGGTTGATGTAGGAGGGCATTTGCCTGTTCCTAAAAGTGAGCGGGGTACTGTTAAATGGCCCAAGGAAAATGCTAGAGAATGTGAAAATGGTCCCAGTGAAGGCTTTAATGCAATACAAAAGTATTTGTTCTCTTTCTGATGAAAGGCAGAGGCACAGAGGCAAGTCGGTACCACTCAGCATCTCTGCAAAACCCAAACAGATGCCCTGGGTTTTTATGGGTGTCTGTGTGATGGCAATTCATAGGCTATCCCTGCACTTGGAGCCAGTGGTCACATGCTGCTGGTCAATGAACGGGTATGTCTGGCATATGGCCTTGGCTGGGGACAGCTGGCTGTGGGAGTGGGAGGAGGGAGAGTGCCTCCCTGAGTCATATGGGGCTTGTCTAAGCAGCCCTGACAATGTGCTCCTAGGTGCTCACTGAACTGTTGCTAGTCTTAAGGTTTCTTGCTGAGACTCTTGAGACAATACTATGTGTGTCCATGCAGATAGACACAGGCTACAGATGAGGGCATCCATCCTCTCTAGCTTCTGGGGACAGATTTATGCCCAAATGTTGACGTTAACTCAAGCATGGCATCTGAAAAGATTGTTGGGATGGTTTGGGGGTAGTTTATGGTTTGTGTGCTGACTCTTATATTCTATTTAAATAAATGTAAATGAAATGAGAGAATCAGAGACCCATGTTCTTGAGACCCATGGATATTAGCCAATGACCAGATCTACAGCGGATTTTTCTCTGCAATTGAGAGGACACCGGGGCATTTCTAAATGCCTAGACTCTGTAGGCAACTGAAGCCTATGTACATAAATGTCTTGGAGGGGTCGGCCAGTCAAAGACAGGTGACACATCTCTAATTGAATTTACTTTATATTACAAATATGCCTAGTAGAGCAAGAAAACAAAAAGGACGAGGGAAAAATGAAGACAATGTTATATATATTATTATAAAGGATGTATATAATGGTATTTATTCATGTGGGATATATATTTATAAAAGAGATAAATACATATATCCATGATTACACTTTCCATAATTTTAGTGACTTACAGTCAGCTATGTTAAAAATCATTAAATGGAAGTATCTAGAAATAAATAGATTATGAACTATATTTTTATGAATAGTCATAAAATCATATAGTTCTGCAATATCCTGCCTATGACATGCTCTGTCCATGCTTTGTATATGCTACATGCCCATATGTAATCTTCATTAATAAATGGATTGCTGTGATTGTGTTTAAGCAGCCTTTAATTGACTTAATAATAGCCTCCAAAGTATAAAGGTTGTGATCTAGGCAATTTGTTATAGGATATTGCAAAATTACTCTCCTTAGTTTCTTGTTAATATCGTTATTTTTGACATAGATATGCATGTATTGGAAAAACCATACTATCTCTAGGGCTCAATACTGCCTGCTGTTTCATACACACAATTATGATCTTGTAACGTATAAACTCCTTCTAAGTAAGGGTGGACTCCTCCATATACAGGGTTTATATACAAGAAAACAAAACCTCGCGGCGTGGAATAGGCAAACATACTGACACTTCCTGATTATACAGCCTTGAAGGAATCCTCTGCTCTTAGCATCCTTACTGGCAAAAACGTGCAACTCCTAATAATGGCAACACCCACCACACAGGTGGCGGAGTGATCCAAGCAAATCAATCAGACAGAGTAACTAGAAGTACTTTGTAAAACATAAGCTGTTTCTGAGACACAAGGGGTTATCATTACTCCATCTAAGGTGACGTGACAGCAGCCTGCTGCGGGAAGGCAAATGGCTTGCCCGGAGAATCATCAGCCACCCTGGCACCTGCCGCAGGAGATAGCAGGAGTTTCTGGAAAACCTGCTTGTTGTAGTGAGTATCAGGGGCAAAGAGCTGGAAGAACTGCTATTTCGAAAAAAGCCTGGCTGATAGAACGGGTCACTCTCCCCTCTTCCTTTTTGCGTATGTTAAGAAAGACTTTCGCGCAGAGCTACAATGGAGGCTGAAGCCAATGGCACGTTTCCGTGCGTACACAGAGAACTCCCACAAACAGGTCCCTGGAGGATGGAAAATGTGTGGCAGCTGTACACGGGGAAACTTGAAATCAAGTACTTTGGCAATAGACTCAGGGCGCTTGACTTAACAGATGTTTACAATTAATAAATCTCATTTTATATCTTTTTTTTTTCACAGAATATTTTTTTTTCTGCTAATATACCTGGCAGCCCTCGTGAAGGAAACAGATAAACCTCCGATCAAGAGTCTGCTAGGAATTAGAAACGACAGTCACTGACGAGAATTCCTGACGACGCCACGAGAACTGTAGGGCAAAACCAAGCAGTTGTACGCCAAGCCCCCGCCTTTCCCTGAACACCCGCTGAAGGGTTAAAACAAATACTCCAAGTACTCTGCCAATTAGGAGAGGTACCCAGGACACCCCATCTGCACGCACATCCGTCATTTCTACCCAGGGACTGCAACTCCTCCTTCCCACGGAGACAAGTCGCAGGCTGAGGTGAGACACCCAATGAGCCTCCGTGAGAGGCAGCCTGGTTAGCATTCAACTGTGTCCGCCACACTTCCCAATCACAGGGGTTGGCTTCCTTCTCCACAAGAGCTGGGAAAGGGGATGGGACAATGGTCCACTTCTCCTGTTCTTGTCTAACTAAGAAACAAAACAAAACAACACACAACAGCTGCCCAAGTCTGACACCACGGAGGCCTTTTCCAGGTGGTAAGGAAAAACAAAATCGGTAAAAACAGTACCTTCCTTCTCCTCCCTTTCTGCTCCCTTCCCTGTAGACAGGCTCAGCGTGAGGTTCCTGAGGAATTAGTTGCAGGAGGACGCCTCCCCCGCTGGCAGCCAAATGCCAGCCACACACCCTGCCCATGTAATGTGTCTGACATTTCTGCATCTCTCTGGGTTAACATTCTTTGACATGGACTTTCTAAAATTTCTCTTTAAAAGGGTTTGCCTGTGTGTGTGTGTGTGTGTGTGTGTGTGTGTGTGTGTGTGTGCACGCACCGCACGGTTTCTGCTGTTTCATGGCACTGCCATGTGCATTTAATTTTTTTTTAAAAAAAGAATTCTTCTCTTAGTTGCTGACACATCTCTGCTTTGGCATTTCCACTTAAGCAGAAGTAATTGGTTTCAGAAGGCTGAAAACCCCTGTTTGAAACCATGTGCACATTGCTGTTGATGGATGCCAGAAAATGTTCAAATATCATCTTCCCTCAAGTAAAACAAGCGTTAAAATCCAGAAGGACGATGTGATTGGCAGCATGGCATGCTTCCATTTTTAACTACCTGTTGTGAAATTATTCTAAAGGCACCTATCTATGAAATGGGGCCCATTGTCCTTCCTGGTCAGTCACCTTTCGGGAGACCTATCAACCCTGAAGGGAATTCTTCCTCCTTTCCTGCACCAGGCAGCAAATTCCCTTCCTTGCTGTATTTCCCAACATGCAGAGGGCCATATGAGGGCCAGCCTCTGACACAGAAGAGGAAGGCAGCTTTTACCCCAAAGGAGAGAACTGTAGCCTCTGTACCCAGAAGCGGTTTTACTGACAAATTACGCATCTTGTGATTTTTGATATTTTCAGGATTTTGTTATTTTTTTTTTCCAACAGAATGGTTGACATAGACATGCCAAACAAAGAAAATCTGACCAAGGAATAGTCAACCCAAACTCCAGCTAGTGTGAGAAAAGCAACGAGCTGGCTGTGTGTGGGGATGCTGGGCACAAACCACTCAGAGAACACCTCCATCTCTGTCCCGTCACACAATTTTCACACGCTGAGCAGCAAACGCTATGCCGCCAGTGTTGGGTTCTTCCAAAAGGCCCCCAGGCATCTCAGCTTCTCTCAGGGACATCTGCTCACAGACAGCGGAGCAGCACATACAGAGGCTCATAGACTTGGTGCCTAGGCTGTGTAGGTTCAGATGTCAGCTTGGTCACATATCAATGACGCTGTTCCTAGGCAAGCCCCTTCACCATACTGTGCTTCGATGTCCTCCTCCAGCATATGAGATGCCCTTGATAGGTACACCTCGAAAACTTTTAAGGACTGCATCAGTGCACATAAGTCCGCTTGGAACATGGCTTTTGACAATAAAATGTTATTAATAACCAGCCCTTGATTACTCCCTATGTGAGGACAGCTTAGTCCCATTCTATCCCAGTCTACTTACAGCTGTCACAATCTGCTTCTCTGCACTGGGCCCAGATTAAGCTCCCCACACTTTTCATCAACCTGCTCCATCTATTAGGAAAGCCAGGGCCAGGATAAGTCTCATTTCTCATCTTCTGACAGTCCGTCACAATATTTGAGACAGCTGTAATGTATCCTCGAGCCGTCCCAATGCCAAACCTTTTCAGTTTTTTAGCAACTTTCCCTTGGATGGCAACTTTCCCAGATTTCCCTTCTTCTTTCTCACCTTCCTTTGGGTGCATTCAAATCTGCCAGCTTCCTTAAACGGCGTGGTCTCAAATAGAAGAGAATTTCTGGGTGTGGTTGAAGAAGGAAACTTTAGGAGGCTTCACTTTTAAGCCCAGAAATACCATCAATCAGAGACACCACTGGTACTGTCAGATACACACGCAAACATCCACCTGCTCTCCTCCTCGAAATGTGCTGCAGAGATGCTAAAAGAAATGAATGAATTTTCTCTCCCTCCTTTCCTAACACAATGTGAAGGGCACAGTCAAGCACCCTCTTAGGTTTAGGCTCCCATAACTGAAGCTCTTGAGACGTCTTTACACATCCAGGATGCACACCCGAACGGAAGTCTGTCATAGATTTAGATGGCCAGTCAACTTAGATGCCTATATTCCTAAAGAACCTCAGTGAGTTGAAGTTATTTACCCAACTGTAACTATAGGTGGGACTGAGACTTAAGCCAATCAGGAGTCAGGGGATGTTCTAGTCCTAATGACCCATCAACAGTGTTCTTTTATGATCTCTCTGCAATCCTATCTGTTTTCAAAAGAGATTTATCAGGGTTTGAGGTGATAGCTAAGTGGGAGAGGTGGTTGGCTCACAAGCATGAGGATTGAGGACACACACATGTGCATGCACTTGCGTGTGCACACACACACACAGAGAGAGAGAGAGAGAGAGAGAGAGAGAGAGAGAGAGAGAGAGAGAGAGAGAGAGAGAGAGAGAGAGAGAGAAAGAGAGAGAGAGAGAGAGAGAATCAAACATGGTAAAAGATGCTTGTAATCCCAGCACTAGGGAAACAGAGACAGGCAGATCTCTGGAGCTCAATGGCCATTCAACCAATACTAATCAGTGAACTAATCAATGATGAACTAAGGAATAGTAGCTGAAGTTGTCCTCTGATTTTACATGCACAGACACATCTGTTCATCTGTGCAAGTATATTCCCCCACCCACATGGAACTATACACGTACACAAACTGATCTGTAGTAATAAGAAGTTAGTGCTCCTGATTTTTTAAATTCCATGAGATATACCTGTGTGCAGATGTGCTCTTAAATGAACGGCAAGTCCAGTGCTCACACGCATGTGCTGTGCATTTTTAAATTCTAGAAGAAAAGATTTGAATGTTTTCCCTACAGAGTAACGATAAACGTTTGACTAGGTATCACACCCTACCTCCACTTAATATTTTGTTATTAATTTCCAGTTAAAGACCAAGTTTAATTTAAATCACAGAAAGAAGGTGCTCCGGGGGCGATCGGAAACTCTGTACTGGTCTTCCCAAAAGCAGTTCATTCCAGGTTTCTTAGTGTGCAACTATCTTCCTCTGTGTCATGGGCACGCTTAAATCTGTGTGACATGCACAGTGACAGTTGTCCCTAGGACAGGGACCTAGAGACAGAGACCTGTAAACCTTTCCAGGATGCATTGCGTGGCAAGTGGAGGGGGACTGTTCACGAGTCGCACTCTGAAAGGAGTTAAAAATTCAGCTTCCCACTTGCCCAACAAAGAAAATGTGGAACTAAATATAAGCGGTGTATGTGTAGCTTAAAAATAGCGAGGAAGCCACTCTTCGGCTCTGAATCTGGAAGCAGTTGTAGCTAAAATAAAAATAACAACAGACGACCCAAAAGAAAAGAAAATGATGCAACGCAAGCTTCCCATCTCTTGGTTGGGCCTGTGAGGAGGCATTTGGCCGATTTTTTCCGCGAACTGCGGCCCCTCCCTTTTCTCGTTCTTTCTTGCTCGAGTCTCACAGCCCACCACTCCCTTACACTTTAATGATTCTGTGGACGTCCGTCCTCTCCGTCACTAGATCACGGACTCCAGTGGGACGAGGATGAATTACGCTGTTCTCTGTCATCCGTGCCATCTTGTCGTGGGACAACCTCCAATCACTTCTCCAGCATTGCTCTTGCTTCCCTCTCTAATCTTTTAACCACACGACAGGCAAATGATTCCTTCCAAACAAATCTGGTCGCTCGTTATACCCTCTCCTCACTGATGTCTGTATTTCCAGGGAGGTATCTCTGGGGAGCACACACATTCAGGTGGCCCACAAAACTCAGGGAAGTCTGATCCTTTCCCTCTCTGTCCCTTTCTGTCACTCGCTGCTCTTTGCCTCTTCCCCCGTGACACTGTCCTTTGAGAACCTGGAACACATTTAGTGAGCCTGCATGCTTTTTCCTCCCTCCTCACCCTTCCTGTGGCTTCTTCCTGTTAATCAGTGCATTCCTGTAGCCATCGCTGATACCATATTCAAGTCATGCTCTCGTGATGTTACATGCAGTGGTCTTATGCTATAAATTCTTTTCGAGACCTTCCCCCAGCACGTGTTCTGATACACTGGCAGAATTTGATGTAACTACTCCAGGAGAATGTGCAAGCCCTAAATTCTCGGAAGCCATCTCTAAACAGGCATGCTGCTAAAGGAGGAATTCCACTCCATCTTAGAGATAAAGTATTAGTCCAGACATCTTTTTGGAGATAGGTGGGGAGGGATCTAAATGCTGAATCAGCTACCTACATCATTTTTTATTAGAGGAAAAAAAAGCGCCGCGGGCTGGAATGTGTACTTTAATGGCATACTAGTTTCTTCGGTTAATGAGTTTAATATTCAAAAAGGCTCCCTGAAGACTAGAGAGAGGATCAAAGTGGAGGTGAATTACTCTGTGTGTTTTGGAAGTCCCATGGCCCTCCCTGGTTAACTGCCTCTGTGGTAGACACATCACCTGAGTAAAAATGTCAGGTCACTACAAACGCACCACACCTAGACCCACATCCTTAGAACCCAACCCGCAACTTCAGAAAACGTTGGGTCTAGAAAAGGGACCCTAGACAGGATGATCGTGACCATTACCCTGGCCACAAACTACTAGGCACGCCCGGAGTCCAGGCGATCTCTGCTGGTGCAGGGAGAACACCCGTGCCCCTGCCAACAGAACTACAAGCACAGGAACTAAAGCAGCCCATCTTCCTGGAGCCGGGCGGGAGAAAGGCAGCAGCAAAGTACTCTGCCCCTCTACAGTAGGCTGTGCACCCACTGCCTCTGTTAATGCTCCATATCTTGTGGCCCATTCTTTCCTTTGTAGCATCCTCCAGGCAGTCAGTTAGCACGCCCTGGAGAACACGAGGCCATCCTGCCCTTGCCCCTTCTAAACTTTTCATCTTGAAACAGCACCACCATTGTCGCTGACAGAGTCCAGTTCATCTGGCCAAAGTTCAGGAAGATGATTTCTCTCTCTCTCTCTCTCTCTCTCTCTCTCTCTCTCTCTCTCTCTCTCTCTCTTCCAAGTTGGGCAATGCAGCGGGAAAGCAAGTCATTCTAGATCCCAAGTCCCCGCCCAGCTCTCCTCCATCAGCAGAAGAAGGGCCTCTCATCAGTCATGTGATGTGCATGGTTTGTGAGATTTTAGGTGAAGAGAAAAGACACTCATTCAAAAAGATGGATTTCAAATGCCAGTGCGTAGCCAACTCCTGACTTCGTGGTGTCTCCCACTGTTACCATGGTGACCTCACAGATGTGGGTCATGGGACTCAGTATTGGATTCACAAATCTGCTCAGTCTATTACAAAGCCCTCCCTTTCCTTTGAACCGTATTTCCTTATGCTCACCTTATTATGGATATTGGAACATCCTGTCTCCTCCCCCCAACCTACTAAAGTATAAGTGTTTTAAAGGCAGGGACCACACTGTATTTGTCACTCTGTTCTTTTCACTTCTTAATATAATGCCACACATAGTCACTGTACTAAACTTCTGCATCAGTTTCCCCATTATTAAAGCAAGAAGGACTCTCCATTATTCTGATATGTAAGAACACCCATATTATTATGTCTGTATTCTCTTAATATTTTACACACACACACACCAGTAATTGTTCTTATCTTTGTGAAAATAGGGTGGTTTTACACATAGATTTACGGTAGATAAATTTTGTGTCTATTTTGTTTATCTTTTTTTTTTGAATATGTGTCAGGAAAGTTTGATGGAATTAGGAAAGTTTTCAATCTATATCATAAAATTGTTTAAGCAAAGTGTGATACACTGTTCTTAGCACTAAAGAGAGTTTGGAAAAGAAGTCGAAGATTGAACAATGGGAGAGTTTTCTGTTCACAGATACCCAGTTTATCAGAGGCAGTAGTGATGTTGGCTAGAAAACTTTAGAATACGTACGATAGGATGCACAGATCATGAAAGGAAAAACTCAATATTTCAGAAAGAAATAGCATGTAACTAAAGGTTACAACCTGAGGGTAGCAGGAATTAGTGTGTGAGGCTTCATGAGGAACCTGCTAGGAAATGACAGCATTCCGAGAGAAGGAGCCAAGTTAATGCCCAGAGTGTCACTTAGAGTAAGACAATGGAACAATAAGGATGGGAAGATACACTGATTTCTTCAAAGAATTCCAGAACAAAGATGACCTGCTGTTTTCTAAGAATTTGTGAAGTGCCTGGGAGAAGACATCATATGCTACACTGACAGTGAAGACCAAATTCACAGCAAGCAGCAGAAGAGCAAACTCAGTCCGTAGTGTGTTCAGACAAAATGGGTGGGACTAGACAGTCTCTCACCCACACCTCCCCACCATCAAGTGACTCGAGAAAGGCTTTATCAATGTTCCTGAAACTTGACAAAAGTATTCACCACTCAACTGCCTATAAGCTTGAAGTATTGCAGTCCAGAGGCACATCTTTAAGAAAGTTAGAGGGACATAAATAGATTCTTAGACGAGAAATGGTTCTTTCAGCATAGGTTAATGGAAGATATGTTATCACTAAGGTGGGAAGGAAAAATGGAGAATTGATATATTAGGTTACCGAGTCTTGATAGGGAGATTGCCAGTCTTTATGAGGGATTTGCAGAGCGTTGTCAGAAGACACAGGCGAAGAGGCTTTCCATTTGCAAACGTGTCTTTTTCTCTCCTTTTCCCCAGCTGGGTCCCTAACCTGTCACCAGGATAGATTATTTGCACCCCTGTAAGTTCTTCCTCCCTACATTGATTTGAGAATGTCCTGGATTTATTTTTGTTTGACTATGTTAGTTTCCCCTGACTTCGTTGGAATGCAAAGCAGAACACCAGCCCATCTCCTTCTGCCCCAACAGATGTACACCTTCTCACGTGACATTCTCCATTTCTTTTTCTTAAAATTTCTTTTTCATTTATGAAGTTATAATGTAATTATATAATCTCCTCTTTCATTTTCTCTCTCTCCAAACTCGCCCTCCCACACCATCCCTGCTCTCTTTCACGTTCGTGGCCCCTTTTATTGGGAGCTGTTCCTACACACATACGCGTGTCAAGTCCCACACTACCCTTGAAAATACGTTGAATTCCTATGTGACAATTTAAAACTGTTAAGAGAAATTAAAATTTCAAAAACGGAGCGGCTTGTGTAATGAGGCAGATGAACCTCCAAATTATCACGTTGAGTATTCTAATAATTCCATTGACAAAAATGTTCAGGAAAAAAATACACCTACAGAGACAAGCAAACCTGATTAGCGGTGGCCTCGGACAGCAGGGATTATCAGCAAATGGTAGCAGGCACTATCTGGATGACGGGCATGCTCTTACAGTTAGAAAGATGCTGACGGTTACTTAATAAACTCATAGAAACGTATCCTTGTCACCTGTATCTCACAAAACCACTTTTCAAAGGCTCATTAGTATGCCAAGGGGAATCTGGTAGCAAGAAACACCCCTGGACTTGACCCTGTGAGGAGGGTGTGAAGGCCTGTGATGGAACTCTCCTTGGCAGCCTGCCCCCAGCGGCTGGCTTCTTGGGGCAGTGATGGCATAGCCAGAATACTCAGAGGCTCTTAGCCATGTCCTGTTGCCTCTGTAGGTTTGGCACCATCCCAGTATTATAAGGGATGATACATCCCATAATGCTATAGGATAATGCTGGTCCCTAGGGCTAGGCCATGAGCTGCCACTGGGATTATCACATCAAGGTGAGAGACTGGTTTCTTGCGTCACACTGTATGGTCTGCTTTCCCATATGGCTCTCACTGTGATTCTTAACTAGCAGGGAGCATATTTGCTACGAATTCGTCCAATGAGCTCTTATGTTGAGAATCTATACTGGAGGCTTGTTTGTTACATCCTTTCTAGGAAGCTTAGACACAAAGAGAGGTGAAGTTGGCACTTGGTATCCAGTGACACATGGAGGCACAAAGGAACCTGGGGGACCCCCAGTCAGCCACAACACCAAAGTTTCAATAAAAGGGGGATAATTGGCATGTTAAAATCTAATGGAGGATACCGAATCTGGGAGGATACTAAACCCATCGCACTTTTGAAGAGAGAGGGAATCCAATGCCCACAACACATCAATTAAAATCCGCTGCTCCCAGGAAGCTGTCAGCTGCAGAGCGGCTGGCAGAAGTCTCCCTTCTCCAAGGGTGTCCTGAAATGAGTACCGGGGGGCACTCAGAGCTATTAATAGGTAGATGGGATGATATAAAATGTCACAGTGCACCTTTCCAAATAAAAACGTGTCTGGACTCCTCCAGAAGGGAAATGGCCCAAAGTACTTTAAAAAATTATTGCATTTTCCCTTTTCTGAACTCCTACTATATTTTATAAGGGAAAGCTTGTCACTTCCAAGGTGTCTGACTTTTTCTGCTTTGTCTCCGCAGAGTCCTATAAGTCACGGATGGCTAGGAGGCTCTTTGTGCGCCATTCTTCATGTGACACAGGGTAGAGAAGCATTGTTCCTCTTTCGACAAGGGCAGCGTCTGAGGACAAGGTGTTGATTGTCAATAGGAAGAGGAGACAAAGAAGGGTGGTCCCGGGAGACATTTTCTGTGACTGCTAACGTCTGAGCCAGAGAGGGAAGAGGAATAGGGGACCCTGTTTTCCTGAGCGCTCAACAGGGTGCAGTTAGAATCCCCACGGCTGTCCCGGCTGGCGTTCGGAATAATCACCGAGAATCTGATTCTAGTATGCTGATTTCCTAATCACTCTAAAAGCAGATTGCATCTCGGAAGAAAATAAGGTCTGGTTCTTGCTGATTTCTAGAATTTAACCTTGAAATTCGGAAGCTGAGCGAGCGTGGGCAAGTCACTTAAGAGCTGTAGACACATGCCCCTCCAGTTATCAAAGGGCAGACGGCAGCACAACGCTCATTCAAGCACACTTCCAGTGTTTAAATTCCTGGATTGTATCAATGAGGTAAGGACATTGCCCCTGGAACTGACTCAAGAATGCTCTCACTATGGGTCAAGGTCGTCATTACTTCACTAGAGGCATAGTCAAAGATCCCTTGCCTTTCTTCCTCACCGTAATAGTAAATGCTTCTCTATTTCCCTTCAACCAAACTCTAAGGCTTAGGGTTGCTCTGATGTAACTTTATTACTCTTTTGTCTTGTCAATAAGAACATAATAGTGTCCTTAAAGAAAATGACAGCTTTTTTTTTTCTTTCTCTTTGAGGTTTATTTCAGACAGTTTCTTCCTAATGAGGTTGATCCACGCTTACGGTTGCATATTGTCTCCTTTTAATGGGAAGGTTTTCAAACACGGAGAAGCGAAAGAAAAGACTGCTTCATTTTACGTATTTATTTTCTGCTAGCCCTTTTGTCGGTTCCCAGTCACCTTCGACATCACTTTTGAATCACAAGTTTCTCTGTAATGTGGAGGGTTCCAGACACTAGGTGTCTCTTTTTTTAACGCGTTTCTGCCCCGTCCCTTGGCCTATCCACATGGCCCCTCCATTGGAAGCCCTCTGTCCCCATGTTTTCCTTCTCAAACCATAGGGGCCCAACAGCTTTAAAGCTTTTTGATCAGGTCTCATGCAGGGCAACATTATGCATTAACTGGCATATTGGAACTACCACCGAGGCACCATTAGTCCACAATGATTGGACTTTTACACCCCAGCCCTAGCTAGCCCCCTGCAAGTGTGTTCCCACACCTTCCGCTGAGCTTAAACTCCTGTGGCCGTGTGCCTGATTCTCTTTCTATTGAGACAAATGCAAAGATTTGGATTACTCAAGATAGGGCGACTTTGAATGGATGCATGTGTGTGTGTGTGTGTGTGTGTGTGTGTGTGTGTGAGCGTGTGCACGCACGTGTGTGCGTGCGCATGTGTGTATGTGTGTGACATTCTCACGACCCAGACTAGGCATGTAAAGAAACAGAACCAATGCTCAGTTCTATAAAGACCAAATCCTGTAGCCTGTGGCTACCTTCTTCTCTTCTCGCCTGGTTCTTCCTCTCTAAGTCACTCAACAAGCCGCTCCCTAAATTGTACTTGATTTGAAAGCCGTAACAGGGTCCCGGTGTGGCTAATCGCACGGGAAACAGACACAGCAAGCACAAATGGTCACTCACTGAGTGAAGAATCTTAAAATGCAAGAAAAAGTTATTTTAGGACTAGCTCTCTGATTTTAGTCTATAAGACTAAACTTTCTTCTGAGACTGTGGGCTACATCGCATGTAAGATACTGAGTCTAAACTCTATGACTGGCACCACGGACTTAAAAACGGTGCCCAAGAGGATACTGAGGCAGACGGCTTGGTGGGAAAGGATGAATGAGTTAGAAAAATCGGAAGTAAAGTGGGGTGAAACTGGAACGATAATGAACTCTAGTGATGCTTTGTTAGCAAGTTCTAAGCCCCAAATACAAATTTTGGGGGTTCCTGCGAAACCACCTCTACCTTCGGTTTTATTTTCTCTGGTTAGATAGGGCCTGAAAAGGTTAAACAGAAAGTTCTCTAAATAATCAAGTCTAAGTTTTAACTTGCATGCCACTCTGAATCACATGGTAAAAATCTCAAGGCCCTCACTGCATACTTCCGGGGGCATGAGCTGTCCCTTTGTCCAGTGTCTCTCCACTGTGGAGGTTAGAACATAGCTACTGAAGAAAAGAGTGGCCTATGATAGGCGAATTTAAATACCCACTTTTGCTCACTTCTTATGGTGACAATCTTAAAGACCTGGATAGAGGACTGTCTGGGATGAGTGCTTGGATCTGGGTCCTCTAAGGGTGATCACCGCTCGCTGTGTTCTCATCCAACAGAGACATTGAATGCATCTCCAGGCTGCACGAAAGCTAGGGCCCTGCTCATTCACAGGCTTAGCGCAGGTTGTTAAAATAATCACAGCCACCAAATGAATGAGTGCTTGCTTCATCTCGCTTTAAACATGACAGAACTGCTTTCTGACATATAAGAATGAGAGACTGGAGACGGAGACAAGTAGTCAAGTGAGTTTCTTCGTTTCTTTCCCTTCTCATGGGACAAGAATATGGGCCATGCATTGACTAAGGAACTGAGGAGCTCTAGCGACTGGCCGTATCTAAAGCAATGCTTATCTTTTCAAAATGTTCCATTGAAGGTTCATCTAGAGAGGAGGGAAAGATGCTGATCAGATGGCCTGACCCCTGGAAATTGAAATCCACGTGTTCTTTGAGTAATGTATGTGGGCTGACACACCACCACTTCCCAGAGAGGATTCATTATCCCCAAAGAACAAGAAGCGTCAGTGTGAAACCCTGAAGCAAGCTGGTGATTTTTGCAAGCGTTCCTTTTGGGGGATCAATAATTGTGTGTCCCTTCTTCATTCATCCTCCTTACCTCCATTCTCCTGAACCATCATTTGGTAAAGTTATTAAAAATGCTTGTTTTTTAAATTATGTGTATGCCAGTGTGTGTGTGTGTGTGTGTGTGTGTGTGTGTGTGTGTGTGTGTGTGCATATGGGTGCTGGTGCCCACAGAGGCCTGAAGAGGGTGCCAGATCCCCTGGAGCTCAAGTTACAAGTGGTTGTGAATCGCCTGACATGGGTGCTGGAATGGAACTCCAGTCCTCTGCAAGAGCAGGAGTTGCTCCTAACCCCTGAACCATTTCTCCGGCTCCTCAGTAAAGACAGTTTTTAAATATTTAATCTAACAGGCTCAGTCTCAGTTGAAAACACTGAAGTGGGCCCGAAACATATGATCCCAGCCCCGAGAGTCTTACTTTTGACAGGAAGAAGGTTTAAAGATGTTTCAGGGAAAAAAGGAAGATAGTAACCATGGGAAAGAGTGACTGGCTGAGGTGCTGAGTTCTTTTCAACTCCAGGGGTGGCTTCTTTGAAGAGGGAACTTGTGAGCCATCCCCCAGTTCAGGAGATTCAGGAGACTCACTTCACCGTTTCTGCCACAGGGAAAGAGTGAGCACTGAAGCAGAAGCAGCGAGCATGGATGCTCTCCAATGCGATGCAAGAACGGCACATTTGGCTGAAAAGTCTGTGGTTAGAGTCAAATGGGGAGAGGTACTATAGGATCTCATGAAGTCAAAGAGGGATGTAGGGATCACCAAGAGGGAAACAAATAAACAAAAACCAAAGTAGGTTAAGAATGCATTTTATTTTTTATTTTTTGTAAGATAGAATAATGATTGTCTTGAACCTCAGTGATTCAGAATAAAGCACAGAGGGCCAACTTGTGGTCGAAGTGTATCGGGTCTTTTCATGGGTTCCTATACCCAGTAACTGAGGCTAAAGGGTTGTTCTCCTCCCCGTTGTGTTTGCACAGGTAAGATAGAGATCAAATAGGGTGTGGGATAGAAAAGAACCAAGAGAGAGGAATGGCATTGTTTCTCAAAGACCGGCTGAGCAGAGGTACAAAGCCACTGGGAATAGCAATGGGAAATGCTAGCAGAAGGAGAATTGAAGTTATATAGAAGGGGAGATTGAAGAGAAGTAGAGTCAACAAAATGTCAATTGACTGCACAATCCAGGAGCAGACAGGAGAAGCATTCTATCAGCCGCGGATGTGCGGGGCTTCCCAAGTTCTGTTCAGTGTATTTCCGCGGCTGCTTGCTGTCTTAGGCTGAAATGCAAATGGGTCTTGGATTTCTGAGATCACAATTATTTGGGCAAGTTTCTGCATTTGTGTTTCCATAACCCGATGTGACTGGGTAAATGAAGAGAAGGCAGTAACTGGAAAGGCAAAGACGTACAGATTTGCAAAGTCATTGTCGATTCTGAGAGGTGATTTCTTGGGCCGAGGGGTGGGAAATGGGAAACGGGAAGAACATATGCAAATGCGAACAAAGCGCCCGCACGACAGCTCTGCTTCAGCACAGTGAGCAAGCTGGCAGACTTCTAGACCAGCACAACTCACTAATGAAACATCCCAGAAAGCCCCGCATTTGCTAATTATCCCAAGAATTTTATTTTAGTAACATCTGCAGCGTGCTCTTAACACGGAGAAACAACTATTTCCAGAAGATAACAAGGGGGAGGATAGGGCTGTCAATAATTAGTTATTACACATTACCGGGAGGCTGTGCTGAGCATGGGGAGGCCACGCCACTTGTTTCTACCGCGTTCATTCGACACTCACGATAGTGTCTTGACTTGATGCTTGAGATGGAAGGGAATAAGAAACGCTACCGGAAAAGGATGAGGCGTTGTCTTTTTGAAGCTGCCCCAGCTCTATACACTGAGCACTGGAGCAGGTTGGTGGGGGCAATAAAGGTTAAGTGCTTGGTGGTTTCACGGCTGCCTTGACTACTATATTCCCATATGAGTCTATTTTTCATTACTGTTATGAAATACCTGAGGCCGGTTAACTTTTCTAAATGAAAAGTCATTTAGCTTGCCGATTTAGAAGCTGAGAGGCTGAGACTGCGTGCCTCGTGGATCTGGCTTGTGCTGAGGACCATGATAGGAACGCATGAGTAGATGAGTGTGCCATCTCGTTCCAATGGGAGGCCAGAGGGAGATGCTGGACCACTCTCAGGCTTTGAAAGCAGTTCTGTCATGAAAACTCGCTCCAGGAGATAGACATTCCTTTCCAGGTGCATCCCCAGTGACCCACGGACCTCCCTGTGGTCTCTATAACGATCTCCACACTAGGGACCAAGTTTCTACCCAGGAACCTTTGGGTATAATGTGTCCTCTGCAGTCAGTCGTCACTGGGAACACACGTTAAAAAAAAATGTCCCGGTGAGCAAGATTGGGAATTCCAAACACTTCCTCCTTCAGAAAGCTAATTGCTTCAGAAGGTAGGGAATTGGGATTCGCTGGGACTCTGGCTTACCTGAGACTAGAATCCCACTGAGGTAGACAGGTAGACTGTCTGGGCTCTCACTTTGCCCTGATTAGCCTTGTGGGAACGAGGGTAATTCTCTTAGTCAAACAGAGAAGCCAGAGGATCGTTTCATTCTGGTCCGATTTGCACAGGACTTAGTGACTCCATAGTGCAATGTCCTTCATCCTCTAAATGAAAGACCTCAAATCCCTCAAACAGGAATAGTTGTGCCTAGGTATAGAGCTGATTAATGACTAGCCAAAGCCACCACACTATTCTGGCCACTGGGAAGCCACCTGTCTTTTCCCGCTCAGATGGAGAGAGCCACTGTCGCAGAGGGTCATCTTAACCCACACTAATGCTGCTCACCTTCACCTATCTCTACTGCACTATGAACCTGTTCCAGCATCCCTCCCTACTGAACAACAGTGCCCCCTTTAGCCCCAGCGTGTCAGAATGTGAACATATTTAGTGAGAGGGTCTTTAGGAAGGGTCAAATTAAAATGAGGACCTAGGGTGACACCCTTAAAATAGTAGGACATTTTAGCCCAAAGTGAGAGGCCCTAAGGAAGTAGAAACACAAAGGAAAGGCCACATGGAGACACGTGAAGAAGGGAGCCCTCTGCGAACTGTGGGGAGAGGACTCTGGAGACCTCAACCCTGCCAAAACCTTGACCGTGGGCTTCCATCCTCCACCCTGTCAGGAGGCAGTTTCCAGGTGTTCGAGCTGCTGAACTTATGGAATGTTATTGCCACTTTCCTAAGAGGCGATTTGATCTCTTTAACAAACGTTTATTGAGCGCTCGCTCCGTGTCAAATCTCCTTAAGACCTGGAGGCTACCATGAGGAAAACTCTATACTGTCAGTCTTTCACGGGAGTTGGTAGTGCAAGAGGCATAAAAGTACGACTAAATATTTACTAAGAATTACTTAATTAGACTTATGCTAAGTCTTTTAAATACAAGCCCGCCAACTGATGATGTCTGTCCCCTGGGAAGAGAGAGGCTGTCGGGCTTCTGTGAAAGCTTTCCTACCGGAGCGGAAACTCAAGGCAGAAGCACTGTTTTTCTGTTACAACAATCTCTCCCGCTACATTCAGACCATTGCAAAGTCAGAATTTCAAACAGCCAGGAATCCCTACCACGCCACTGCACCGCCAGATACGAAGCTGTGAGGCCCCGCAATCTGTCTTCTGAGTTATGAACTCACAGTACCCAGGCACTTCGTAACTGTGGGGCACCAGGAACCCCGGCGACGCTCTGTGAGCGCTAGGAAAACAGCAACACAGCAGTGTAAGGAACAGAGATAGGGAACGGAGGGAGGGGTAGGCTTCCAGTGGCAGCCCATGGGCCAAATGCATCTTCCCTTTGAGCTCAGATGTGGATCAGTTTTGTTGCTTGTGGAATTGTATAGAAAAAAGTACTATGATCAGAGGCAGCTCCATTCCCTTTAACACAGGCCTGATTTTGCCTTATATCTCTCTCTGTATATGTTTGTACATGTGTGAGGACGTACATATATACACACATGGAGCTCAGCTGTGTGGCATTTGTTTTTGAGACATAGTTTCTTCCTGGCATGGACAGTCGCCTGATCTGGCTGGTCTGTGAGCCTCAGAGAGCTACAAGCACTGGGATATGTGTGTTCTAGGATAGGCCTAATGTCCTCACACTTTGGGGGGGGGGCAGACTTTACTAATTAAGCCATCTCCTTGGCTCTTATGTCATTTTTTTAAATGGAGAATTTCAGAATGAATGCTGTATTTACATAATTTCTACCCCTCTAATTCCTCCCACGTCTCCTCCACTCCCTCTTAAATTCATGGCTTCTTTATCATTGTTAAACACACACACACACACACACAGGCACACACATCCATATGTATATCTAAACACAACCTGCTGTGTCCAGTTAGTGTTGCTCACAGTACACAAGCGGAGAACTGGTCACTTAGGGTTAGATTACCTACCAGGGTCCTTGTCCCTGGATATGGATTGATTTTCCTTCTCTCAGCAGCCATTGATTGTATGTAGCTCTCAATCTAGGGGTGGGGCCTTGTGAGAGCTTTCCCATCCATGCCGGCCTGTCGGTTGGTATTGTCCCTGTGCGGTCCTGTTTAGGCAACCGTATTGTTCAGGTTTTACAGATGCAACACCCTGTCATCTACAGAAGATACAGCTCCACTGGCTCTTACAATCTTTCCACCCCTTCCTCTGATGCTCCCTGAGCCTCAGCTCTGAATCTTTTGATATAGCTTGGAGTGACGGCAGAAACAAGGAAAGTAAAGAGGGACCATGGCAATGGTAGGGAACAGGGCTCTTCAGAGAGGAGCATAGTGGGACACAGGTGCTCGGAAGGAGGAATGGGAAAAATGGGGGGGGGGGCCTATAACTGGGAGGGAGAGCATTACTGAGGGGGAGGGGGATAAACACCGCCAAGGATGGTTGAAAAAGCTATTGAGAAGCATTGTTATATGTTGACTGAAAATACATGTGTGTGCATGCATGCGTGTGCTTGCGTCTTTGAGTGCACCTGTGTGTATAATTTAAATGAAGTGATGTTACTTGGGGGATAATGCTGCCCCAAGAACCACATACCATCTAACAAAAACCCTAATGCCATACATGGGAAACTTCCCTTGAGTTGGTGGTCTGGAAACTCCAAGAGATCCTTCAATGGCTGCTGTTCTTGCTTGCCTCCCAGTACTTGAAGCTTAGAGCCTGCTGCTGAAGACACCACCCACTTCAGACAAAGACTTAGCAGAATTGAACTCGGACTGACTTGGAAGCCTCAATCCTCAGGACTGGCTCTCACACAAACTAATCAAGGAAGAAAACTAGTCTTACCCAGCTGTAAGTCTACAAACCACAACAATAACCAGTATGCCGAGATATCCCTAATGGTGCAATAGTGGTTCTTCTATCTAGGGGGCAACCCACAGCTGTCTAATAGGACTTAGGGTCTGTTCTACAGGAGGGCAATTGTGTCTGGCCCTGTAGCTGAGCCTACTCCCTGTAGCTGTGGGGGCCTGAATTCCAGAGAGGAAAATGCTGCTCTCACCTTTCGACACTGGCATACTCTAACCGCATCCTAAATCTGTCCCTAAACCCACAGAAAAATGCAGCTCTCACCCCTCTTCAAATAAGCTTTTCGCAGCAGATGGCAGCCATTACAGAAATCTATAGCCGGTCAAACTGCAGAGAACAACCGACTAACTACGGGGTGTTCCACCCCAACTGACAGAAGTACAATATAACCCTTGTCTTATTCTTCGAGTCCTAAAGGGATTTAAAGAATCCTGATGGGCAGGGGTTGGGGTGGGGGCGTCTTTGGGTCTTTGAAAACGGCCAGTGGTGTGATTTCAGGGACAGCATTCCATCAAGACCTGAGAATGAATCCTGAATCCCTGCAGCCCCAACTGTGGAGCTCTTAATTATGGAGAGCCTGGTGCATCATCTGGCTGCCTCCTGCTTGCATGTCTGGACTCCTCAGCGTGGTGGGAGACCCCTAGAGGGCCGCATACCCCTCAGGACTGGACCCTCAGCAGGAGCACATTAAATCCTTGTTGAGTTGAAATGAAGGAGAAGATTGCCTGCAACTGGCAGCTTCCCAGCTGGGGTCTCTCTTCCTGGGAAGTATCAGCATGGACCCTCTGAAGCAGCAGACAAACGGTTAAGCCTCTGCCAGAAGACAGATTTGGGGCTCCCCGGCTGGGCCGGTGGCTCTTGTGAGCAGGCACTGCTCGGTAGCCGCCGGCGCTATGTGACAGGCATGTTCTGATCACAGGAAGGATGCTTCCCACCTCCCAGGGAAACTTGTTGATGAGCAGCCTGTCCCTGTATGAAGCGCAGAACCAGTGCCGGGGCTCAGAGGACGAGCCAGGCAACGAAACGATGATCACTTTAGGCTCGTCCATTTAAAAACGCTTTGACGGACTGACTCTGGAAACCTGCTCTGTACCCAGAGGTTAACTAATGAACTTAAAAATAGGACATGATGGAGAGAGACAGGGCTTGTCTTTTTGGAAGGGAGAAAGATCTGAATGCCAGTCCCCTGTGTGATATAGACTGCGTCGATGGCCTTGGGCAAATCTCATAAACTCAGCTTCATTTTCTCTGCCATCCAAGAGGGAGACTTATGCTATCTGTGGGCAGGTCTAAGAGACTGCTCCTGAGGAAACCAGACTTCTCCTCCTAGCTGCATACAGTGGCAGTTTCCTGTTAACAGCTTTTAGCTTTCAAGCCTTCCTATAGAGAGAAATAAATCCTTCCTGGTCCCCCTGGGGTATCACCCCCCCACACACACACACCGGCACACACTCCTAGTTGCCTGCACAGGATTCATGTCAGGGACTCCTAATGTGCCCATTCCCCAAAGCTCCAGGGTTTCTCTCTGAATCCCCACTCATGCTGGGTTCTGGAAGCTAATCTGAAACACTCATTAGTGAAGCATTTTAAAGTTCCGCAATGATGGCATCATTTTCTTGGATCCGGCAGGATTTGTTACCAATACCTTATTTACCTCAGCCCAAAGAACTGAGCAATACAGGATTTGTGAGTTGTTTTGCCCAAACAGGAAATCTGGAATGTCTTGTGTTTTTTTGGTTCCTGACATATGGACAGTGAGACATTGTTGAACTGGTAAGACCTGCTCTTAACCCTACCTTGATAAATACTGCTCACATCAAATCTAATCCATTTTTTAAGCTAGATGGCTAAGTATTTTAGTAATGAAAGCTTTTGTCTGTAAAAATCAACACAATATCAATTGATTATTCCTCTATATTAACACAGAAGTAAGTTTATGATTTTCCATCTTAAAGAAAGCTGATAAGTTGGATTGGGAATTTGGCTCAGTGGATAAAGTGATTGCTGTATAAACACCAGGAGCTATGTTTGGATCCCCAAATGCCCATGTAGAAGCCAGGAGCTGCGACAAGGAACTGCAACCCCAGCACTGGGGTGGCTCGAGACAGGCAGGTCCTGGTCTGTCTGGCTGAATAGGCGAGTGTCAGGTTTGTTGAGAGATCCTGTTTTAAAAAGTAAGGTGGGGAAAGATTGAGGCAGACACTCAAAATTGAGCTTGGGCCTCCACACATATGTGCAAATGAACACACCAATGCACACGCATATGCACAAACACACATGCAAAGAATGTTGAGCATTAGTCTGCCTGGAACAGAGCAGTACTTCCATTTGGCTTCTTGAGATATCGAAATGTTCCTGGGTATCCCTCGGACTGTGAAAATTTTAAGAACCCAGTATGGGAACTAATGCGGAAGATCTATTATTATAGATGCTATGCCAACTTGTTCGCCAAGAAAGCAAATCTGACTGCAGGGGAACTTCCAAAGTAACTACTTGCTTGTTCTTAGTATTTATCAGTTCATGTGGAGACACTCAATTTTTCCACAGGACTCCGAAAAGAACCAGATGCACAGGTGATTGGTCCACCCCGCTCTAAACATCTACTCTCAGATATTTAAAGATCCTTTTCGCCTGGCATTCTCAGTGTTCATCGAAAGATTCCAGTGTCTCTTACACAGAAACACAGCGAGGAAGTGTCTCACCAACTCTGAAGGGTAAACCTGGGTGTGTTCCATGTTGAGAGGGAGAGATAATGGAGGAGGGGGCAAGAGAGTGGGAACATGAACAGTCACTCCCCCTCCCAACCCCCCAACCCCCACCTCCGCATAATTTTCTGTTTACCAAAGAGGGCAGTGGGTCAAATTGCAGTGTTTAATTGCTTCTGTGTTCTTAAGGGGACAGTTATGTCCCACTCAAATAAATGAGACCACAGGAAAATGGCAGAGTCCCTCCGAACAATGTAGAGAGAGCTTGCTGACAGTCTATGGGAGTCATAAAAAACTGGTATTTTTTTGTTCCAGGAAGGATGCAAGCAGCCTTTAATCACCCAGGTTGCTATTAATTCTTCTTATTGATACTTATTTAACATACTCAACCCCTTTGCCTGCTTTAACAGTTTCAAACTACTGATTGCTCACAATTACTTCTTGAAGCAGCTGAATATTTCTTGAGGTGTTTTGAAAAACAGCCTCCCAAACAAGATACGAAGGCTCTTGTCTCAGTATCAAGTCATCCCTAGTGTGTCTCAATGACAAGATGAGGGGTCTGGGATCAGCGTAAATAAACACCAGAAAGTCACAGAATCATGGATGCTATTATCTATCTATTTCTCAAATGTCTGTTTCCTCGAGCACTTTTACTTGACATAATTTGTTTCCCAGAGGTGCCTCCTAAATCACAGAAAAACCCCACAGGTATAGTGGACATAGGGAGTGTGAGGTGGTCTAAGTGTTGTTTCCAGCAAAGCTCGCCTGGGTCACATTCTTGTTCTCGCTCCACCCCTTTAAGATTTGAGATATGACCTTGGCAAAGGTGTCTGTGTTTCTGAATCTTTGCTCACTCTAATATGAAGTGGAAAGGACAACTTTCTTTCCTACAGTGTCTGTGGAGCTAACATATATAAAGTGATTGGTATATACACAGTTAATACACGGGGACCACTTCCAGTGAGATTGGAATTCTTAGTCAACTAGGAAGTAGAATCTGAGATATTAACTTCTTGAAAACAAGGATAGGTTTCTGATCTTAAGCAGAGAACTACAGTCCCTTTGCCTGTGTGCATGCTTGTGTGTGTGTGTTTGTGCATGCACACACATGTGTGTGCCTGTGTTCCTGTGTGTACGTATGTATGTGTGCCTGTCCATGTGTGTAGAATGCATGTACCTGTTTATGTGTGTATGTCTCTGTGTGTGCAAGTGTATGTGTGCATTTGGCCAGTGTTCAATTGTGGATGTCTCTCAATTGCTCTCCATCTAACTTTTGAGACAGAGCTTCTCCCTGAATCTGGAACTCATCAATTCAGCTAGACAGGCTGACCACTGAGCTCCAGGAATCTATCTACCTCTACTTCCCTAGTGCAGAAACTGTAGATATGAATCGCCATGTCTTGCTTTTATGTGAAATCTACAGATCCAAACTAAAGTCCTTCTGGTTAGGGGACAAGTGGCTTATTTTATTTTATTTTTTATTTATTTTTGACAGAAACATCTCCTCAGTCTCACAGCCCTCTGTTGCAGAGACATGGAGTGACACCAGAAGCCACAGATGTGAGTTTATGTGTATCAGATCACCAGCTCCTGGGTGTCAGGAGCCAGGCGTGGCCAGTTTGGATCTGTTGTTGTGATCCAGGAAAGGATGGTGAACTCTTTGGGATCATACTGTAGCTGAGTATGAAACAGCAGCCTTGGCATATATACGGTGGTGTGCTGGCCTAGGCTAGTATGAGTGTGTGGGGTCCAACTGTCACTGTGCCTTCTACTGAACAGATTCAGTGTCCCAGTGGTTTATGGAGATTGGCACGGTGAGACTGTCTACGATGCGGAAGTCACATCCATCCCCGCATGCCACACGCCAGTCACCATTCATGCTCTCAGAGTTATTTCCCAGCACAGCACCAACTAGAGAGTCTGCCAGAACCGGATTCACTTGAGGCTTTCTCATACTACAGCGGGACTGAATAAAACATGGCTTCTTGAGGATCTTTTGATTGAAACTAATACAAAAACCCAACAAGCATGAATAAGAAAGGATTATTTATGACCTGGACAAAACAGAAACCAGGCAACCTTATGAGCTAAGGTAGGGGAATGGTGCTGGCTTGGGCTTTTCTCTGACAGTCTCTAAAGTGTCCCTTTTTTGGGCTCATTGTATCTGGAGTGTATCTTTGCTCACAGCAGCTAAAATGCCTGCAGCTGTTTCTGTTCTCACATCTTGGTGCCACGGTGACTCATAGTCTGAGCTGCCTCATCATCTCCTAGTTCTAATGAATAGTCCTCAGAGATTCTGGATGGCCGGGCTCAGACTACAGGACCTCGTAGCTTGAAGGACAGAATTGACCCTTAGGGCTCAGCTCCCACTGTGCGCATTCCTGTCCTGGATCCTCCGGGGCAGGAACTGGGAATTAGTAGCAGGGCTCCTTGTGAGCCAAATGTTGCTGAAATGGGGAATGGGGAACAAGAAAGGAACACACACAGCCACCCCTAGTGGGAATGTGTCCTTGTCCTGGACACCAGCAAGTTATTCTGAGGGATCAAACTGAGCAACTGCTGGAGCTTGGAAAAAAATGGAAGAAACCATTTTGCCTTTTTGACCCTCCAAAATTATGCCTGTTGCCAAGAATAAAAATCTCGTATCCAAATATTCAAACTAATAAAGTGTTTTTTCTATAGACTGATAGCACCTACCTACTTAAGAAAAGTGAAGACATGATATTATTAATGCATACAGTTGCCTGTAAGCTTACGCAGCCGAACGAACAAGTGAGCAAGCAAACAAACACAAGAACCAACCAGGTAGCATCTCCCATCCAGACGCTCCAGCTTCTGTGTTGGTTTGTGATGGGCGGCACATCCCTGGCCTGTTTGTAAACTGGAACAATTGGGCCCTGGCTTCCCCATTCAAAGACAAACAACATTTTCTTGGAAAGTCCAACCATGTCATCTATCTCTGTCAGAAAATCGTCCGTGCACAATAAAGTGAAGTGTCACTCCATGTCACTAATGAGAAATTCCCTTGTCCTCCCAACACTTGGAGCTAAGGCCCAAGGAAGGGGCAGAAGCGTCCCTGACCAGCAGCTCTGAAAACACAATTGAAAATCAGGAAAACAATCTATCAATCGTCAGGCAGGAAGAAGAAAATGATGATGATGATGATGATAATAATAATAATAATAATAATAAAAACCCAAATAAAACCAAGCCTATTCTGATCATCTTTATGTTCTCAAGTGGTTCTCACCCCCCCCACCCCATAATTGATCTTCAATCTTATCATGTTGACTAAACAGGGCCCTGAGTATAAATTTTATACTTTCTAAATCCTCAGATGCACTTAGGTTTTACATAATGGACATTATGTTCGCTGGGGACACATTTCTCCCTGGACAGCTTTAAAAAAAAAATAAAAGAAATCTAATTAAAGTGAGCAGGAACACAGTAATGGCTTAGCAATCTGTATGTAGCAGGCTTCAGGCTGTCCTCCTAGGTGTTTTAATGACCATTTGAAGGAGAACTAAATGCGAAAATACTTTACTTATTTTGAATTCAACTACATCACAAAGGCATGGACCGCAAGCCCAGTTCGTTTCAAACGCTAAAACAAGCTCTAAATCAACTTCTTAGTAGTCCAAACAGATGTCACAGAGATCAGCATTATAAAAACCAGTGCTGGCTGCTTCCTCCCTGGGGCAATAAAGTCCTCATTCATATAGCACACAATCTTGATATTATCATGTACGGCTCTCTGTCCTGCAAAGCCTAAAAAATTAGAAGTGGGCATCTGGAAACAGACAGGGGAAATGCTCATTGCCAGAGATGCTGTATTCCCAGTGAAAAGTGAGGATCATTTATTCATTTAACAAATATTTAATGAGCACCTACCATTCACCAGGCATTGTGACAAGGTAACAGCGTGAGAGCAACAACTGGGAAAGAAATACTATTAAAAAAAGATATAAAACCTCATCAAATATGGGAGCCTGGGACCATTTAGGAGGCAAGCAAATAGCCTTAAATATCTCAAAAAATCCTCTAAGAAATTGATGCTTTAGCGACCACCCAGAGGCCATGAAGAGAGATTCAATTATGCTCTACATATTCCAGAAAAGGCAGAAACAAAACCATGTGGCTTTCAAGGGATAAGGTAGATTATGCAGAAGGAACAGTTTCTGCCGGCATGAGGATGGATGGAAGTGCCAACAGGACCTCCTTCGCCATGGCCTGGGGGTCACCTGACCCTGAGCTGGTTCAACCTTAGAAAGGGAGGAGTAAAATGAAGACTGAAGAATGACCTCGGTTAGATCACAAGCAACTGGGTAAAGTATCATGGACTTGATAAAAGATGCTTGCAGAGCTCAGACTAGACAAATTCATTCAGTGGGTGCCAGCGAATTTCAGCTCCATGCAATGCATGAAGCTCTCTCTATAGCAGTGGCAGACATTTTCCATTTTGTTCAAAACCCTGTTAATAAAACTGAAAATTGAACTCTTTCTTCCAGAATTGGGCATAAGATATCTACAGGGTAAAAACTCATTTTAGACTTGATGTGGTATTTAGTACCAAAAGTAGTAGAATCTTGGCATCTTCTAAGAGTGTTAGTTTCGCATTCCCGGTGTAGTAGCTCCATTTCTGATGCTGTGATGCGAGACCATGACCAAAAGCAACTTTTGTTTGTTTCGGTTTACAGTCTCAGAAGAGAAGCCATAATGGTGGGGAAGGCCAACCAGAGCAGCAAGTTGAGAGGTCACCTCTTCAAACGCAATCACCAAGCAGAAGTAAGAGAGCAAACTGGAAGTGGGCCAAGTCTATGCCCTCAAGGTCCACCCCTAGTGACGCACTTCCTCCCTCCAGTATGTACTTCCTCAATACTTCCCCAAAGAGTCCAACCAACTGGGAACCAACTATTCAAATCTACGGAGGACATTTTTTACTTAAATCACCACACCCTTGCTCATGGAGACTAGAAACATGGTTCTATTAAACGAGTTCCTGTGACTGGGGATGTAGCTCAGATGTATAGTTCTTGTCTCTCATGCATGAGCTTCTGGGTGGCCCTCCTAGCACCGCATCAACTGGACGTGGTGGTAAGGCCGACCATCATTGTGCTCTGGGGTATGGACGTAGAGGTGGAAGGGTTGGAAACTCAGGCTCATCCTTGGATACTTAGCTAGTTTAAGGTTGGCCTGGAATAGATGAGATTTTGTCTAAAAGAGAATCTCCAGACACACCCCAAAATCATAGTGAAATTAGGACTATTTTATAATTAAGTAATTTTACCACAAGTAACAATGTGCTGGAATGGTTAGGTGCTATGGCTAATCCCTTGGACAAGATTAACAGCAGAAAGAATAAATACAACTGCTAGTTTGGTACATTCCTCTAGGGAATCGTCGAGTTCCACCGTTGATGTCACTGATTTTCATTTTGTACCATACAATTGTCAGCCTTTGTTCATAAGTAATTGGATTGATAAAGTCGATACATTTTTTTATTAGTCATGAGAAGTCCATGGAACAAAGCCAGTGCATCTCCAATGCCAGCTAAGAACACTGACATAGATTCCACCGTGCAATGGTTTCCTTCCAGCGTGACGGAGGAACAGAACTCTAGAGTGGGTGGAAGGCTATGGTATGTCATGCTAACAATGGAGGGCTTTACCATCTGGTCTTCACAGAAAGCCCTGGTCATTCTACATGATCCACTACCCACCAGGATTAGATTACTCTCGAATATCGCAATGCCCCAAGAACTAGTGTTTACAGCGAGACTCTGAAACTTGAGGCCCTCTTTAGGTTTTCAAAGCCTGTGACTCACAGACACTGTGACACAGAAAATGAGCTTAGAGATCTGGAGTATTACTCATGCCTCTGTCTTCACGGCTTCAGTCAGAACTATCCCAGCATCTTCCCTTGACCTCAATTCTGTAAATTGCATAAGTGACCAAAAATTCCCTTCCCTACAACTATTTGGAAACCACCAGATATTATCATAAATAGGTTTCTGCAGCATGCTCCAATGAGAATGTTGCCATCCTAAGAAAGAGGAACTCCCCCTTCCAGTTGAAAGCCATTGTGATGAGATGGATTTTAAGGTGGCTTTATATTGATTGTCATTTCTGAGGTTACGCTAAAAGAAATTAAGGCACACATAGTGGGGAATGCAGTCGTTCCTACTACTAATGACAAATACACAAAGATCTTTTAATCTTAAATCTACCTCTAAGACAACAGACACTGTTTAAGAAGGAAAGGAATTAAATGCCTTCAAATATTTTAACCAGTATACCCAGTACTGCAATGGAGAGGCACACGCCTGTGTTTTGCCACCTAGACAGTGACTCTCACGAAGGAGAAACATCCTGGGTCTAATTGCCCATAAGCTGCTGAATTTCAATTTTTATTACCAAACAAAACCTACTTCTGACAAACCAAAAAGCAAAACGCAACATATTCAAAACCAGGGCAGAACAAAATACTTACAAACCTTCCCTCAGGCCTCAGACAGTCATTATTACTTTACCAGGACCATTTTCCAAACTATGAGCAAAAATGGATTGTTTAAACAATATTATTTAACAATCTCCCATTAATTGACACTTCCCAGTTGCTGAGTTCACCCAATTACATTAGCCTTTAAACAGCCAGCACACTTCCGTAATTTTTAATAAAAATGGCCATTTTGCAAGGTTTAACTTGCTAAATAAGGTTATTAATTTCAATAAAGCAATTAGCACATTTACATAATTTGATATTGTTATTTTAATAGAACACAAGAGCTTTAGAAAGCAGTTGCTAATATAGGAAGAAGAGTGGCCTGTTCACATGAACACTAAACTATGCATCCCTGAAAAAAAGCCTTCATAATAATATTGTTTCTATAATGGTAAAATAGAAAGCTAAGGGCTGGTTGGTTGGGCATTCAATAAGCCTCACCTTTGCCATCTGGATACTGAACTCATAAGGGAGAAGAGGAGAGCAAGGAGGATCCTTAAGAATGCCTCAAGGAAGGCAGAGACAGGTGGATCTCTGTGAGTTGAAGGTCAGTCTACTCTATAAAGTGAGTTCCAAGACAGCTAGTGCTGTTATACAAAGAAACCCTGTCTCAAAAAAAAAAAAAAAAAAAAAAAAAAAAAAAAANAAAAGAAAAGAAAAGAAAAGAAAAAAAGTTTCAAAGAAATGGCACCCATGCCTTTTGTGATATGTTGCTATGGGGTTGGATGAACATAGGATAGTCAGCTAGAAAAGGACAACTGAAAGAGGAAATAGCCCAAAACTAGGTGACTATGGGGAACAGGGCACAGTCGCTGTATATTTCTAGAAATAGCAATGACTGGTCTTCTTGAAGCGCATGTATGTCCACTTTGTAACACGATAAGTGTCCCCTCGGAACACCTGCTGTGTGGGGAGAGAAGGCCTTATCTGCATAACTTATTTTGACCAGATCCCCTCAACAATGCCAAAGACCTGATGTCTCAAGGAGCCCTTCTGGCTCTCTTCACTACTTTTTCTGATTGATGACGTAAAGCTCATTTTGTTGGGGATGGATGATGATGTAGAGGAAAAGATGCCCTGGTCTCTGGGGCTGTGCATCGAACCCTGTGTTTAGCACTTATTCCTAAATCACTACGGTTACAAGAAGGAACCCTTGATTTGTGCCCATGTGTATGTAGGCAAAGAAGAATCCTTGGCAAAATGGAGGATGGGTGGTCCTCTGAGTTCAACGGGTCACCTTAAATTAGTTTGACAGAAGGTGGGGAGAGGGAGGCAGAAGCTGAGGAATTCAAAGCTAAGAGGCAGTAGCATCACAAAGAGCTTCCACCCCAGCATCAGCCTTGCTTCCTCCCGCCTTCTCAACCCTCTTGCCAAGTAAGCCAAGCTTGACACTGTTACTCACTCCACAGCCTGGGGCTAGGATGTTGACACAGTCTATAAATCAAAGCCAGACATGCTAAGTGACACGTTCAGGATCTCAAGGCAAGTTCCCAAGGAGAAACAGGGACCGCAAAATTTATGGCAACACCCACACCGTAAAGATGGAGGGGGGAGTGGAATCGCCAGGACAAAGAAAAGTGTTTACCTTGTAGCCTAAATGACTTTTGCATACATTACTGCCAGAGGTATGGAATCAAGCAAATGTCTGCGTGGTTCTAGGTCTCTGGGTCCTCATCTGTGTGGTTAGGACAATACCTTCCATGTCAAGTTGTCATGTGCAGAGTATCCTTGTTATTCTAAGTTATTTTTAGCTTCAAATGGCTTGCAGAAAATCTAAGATGGGTCTAAATTCAAACCTCAGTTGGTGATGTCGAAAACTAGATCTGAATAGATGTGCATGAATTTACTACAAGATCCATGAGTGTCTCTACTTCAACAACTTAGTGGAAAAACTGCAGCTGTATGAAGTCGTCTTTGATTTAGATGGAACTTTGCAGGTGCCTGGGGAGCTGAAACAAGATATAGTGAAGGCAATGTCAACACAGTAGTGGTTTCCTAACTTCATAAGCTATGCTTTGGGTAGAGTTGGGGATTTCCTGGAGGTAAAGATTTAAAATTTAAAACCTAAAACCTTTGCATCTGAACTGCTACTATTTCTTCAATAAAACATATTTATTAACCTATCATGAAGACTTACTCGTTCAATTAATTACCAACAATAGCAATTCAAAGCAATCCATTCTCCACTCAATGTCAGAAGCTGGGGGACAGGGGAAATGGTGCAGGCATTGTGATCATGACCAGAGGCCAATGGGATGGAAGGCAGAGTTTAGCCCTGGGTTTCTGCAGTTTGAAATCTCACAGCTGATAAGAGAATAGAAGAGAGAAAAGGGGAAGGAAGAAAATTTTGGGGCTTTTGCTTAAGCACCCTGAGGTCAGTTGTGTGCTTGCACTGTAACAAATCCGGATCTTAAGGAGAGGGATATCTTATTTAACTAGCTCCTTTCAGAGCTATTTCATGGAAGGACACCTTTTAAATTCAAGACATCCTCTTTGTCTGTCTTAACCCTGTGGTGTGCCCTGCCCTGGGGATTTTAGAGAGTGCCCACAGTCACCTCACCTGTTCCAACAGCTAATAATCTAGCAGGAAAGTAGTTGTGGCTTCAACGGATATTGTGATACTGAAATTTCTAGAAAGATGTCCTGAGAACGACTAGAATGACATGGAATACAGTTCTTGGGAGAGATGGCTCGAGCTGGGACCTCATGGACGAGAAGACATTAGTCTGCTAAAAATGGATAGGATGGAAAATGACATTGGGAGCATGAGAGGAAGTTGGGGATGGAAGGAAGTTCAGCTTGACCTTGACCTGCAGAAAGCAGAAGAGAAGCCTTTCAAGATGAACAATGTTGAAATAAGGAACTTTGTACCACAAAGGGCACAGGGGACCCTAGCAGACTGTTCAAGCAGGGAGCAAGGGTCTGGGTCTACTCAAGAGTGTCCCCTGGTGTCATGCTGCCAAAGTGCTAGGGGGACTGTGGGAGTGTGATAGACGGCGAGTAGTGTCTGTGAGGATGTGAAGAAGACCTCAGTGAGGGCAAAGTTCACAAAATCTGGCAGCCAGTGCGTAAGCCTTTAGCACGGGATATGGCAGAGTGTAGTGCACTTAGTGTTTGCTAGAAGAACAAGCATGCCAGTGTGATGAAAACAAACTTACAGCTTAGAGATTTTCAGACAAACCATTTGTGTGAGTGCATGTGTGTTTGTGTGTGTGTCTGTGTGTGTATGCATGCACACATACTTTTTTTTTTCTTTTGTCTTTTCATTTCTTTGGTTTTTAAAGACAGGTCTTGCTGTGCAGTACACGATGGCCTGGAATCCCAACAGTTCTCCTGATTAAGCCTCCCAAGTGCTGAGATTATAGGTGGGCACTATCACATCTACTGACCTGCCCTAAAAACTACACTTCTCTTGATGAGATGTAACCCTAAATAGCCCCTTTCAGTTACTCAGTTCACTTGACTCCATAACACAGGAACCATGCTTGCGTTAATCCAGACTACAGTACTTGACCGGGCTGCAAATAAAAAGAATTATTGGGTGTTACCAAGAATCAATTTTCTGTGCCTTTATTTGAATTGGTGACTGGTGATAAATGTGAATTTGCATGAACACAACAAACTACAGGGACACAACTTTGCTTGTGGCCTTTATTTCACTGGAGAATAACTAAAGTGCTTTTAATTGGAAAGCTGAAGTGTGAAATAGAAACTTTGGATTTATTGGACAATTACATGGTGTGAGGGACGGTGGCCCGATCACATGGGCTTGGGCCTGGCTGGAGAGCGGAATTAATAGGTGGCAGTCTGTGCACTGCTCCGTGGTCCCTTGGAACCAGTGTCACTCCTGTGCCAGTCCTAGCAAGCTTTCGTGTGGTCGCCAAACCACAGAACATTGTCCGTCCTGGGGGCTGGATTTAGCCTTGCCTGACACATTTTCTCCAGGATCCCCTATTTTTGTGTGCGATGAGGTTTTTAAGCTTACCACAAAGAATGTGTCCTCTTGACAGCCCACCTTGAGTGGTGTCTTCCCTTCCTCCAGCCTTCTTCTCCCTTCTGTCTCAAAACTTCCTGAAAATCTCTTCCTCAGTTATCTCCTCCCTGCCCTACAGGACAAGCATGAAGGCTAGTGGTACTTAGCCCAGCACTTGTTCCTAGGCAACCCATGGACCACAGTGGGTCTTCAAAAAGTACTTAACGAATGAGCAAGTAAAGACAATGTAAGGTCCATTTAAGCACATTTTAAAAGATGTGTGTGTTTGTGTGTGTGTGTGTGTCTTTATGTCTCTGCCTCTGTCTCTCTCTCTTTCTGTGTGTGTGTGTGTGTGTGTGTGTGTGTGTGTGTGTGTGTGTGTGAATGTGTATCTGGGCACGTGCATGCCGTGCCTGTGGATGCCAGAAGAGAGAGTCAGAACGAGTTGCAGACCCTTGTGAACCCACTGCTGACGTGGGTGCTGGGAACCGAGCTCTGATCCTTTGTAAATACAGTGTGCACTTAACCACTGAGCTACTCTCCAGCCCCAGGACCTATTCAAGAAAAGCCTTTGTTTTATATAGGAGACTTAGAGAGGTTAAGAAGTTTGCCCGAAGTCGCACAACATTTAAAAAAAGAAAACTGCTATTTTCTTCTCACGGCTTCTTTTCTAAAGCCATTTTTTCAAGCCACTGCAGGGACGGGGGACGAGGACGGGGGAAGAGGAGGCGTCACATGGACCCAAACTGGTATGCTAAAACAGGTTTTCTAGTCTAGCCACACTATCAGTAAAGGCATCCGCGCAGTGATGATGCAAGATGCAATGACATGTTTGAAACAAGAATGGAAGGGCACAGAAGCCCCCAGTCGTACCCTATGTCAATCACAGAGTGTGCAAGAAACCTGCTGTGACCCACACAATTGGAAGGGCTGTGGCTTTCACCCTTGAGCACCTGAATACCAGTTTCGAGCCTGCCCAGACACCGCCTTTTACATTACATTCGTGGGCTTGCCAAGTGAGTCATGCACCCAATTTTGGTAAATGAAAGCTTGTTTTCTTTCGGATTTACTCATTCACCGATAGTTTATGTCGCTTGGCCTGGGTGACAGTGTTCTACCAAGTGCTAGGGATAGCAGTGAAAAGTGTCTATCCACGGCCCTCAACCCTGGGAGCTAAGTTGTTTGTATGAGAGAAAGAACCCACCAAATGTGTAGAGCAAGTCCTCTGAAGGAAGTTACCAGGATCGACAGGCACAGACTGTAGGAAGCTCTTAAACAAGGTTGCCAGCAGGGCTCTGTGAAAGTCACACTGGCTTTTGCTCAGTCATTCATTCCTTCATGCAACAAGTAATTTGTCTAGGACCGGCCCTTGCAGCAGTAACCCGAGGACAGAACCTCTAGCCCAGGGGTTTACTTTTTCTACAAAGTACACTGACCTGTAGAAATAGACACACACGGCATAGCACTTTAGCACGCAAAGGTAAAATGAAGTAGGAAGAGGCCCAGAGTGCACTGATGGGCAGGCAGTGTCTCACTCCAGCTACGAAGATGGTGTGCTTGGGTGAGGTCTGCCAGACCTGGGCAGTATAGGGCAATGAGTGACACACACATATGAGAAACGATGTGGGAGTGTCAATAAAGGGACTCCGAGGACAATAAGGGGTGGCTCTGCATGTCCTCCCGTTAATGCAACAGCTGTTTCCTGAGTATCTACTACGGGCTTGCAGCAGAAAGTACAGCAGGAGACACAAGTGATGGAGGAAACCGATACCCGTCAAAGGTGAGAGGGCCCTAAGACAAAGGAAATAATGATGACAAGGGTGTGGATGAAGGAGGAAGAACTGTTCAACGAATGTGAAGGACCTAGAGCATCTGGGACTGCAACCAGGGGGCGGTCGGGGAAGAAAGCTGGGGAAAGGCTTTCTGATGCCTCTAAGGACCCTGGTTTCTTATTACCAGAGACATGGCAGGCTATTGGAGAGCCGTGGGGACTTGATCTGGCTGTACTTTGCGCCCTCTGGTGGTCGTGTTGAGAATGCATTTATGAAAGAAGGAGGAGCCAGGACCTATGGATTTAGTGAATAAAGGCTTAGGGGAAGACACCAGCCTAACCCCTACCTCCACACTAACCCCCGCCCCAGAACACTGAGCAAGGCCTGGGTGCCATGGAGTGAGGATTCGGGGGCTTATTCCAGCAGGTAATCTGCAATTTATTTTCCATACTGAAAAAAAAAATAGCTATCAATCCACGATCCTTGGGCAAAAGGCTACCCACTCACACTTTCCTGTGCTGAGTGGACCTTTGTCCGCAGCGGGATTAACAGTGAGCTTTTTAAAGCCTCAACTAGAAAGATGCCTGATTTTTAAATAGCATTCCAATAGAGTTATAATTACTCAACATGCAACCTCATGTGTATTTAACGACAGATGCGGCAATGACAGCATTCAAGTCCTGCAGGGATGAGAAGTCCCACACTATCACTCTAGCTCCTGAGAGTGTTGTAGCTGGCTGCCTCATCACGCTCGCTCCAAGGACATCGCCTCATTTCTCGGCTGACCCACATTGGAAAAGGAGCAAGAGACCTAAGGCCTAAATAGAAACCTATTTAAGAACACACAAAGCTAAGCTTCAGTCCTTGCCATCCCACCTCTTCTACCCCTCTGTAGCCCGGAAGGAAGGGTCCATAGATTCGCGTTACAAATTAATATGGCATTGCTTTGCGTGCCCTCTCTGTCTCTGTCTCTGTCTCTGTCTCTGTCTCTGTCTCTGTCTCTGTCTCTGTCTCTGTCTCTCTTTCTCTTCTTCTCTCCCTGCCTCTTCCCTCCTTCTACCTCTCCCTAAAAATAAGTATCACCTCATTCTGACCACACAGCATCTTTCATACCAGGCAGCCCAAGTGCCTGCTCATAGACTGGCTTATCTCTGATGGGTACATGGATGGGGCTCAAGTGATTCCTTTTTCCAAATATTAACAGCTAATCATGCAGCCAGCCGTAGCCACATGCTTGCTGACACCAGTAATTGTCTGCTTGTAGGAATCAGTGCCTGAGGGAAGCCAGAAGTGACACAGCTGAGCTTCTCTGATCGCTCCATGTAGGCTACAGGGTGACACATGGGGCTGGTGGCTGGAAGCTGTGAGAGGGGAGATTCCACCACCGTCTACTGCCAGTCGCTGGTCCTGGGGTGAGGCCTCTGTGGCATCTTTGGGAGTTTTATATGTGTGGCGTAAGTGGGGGATGGGAGTAAAACTGACCTGAGGATTTTGTGTCCGGGTTAATTTAATTTCAAAGCTAAAGCAGTCACGGTCCCAGCTAATGGCTCCAAAAACCATATGAAATATAGTTATCTGATTTTTGATGAAATCATTCTCTCAGGTCATATTGGAAAGCGGGACCCAAGGCATGCTCGGGAGAATAATGAACTCCCAAATAATTCCACATCTTCATTTGTCGACTTGGGAAGAGGTGATATTGGAGAGCTGCAGGGGTCGTGATGATGATTCCTGATTAGCCCCCACGGGTACTGCTGCTAGAGATGGGAGATTCTCAGCGGAGAAATGTTCCTGGCTGTATGCAAACAAAATAGGTGAAGCAAAAGAAGGCCAAAGAGGTTCCATCATGCTGGTTTTGAAGACAGAGGGAGGGGTCATAGCCCAACAAATGTGGGCAACCATTGACCAGAGGAAGGAAGCGATTTTCTCTGAGAAACCTGAGAAGAAAACAACACTCTTAACTCCTTGACCTTTGGCTCCTGTAACTCCATTCCTGCACACAGAACCACAGTCACATTAAATGTACAGTTTAAAGCCCACATTTGGGGCAGCTGGTCACTTACAGGATTGGTGAAATTAATACTGAAGATTTTCAGTTGCTTTGGGCACAAAAGGCAAATACTCTACCACGTTTCACCGCCCTTCATTATCCGGTATGCTTATAAGAGTTTCCTAAATAACAACAGTGGAGCATAGGAACGAATCTTGCCCTACGTGGAAACTGGAGTTAGGAGCTTTATCAAGCAAATAACAAACAAAAGGTCTTCAGGCTGGCAGGACTCCCAATCTTAAAACCTATCGGATTAAGAGAGAGCTGGCATACTAACATGCTTTTAAAAGTGAAGTAATTGGGCAACTAAAATACAGGGGTGTATATGCTAAGTGTGCATGTCCTTTCCCACCAAACTGCCGTTTGTTATGGTTTATTGTAGGCTTCATCCTCGCACGACACGCGCTGAGCTTCTAACTCTTCTGAGTAATGCATATTGCATGCGAGTAACTAAGGAAATTTAGAGCGGAGCTATAACACGTAAACAATAATAAATCACCGCCGTCCCCCCCCCCCCAGCCTCTACTTTCACTCAAAAGCACTAATATTAGCCCAACACCTCTACTTAAATTACGGCCTCCCATTCAACCAGAGAGTATCCATTATTCTCGCTCTCTCTCGAATGCATTGACTAAAAAAGATGCACTGGAATAAATACATGCAATATTTCTGAGGGGAAAATGCAGGCGAACAGAACCCGTTTACAAACACAGCAATCAGACAGGAGCATCTGCTGGAACCACTTACTTAGAAGAGGGGTGGGGAGACTCACTTAAGGATCCACAATAAATCCACTCCACCAAATGCAAGCGGCTGCCTTCTGAGGAAGTGGCTGTACCCACATCTGGGCATATGGATGAGACCGCTTAGGCTTTTGCCATGACAGCTAGAACTAGGGACTAGAATGTTCTTTGGTTTCATCACCTCTCCAATTGGCTAACTGGATTCTCTGCCACCATGTTGTCTTCTATGCTTTCAATTTTTTTTTTTTAAATAGACGTGGGTAGGTTTTAGTTTTCACTGTTTTTGTTAACAATTTAAGGTCAACTAAGTCCACTATTGTCATAGAGGTAATTAATAATTGGCCACCCAAAAACAATTTCTACGGAAAAGACTAGGTTAGGAACTGTTGCTCCATGTTTGTAGAACAGTGGTAATGTATGGAAAGTTGGTTTGGTAATGCCTTCTTCCCTTTGGGGACTTGGGGGTACAGTGCAATGGGCAAGTTTATGAAAATTGGCTGGACACAAAGAGCCACCAAATGATTGGGGCTCAGAATCTCCCTTATTGAAGCACAATTATACCTTACAGAAAGTATAGTCCTCATTCAAAATCTGTGAGAGACTGGGAGACCGATATTGACTCCACGGGCGCTCACAGTCTTACATGGAATGACAGTATTTTTCCAGAACCAATGTGTTTCCTCCCAGACGCTTGCTGTCATTGGTGGATCACATCCAAAACCTAATATAGAACGAGTGATACACAAATCATTGTATTGGATTGTTGACGACCTAATGATGAAGGATCTATCCATGTTAAACCAATCTGCGAAGTTTGTGGAGATGCTTCTTTTTTCTATGTTAATAAGTTATATATCTCTATTACCTTGGCTGGTCCAGTCCATGTATGTGGGGCCCACAGATATGCAGCCTGCAGGGACAGAGGCTGGCCGTACAGTACTACCTTAAGCGTGTCGGCGGAACTCAGTTTAAGAAGCTGATTTTCAGCAAAACTCCTCATCCTGCATATCTGACCTTCTGAGCCATGACTTCTCCGCCTTGGGTGGTGGGTGGTTTGGAGGACCATCCTGTACACATCAGGTCATTTAGCAGTCTTGCTGTAGTATGTATCCACCAGACGCCAGTCACAGCCTGCCCTTCAAACACAACGACATCCAAACCCTGCCTCTGGACACAACCTAAGCTCTCTTGTGGTAGTGGTCGGGGCAACACTGCTACTTGGTGAGAACCAGCATTTTAGAAGACCTGAACGGGGAAGCAGAAGCCTCTCTTTTGCATATCCTACTGCAAATATTTTGGTTGCTGTGCTTTTTATATGTTCTGCTAGTTAGAATACCACACTTAGACACCAGCCACATTTAGGCGATTTAGTGCCTGTCATTCGGCAAGCATTCCCAGCTCATCAAACATTCATTTCACCTTTCCTCTCTCCAGAAACACAGCCTGTCCCTCTGGAAACCCAGCTCCAGATGTTCAAACCTTCCATTCCGTCTCTAGGATCCTCAGGGCTCAAACCCTGAGGACATCTTCTCATCCCCCGGCACTGTCCTAAAATCTTAATCCTTGCCCCCAAAGAGAATTGCTTCTATTTAGTTCTTTGCAGCATGTCACTGAAACCAGGGGTATTGATCCAAGGAAAGAACATGGCGTCGTGGGGACTTCATAAGCATGTGGGCCAATCAATTTCAAAAAGTGGTCCCAACGCGGAGTCTACCTGAAAAGGCGATGCATGTTTCATTAGCAACTGCCAGCTTCCTTCTTCCCTTCCAGTTCACTGCATCTCCAACCTGTTCTCTCTCTCTTTGGAGAATCCCTTCCATCCTTCTTTGGTTTCTATGTAACAGCAGAAGGATGCTACGGGATGTAAAGACATCTTCCTTGCCTCAGCATCAGGAAAGCTAAACACCATCATCGGGACTTCTTGGGGAACTGCACATCCTTACTGTTGGCCTGCGTTTTACAAAGTCTGTCTTTAATTCATATGCAAATAAGCTGAAAAATGGGGCAGAGTCTCACCATGGTGCAGATTAAGGAAGCTGGGACTCAGAAAGGTTGAAACATCAGTGGTAACCAGATTGGCAGATGGTTAAGATGAAAAGAAAAAAAAAAAAAGGGAATGCAAGCTACAGATGTAGTTTACACAGAGTTTCCTTACTGAAGCTGGCAAGATGATGCCGGAAAGTTGACTCATCCTAAAAGGTGCAGAAGTCCTGATCTATACACTCTGATTTTCCCACCATACAATGGATACAATAGTTTAGACACCAATCATCACACGTCCTGTGCAGGAAACTACAAGGTGAGCCCCATCCGTTACTGGGTGTTAAGCAAGCTAGGGGATCTGCGATACCACCAATGCTCATCCTCAATGGGACCATCCCAAGAGACTCTTTGCTAGTGACTTCATGTAGACTGTCATGCTGAGGGAGGGGGCCTGGTTTGATGGCCTGGCTGTAGAGACGGGGACAGCCACGGAACAGCTGTGAGTCATCCCTCCCTGGCCCTTCCGCCAGGCCAAGGAACAGGACGCAGTTTACCAGGCAAAAAGCTGAGCCTTGTTTTACAGAGGGCCCTTAGAGCAGACACGGAAATGGAGAACGGAGTCATTCATAAAGAAATGTCAAAAACAGACCAGAGCAAACTGGTCCCAGGCTGTCCAAGTTTTCCTACACAGGGGAAGTTCAAGTCCTCAAGTTATGATGGATGGGGTCAACATGTCCCCTTTGGGTCGGGAAATAAAGGTGACTGTATATCTAAAACAGAATCAATATATGAATGCTAGATGTTCAGCCTTTTAGACTGGCCCAGACCTTGAAAAATCACTGATTTAAACTAAAAATGATTTTGGGAATTACTGCTGCTAACATCTCAAAAGACAAAAAGTCAGGTAGCCACTTTACAAACACAGGGGAAAGAGCTTCTTGGGTCTGAATTGGAGTACATTATAGTGTTTCAGAATGAGGTAGTGTCTGGGAGCAAATGGTCAGGTTCTCTTCCACAGACATCACTGCCTTTACTCTGACTGTCCTGGAATTCGTTCTGTAGACCAGGCTGGCCTCGAACTCACAGAGATCCAACTGCCATTGCCTCCCGAGTGCTGGGATTAAAGGTGTGCACCAACCATTGTCAGGTCACAGTCCGTATTCCTTTCTTAATCCCCACTTGTAGATTCTGAAATTGAGTCTCGGAGAGGCTCCCCAAGGGCACAAAGCCTGTCAATCACGCAGCTTCGATCATTATCGGGAGCGCACACTGAAGGTCATGTTCATTTCCTTTGCTAAGTCCATCAACCGGGAAGGGAAAATACTGCTTCTTCGAGAACCAGAGAAAGAACTTTTGTATTTTAAACACTAATAAAACCTCAAAAGAGATGAATGACATAAAACTATAGCATTCTAGCTGAAATGAATAAGCATTCAAGGAGGCAAATAATTCAGAATATGAAGAATGTGCTGATAAAATCATTCAAATGCAATTCATGGGTTATTTTAGGCTGCTTGAGAATATGTTCAACCTCCTTCACAGCCATCTTGGAGAATTTCAAATGGGGGAAGGGGTATCAGTTTGGGGTTGAACATGAAGCGTTCAAAATACTAAATTGGGGACTGGAGAGATGGTTTAATAATTAAGAGCACTGGCTGCCCTTCCAGAGGACCGGTGTTCAATTCCCAGCGCTCACAATGCAGTTCTGTAACTCAGCGCCATGGGATCTGGCACCCTCACAGAGATATGCACGAAAGCAGAAACACTAGTGCACATCAATTTTTTTTTTTTTAAAAAATGCCAAGTTTAAGGTCAAGTTAAAACTCATGGATGAAGCCTACTGGTCTTGGTAGTGCAGAAAAATGTGCAAAAGTCAAGTAACTAGGGCTGTGAGTAATTGTTACTCACTGGGTATCATGAAGGACTTCTTATCCATCTGTCCTCCAGGTTTCTGGATTATGGGCATGGTAATGGCCTTTAGAAAGGGATTTTATCCAGCCCGCAGACCCTCCCTCTCTCCTCAGTGGCCACCGGATTCCCAGGACTCAAGCGAAGCCAAGACCTCTATTTTATTTTTGGCAGTTTCACTGGAAGCTGGTCAACTCACTTCACTTATTAAAAACATAAATAAAGCACACTGTTTTTATTTTATTATTTATTCTATGAAAGAAGTCACTTCCTAAGCTCCTCACCCCCGGCACGTACTACATTCCAAAGGGTCTCCTGACCCAAAGGGCCATAATCCAGACGTTACATAAATACGAACAGAAAAAGCCAAGGAGTGAAATGGCTCTTCATGCCAACCCGCGTCAGCCTATTGCTGATGGAAACTCGGATCTTGGTGCAGACCCTCAGATGAAAGGAGCTGGAGTGATGTGTACTCCACAGATGTGACAGGACAAGGAGAGGTGGGTGGCACTGGGTGAGATGAAAGCAGACACAGATAGAGGAGCAGATTGCCGGAGAAGGCATGAATGTTAAAGAGACACCTTGGGATCCTCCAAATCACTCCATCATCAAGCCCACGGGCTGTGTACTCGAGGCTGCTTGACAGAGCCACTGTTTCTACTACAAAGGCCCTCTATGCTTTTCTGTGTTCCTGGGGTAATGTGGCAAGGGTCTGGTCACATTCCTGTGTGGCCCAGTAGAAGCCCAAGCTGGCTACTCACATTGTTTACTAACCGTGGGTTTGTTCAACAGCTGGGATAGTTTCCTTTCACTCTGAACCCTCTCTACCCACTTCAGTTCCTGCAACAAGAAAAATGTTTCCAATCTCTAGGACCTCCATATTCCGTCTTCAAAGTGGTTCCCTTTGAAACGTTCACAAGGGACGTTAATGCTTAAGGAAACGGAGAGGTTGGAGAGATGGCTCAGACAATAAAGTGCCGTTGCTCAGGTGTGGGGACCTGAACCAATGGGAAAAATCAGGTGTGGTCTTACGTGATTGTGAACTCGGTGCTTGGTTAAACAGGGACAGGTAGATATGTGGAGCTCACTGGCCTGCCAGTCTGGCCTGTTTAGACCCAGATTCTACTGGAAGACAGAAAACCAAAGCAAACAAGTTGCAAAACAAACAAACAGTTACAGCTACCTCACTTGTTCTATACACACGGATGGAAAAGTATGTGAAATTAAATGAAAATATAAATTGCTGTAATTTTAGAGTCTTCAGAAAGGCTATCTCAATACTAGCAATCTTGGATGAATTTTGTGGCAAATTTCTATATTCATAATTACAAAGTCAAAATATCTTCTTGTTCAAGATATCTAAAAATGGGCTGGCAGTTGTGGCCTCTCCAGTCCCTTCCCATCTGGGCTCCTAGAAGCAGTATCACCAATGAAGATGTCTTGAAAAATATTCAAAGAAATTGGTAACCACTACCTTTTACCAAAATGTTCTTATGTGCTTAGATCCATTATTCCAGCTATATGGCTTTGACCAATTTTGCTCCTCTGTCAGCCTGCTTTACCTGGTTCATCACACCAAGCTGAATTCTTCCGGGTCTCCTAACCCTGACTTTCTCTGTCACTTTCCATTCTACTCTATCCCAGGTATGACATCCTATAAATGTTCCTAGTTTTCCTTTCTAAGGCTACTAGATCCTTGAGGTCAGGGGTTACATCCAAATCTTCGCAGTATCCAGAGGCTCGCACTGAGTCCCACTAATAACAGAACAGTTGAGGAGTAGGTTTGAAAACAGTACGCCGTTCATACACCAGCAGGCTATCTTGGAAGTCAGTTCCTCACCTGTCGTGATTTCTGGACCCTACCCACCTCTGCATATATGCTGCCGTGTCGGGTAGTGGAGAGCACCTCAGTGGTATGTGTTTGGGGAGCAGAGACAGAGTTAATGAAGTATGCAAAGGAGAACCTAAGGACCTCACAGGCTTTGAGCCGGCGGATGTTTCCTAGGCTTCCCTCTGAAGTTGATATCCTTCCTACATCAAACTTTGAGGGAAAAAAAAAAATTTCCCATTACAGTCACGCATGGCTCAATGATGAGGACACACTCTGAGAAATGGGCGTGCAGGGTGATTTTGTCAGCGTACGGCCATCTCAGAGTGCATTCACACAGAAAGATTTGGTGTGGCTGGGCACTCCGTAGAGCCTCTTGCTGTGGTCAGGAGGTGAAGTAAGCATGAGGCACTTGAGGCTGAGACTAGAACAGTGTGGGAAAACTGCTCACAGTACTTTTTGTACGTGGTGAAGGAGTACCTTGTAAGAATTCAAATTAAAAATAAGTATGCAAAGCAGTAATACAGTCATGTATCATCAAGTGTTATTACTATGCACAATCATTCAAGTTGTGCTTTCCCACGGCTGTTGGTGCTGTAGGTGCTATGGCATCTGTGATGGCTACTTTTAATTGTCAACTTGATACCATCTAGAGTCACCCAGGAAGAAAGTCTCAGTCAGAGACTGTCCAGATGAGGTCAACCTATGAGCATTTTGGTGGGGAGGGGGGTCATCTTAATTATATTAATTGAGGCAAGAAGACATGTCCACTGTGGGCAGTAACATCCTCTAGGCAGGAGAGCCTGAGCCATTAGGTGCGCAGAAAATAGCCCAACAGCAGGCATATGTAATGCATTCCTCTCTGCTTCCAGGCTGAGAATGGAATGTGGCCATCTCACACTCCTGCTGTGTGACTTCCTTGCAAGGATGTCCTGTGGACATGAGCTAAAATAAACACTTTATCTCCTGAGTTTTTCCATCAGGAAATTTTTATTGATGTGGGATTCCCTTCCGTATGCTATGGATATGTTGTTATTACCATTGGCTATTAAGAAACTGTTTCAGTCAATTTCTTAGTAGAGTAAAACCAGGTGGGAAAGCTGAACAGAGATATAGAGAGAAAGTAGGCAGGCAGAGTCAAGGAGATACTATGTAGCTGCTAAAGAAGAAAGACGCCAGCCGCTATCCAGAACCTTACCTGCAGGCTACAGCCTCGTGGTTATATACAGAGAGGAATGGGTTAATTTAAGATGTAAGAGTTAGCTCAAAATATGCCTAAGCTATTGGCCAAACAGAGCTGTAATTAATACAGTTTCTGTGTGATTATTTGTGCCTGGGAGCCTGGGAAATGAATGAGTAGCCTCTATCTACATTTTATCACAGTAACAGAAACAAAAATAGGACCACATCACACTACCAAAGTCACAAGCCATTTTTAAACTCCATCACTATCTTAAGAGATTAAAAAAAAAAGCACACACACGCAAACATATGATTTAAAATATGCTGGGTGGGGTACCTTAATGGTAGAGCATGTACTTATCATATGCTCAGATTCAATACCCAGCATCAAACATCAACATCTAAAACAAAACAGAAAATACTATGGGATTACCCTCATGCATGTGACACACAGATGCCCCAAAATGTGGTTTATGGTACATGACCACACTTAGCTGTAGCTAGAGGTTGACTCCTGAATAGCAATTTTTTTTGTGTGCTTATACTGATAGTGAGAAAATTCGGGACTTAGAGCTTGGAATCCCAAATGGGAATGTGGGTACCAAGAACATGGAGAGCTCAGTCAAGAGGCAGTAGTCTCTTTTCCATTCACTAAGCAGAGAACACACCTACCACCCCTTCTGGGGCTTCACACCATAGCAGAATAGATCAAACATGAGATCTACGTGGTGGGGACAAAGACCCTCCAGACACACCACCTTCTTTCTGGCATTAGAGGAAACCACTTTAAAATATCTTGGCAAAAATAAAATAAAATAAAAATAAAATATCTTGGCCTCAGCTTTCTATAAAAAACAGTTTAGCACTCGCTGGCTTAGTGCTAGAACATGAAAAAAAATTCAAAATTCTTCCATAAAGGAGCCATAGGGAAAAAAGTGTCTGGGACCACATGGAAATCCATACACATGGTTACACCTCTGCTGATGGAGAAAAGGCTTTGTGAGACGTTCAGTTCCATGCCCTTCACTTATTAAAACACAGGCAGCCTGCGCCAGAAGGCAAGGCCAAGACGGCCCTTGCTTCCTTAGGGTTAAGCTTCAATGATTTGATGTTCCCTCTGCTCAGGCAGGTTATGAAAGCTTCACATTGTGTGCATGGGACGGCTCATTCACCTTGTGGATAAATAAATCCGGGTCTTGTCGCCAGAGATATCATATTCATAGTAGTTCTGAACGATATCATGAAGGTCTCAATATTGGGAATGTTGATGAGGAGGGAGGAAATGAGAAAACAGGAGCAAATGGAAATGTGTAGGGGGAAGGCAAGAAGAAAAGGGTATGAGGAGGGTGTGTGGGAATGCCTTCATGCATGTGCATATATACGCATACATGAGTATGAACATGTATCCTTGAATAGGTGTGCATACATACTTGTATGTGAGTGCACATGCGTGTATGTTTATATACCCATGATGATGCAGAGTGTTCTTGAGTTCTGTTTGTGCAAATGCATATGTGGATGTGCATGTGAATGGGGTATAGAGTGTGTATATGCCTGAGTTTTGTGTTGTACATGTGTGTGAGCTTTTATATGTATGGGGCTATAAAGTATTTGCATAAACTTGTGCACCTGTTTGTGGGTATACATTCATGTATGTGTGCTTGAGTATATATACACACATTTACATACGACAAGGCATAGAGTGCATGCATATTGTGCTTAAGGATGTGGGTGTGCTATGCCTGTGTGAGCTTTTGTGTTAGTACACAAGATCAGTATGGACTCATGTCCAAACTAGTACAGTGATTCACCAGGAAGACAGTATAAGCCAAATTAAATAGGAAGCTGCAACTAGAGGGCTCTCAGCCAGCTTTGGCACAGAAACCCACGGGGAGCACTACAGGATGGGAGCTAAAAAGCAGCTTCCTGACTGCTGGGCTTTTGACTTGGCACCTTACCTCCATGTTATATCTTAGAAAAGAAGAAAAATAACATCTTCATAAAGGGTAGAAACATAGCAGAGACTCAGGGAATTTAGGATGCTTTAGTAATCACAGATGAGAAGCAGGCACATTTCCTGGAAGATACACACTCTGTCGTATTCATTCTCACATGCCATTAAATAAACACACATGCACATGTGCACAGACACATACAGGTATACATCTGTACAGAAACATAAGCTGTGAACACCCGCGATACGAAAATACTTTTGTAGACCCTCTTAGGTTTTGGTATGCGTACTCAGATGTTTCCAGGAAGAAGACACTGAAATCCAGGCTCAGAGTGAGCCCGTATTTAATAAGGGGAATATGGGCACGCTAACACATCTGGGTGTCTGGGGAAAGAAATATTTTGTCATTTTAGGGCTCGCAAATTGTTTTCTTCACTCAACTCCTACTGGGGCAGAACACTGAAAAATAGATTCTAATTTCCTCACGTCTGGATTCATGTTTTATTCCATGTTCAGGAAAGCCTCTTTAGTCACGGGCTTGGGTTTTCTTTTTGTGTTTCAGACATCACTAAAGCATGCATATAGTTTGAATAAGACACCGAGCGAAGCCACAAAGCCAGCTCCTAAACCAAGAGATTCTCAGAATCCTAAACCGAGGCATCCCAGGAGCCACCTCTCTATAAAAAGGGAGGTGATTTTTTTTTCAACAGAGAAGATTGTGACATGATTATGGAAATCATAAAATAACGAACTACACAACTGCTACCTATTTAGAATAGGAGACATAACTCCAAAAAGGAAAAGCCCTTTGCTCACTGCACTGGAAGACCCTATTGGTTTTCTTCGCATTTCCATATTCACATTTTGGAAATCAGCGTTAAATTTTCAATGTACATTTAATTTCTCCTTGACCCTCTCAGGTACAAAACAATCATATAATTGATAACACCTGTAAACCTTTCATGTGTAATACATGGTAAAAAGGGGATTTTGAGATATTAATAATTTTTGCCTTTCTGACATGCAGAATTATTCTTTAAAGGTAGCAATTCACTGGCTGAGGCTGAGAAATGGAAGCGCAGCCTCATTTGGGGGCTAATTAAGATGGAGCTGATTGAAGCTTAACCCACTTCGTCTTTTCCTGAGGTAAGGATGAGTGGAGTTTAGTCCTTCTCATAAGAGAGCGCTGTTAACAAGCCAAACCCTTTTCCCTGGATACAAGGAGGATTAAAAATAACAAAACGAATTGGTACCACAAATAAGTTTTAAACAATGTATTGAAAAACAGTAGGCATACACACTAGGTCAAAGCTCATTTGGGGAAAATTAAAAACACCTTCTCTTTCTTTCTTTCTTTCTTTCTTTCTTTCTTTCTTTCCTTCCTTCCTTCCTTCCTTCCTTCCTTCTTTCTTTCCTTTTTTCTTAACTTTCCCTCCCTCTCTTCCTTCCTTCCTTTCTTCCTTCCTTCCTTCCTTCCTTCCTTCCTTCCTTCCTTCCTTCCTTCCTTCTTTCTTTCCTTTTTTCTTAACTTTCCCTCCCTCTCTCTTCCTTCCTTCCTTCCTTCCTTCCTTCCTTCCTTTCTTTCTTTCTTTCTTTCTTTCTTTCTTTCTTTTTTCTTTTCAAACTAAGTAAAGAGAAAGAACAGCAGGGTTAGGAAGCGCTGTAGAATGTAGATAGCCCAGTTAAAGATCTCTATCTAGTTTTTAGGACGTTGCTATTCAACTCTACCTGCAAGGATGGGTGATTGGTGGATGGCTAAGGTGGAAGAAGAGACTAGGGGTATTAGGAGAGAGAACTGCTGCCATGAAGAAGAGGAAAACAAGGTTGAGTGACCGTGGGTAGACTAACTGATTTCACAGACAGCGCTGGCTACTTCCCGGAGAGCTGACACGGAACAAAGGGTTGGCCCGGTGTAAGGAAGATGGTGAGCCATGTGAGTGTAGTGAAAAGTCACAGGACAGAGACGGAAGCTGGTGTAAAGAAGGCAGCTGGAAATATTGGCTGGAGAGATGGACTAGCTGTTGGGCATGGGAGAGCCAGTGCTAGAAACCATGGTGCCAAAGGCCTGGCTCTCTCAGTAAGACTCTTCAGTTGGAATGAACATCAATGACCTTTTTTCTGATATGGACAGAAATCTAACACTTATGCACTCACCACCCCAGAGCTCAGAGTAGGTCAGTCATCTCTGGTGCATTTTCTCCCCTACTTACTGAAGTAGGGTTCAGCAGCTGGCCTCACTAATGCTCCCTCCTAAATATTCCCATCTGCCTTTCCTCATCTTCAGCGCTACAGTGACTGGACTGGTGGGCAATCCCTAAAGATCATTTTCAGGCTTGGCTCTGAGTATAGGGTTTGCCGCTTCCTGACTGTGAGTCTTCGAGTTGGGTAAAAAGTCATCTCTCTAAGCTGGGTTCCTCGTCTGTAACATTGGCACCTGGTATCATGGAATCCCTCTGGGGATTGGCTAAAATGGCCCAGGAGAAGCACCCAGTGCTACTTACGATACAGGAAAAGCATCCCTAGCTAACTGGGTGCTGTATTGCTACTCTTTCCACCTCAGTTCAGATCTTTACCATGTTCTCACCAGATGGCCAGGGTCGCCCCCTCCTATCCTTAGCACGTCTTCATCTTAAACTTGTTTGCTGTATGTCTGCTGTGGCGATCGTCATTGACCATCCCACTCCACTTGCTGGAAACCTCTCAGAGGTCTCCCAATATCCTCAGACTATTGTCTTGATTTCTGACTCTTGAGAATCTACCCTTCCCTGCTTCCCTGCTTCCCACTTGACTTCCTCCTCCATGCTCCAGTCAGTCTGGACTGGTCCTTCCCAGAAGACAATGGCCACTCTTGGGTCTGCCATGTCCCTATCACTGGACTGCAGCTTCTTCTGTCATTTACATTCACCTCTTATCATTTCCTGTGCTCCTGTGATCATTGTGTGTGTGTGTGTGTGTGTAGGTGAATGTGTGTGTGTGTGTATTTCCTTTTTTTTAGAGACTGAAAAACCTCTTCAAAACAAAGGCTACTCTGGTCCCTTATATAGTGTGTGAATTCACTGTGTCTTTGTGTTTGCATGTATATACAGGTGTGTGTGTGTGTGTGTGCATGTGTTGTGTGTGCACATGTGTACATATATTAATTGAACAGAATTCAAGAGAATATGCTAATGATAGCATTTTGCACTTTGAGTGATTATCACTGTTGTATTTAGGCACAAGAGAAGTTTGATTATAATCAGTTTCCCTCTCCTCCTCTTCCTTCATTTGGTATTTTTAAGTTCCTGTATCACTCATCCTTATCCCAAGTACATCTTTTGGGATGTGTAACTGATAAGAATGGCTCTGTCTTTCCACCAGTTTGAGAGCCCATTAGCCTCCTTTCTACATACCCGTCTTTTTATTCTGGAAACAATTAGAGAACCTACGGACGTTTGAACAAGTTGAGCCCAAATGAATAAATCTCATGTGCTCTCTCTTTCTCCTTTCCTCCCTCTCCCTTTCTCCCGCTCTTTGTCTTGATCTCTCTAGCATTTTTGCTCTTGTTTTCTCTCTGATTTTGAACCACTAATAGTCATTGCCAGTTTCTAAAACAGGAGGAAAAGTGTGGGCAGTCAATAGCCATATTCTGCCAAGTGGACCATAGACTAAGCAGAGCAGCTTTGCAAAGAGAGGAGATGGAGGGAGATATCCAGGGACAAAGGCATCCCAAGGCAGCTGGACAGAGGGCTTGTCCCAAGTGCCAGCTTCCTCTCACTCTGGCTGTCATGATGCAAGAACAAGCGCCAATTAGAGCTACCCTGTGGACAGCTCCCATCTCCTCTCCTGGCTTTTACTGGAGTTTTACTCTCCTAAGTGTTGTGGACACTGGAGTTAAGTATATATTTATATTCTGCCATGACTACCCAGCTGTCAGGAAAGAGACAACACGTTTAGCATCCAAAATGGCCTGGATGCACTGACGGGATTACATGAAATGAAATTCAAATAAGATAGATACAAAAAAATTACACTTAGGAGAGGAAAAATAAATTCTATAAAAACTAAATAGGAAAGTGCTGGGGAGAAAATTACAGTAGAAAATCAAATAACCTGGGGATAAAAGAATACCACCCAGTGAACTCACACTGTGGGGAGAGGGCTGACGGCAAAGCAGGTGAGGGACTCAGTCACAGGTACAGGTGACTAAGGGGGCATGGTCAGGGAGAAGCGTCTCCTTTCTTCTCACCCCTGGGAGCTCCTCTAGAACTCTGGAGATGGATTCAAGTTCTGATGATCAGGGAGGGGTGCAGAGAACTTACAGATTTAAGCTTGATTTCTGAAGAGAGGAGGAAAGTGCTCCGTTCACCCAATTTAGGGGGAGACAGAGAATGCTTTGGGGTATCTGCTCACTCCAAATAAAAACATAGCATTTGTACGGGAAAGGAAATCATGTTTTTTACTCATTTTATATTTATAACCTACACTTGTGTTTTGCTTCATGTCATATAAAATGCTGTGACACACAGGGTCGCAGTCGACCAAGGCCAGGAACCTCAATTCTATAGCACAACACAGCAATTGTGCATTTGCCGTCCTTTGCAGGACAGTGCATGGTGGTAGGTAAGCATGGGAGGGGACCTCTAGCCCAGGCTCCTTCCCAGGAACTCATTCCCTTGCAGGTCCTTTACCTGACTTCTCAGCAGCTCTGATGCTGGTGTGTAAAGAGCCAGGATGTAGGACCATCCTGTTGAAGATTTATTTTCCGTATTTGGAAGTGATGGGTTCCATTTTTACAGTGCATTCTACTCCATAGAATGGCGACACATGGCAGCCACACCTTAAGTCAACTGGCCTGAAACTATGACCCAGCTGCTTTGTTTGCCTAAGAGAAAGGGGAAATGCTTTGGTGAACAGCTATGCAGCCTTGCCAGCTGCACGGTACAATTCTATGCTCAAAATGACTGTCCCCAACCTAAAAGTGCACATATCAAACATCAGTGCACACAAATACAGCAAACAGTACATGCTTATTATATGTACGTATTATTTGGTCCTAAGATAGAACAACTTTCTGTGCTTCACTCTCTCTCTCTCTTGCTTACTTTTATTCTCCATCCCTAGTCCTGAAACATTGCAAATTTCCAGGGCAGAATGCATTTTTTTTTTTTTTTTTGGTTTTTCGAGACAGGGTTTCTCTGTGGTTTTGGAGCCTGTCCTGGAACTAGCTCTTGTAGACCAGGCTGGTCTCGAACTCACAGAGATCCGCCTGCCTCTGCCTCCCAAGTGCTGGGATTAAAGACGTGCGCCACCACCGCCTGGCTCAGAATGCATTTTTTAAATTATGATAAGATTATTTTTTTTAGTGGTAAATACTGAAAGGGAAGATTTTGAGCCCACACTCACCCTCCTAATCAAATCTGGGTGCCCTGATCCTGTGGCAAGGGTGTGGAACTCTACTGAGTGCAACACTGGTGAGCTCTTAATAGCAATAAGCAAACAGGGAAGGGAAGGGCCTATATGTTAATGCAAAAGAAGAACTATTAAGACCATGACTTCTTACAGGAGTAATTCTCAAAAGTTTAAAATAATAGAGATAAGTCTGAATATGCTTTTATGTTTCTTGCATTCTTCATTTTAATGAGATCAGACATCAGGATGTCATATTCATCTCAAATCAATTCACTCCTAATTGAAGACAAGATTGACTTGTCCAGCCAACCCTAGACTACATATTAGCATTCCATGAACTGAAATATACGAGGACAGTAAGGGCATCCTGATCACACACAGAAGAGCAGAAGACTCTGGGTACTATGTGTTCCTTGGCACTATGGCAAACTGTAGATAATTTTCTGATTTTGGTCAGTCTCTGGATACTAGCTTCCTAGATGGCAAGCATCTTCTTTACAGGCCGTTGTAACAACTGAAGTAGACAGGAGGGCACTGAAGAGTCTGCAGCTCTCTCGGGTGCATATTTATCTTTGCTCTATTCCAGCAGCTGACACCACGGCCTCATTGATCACAGCAGTGTGATTGCTTGAGATCCTAGGCAGCATTCAGGATTGGGTACAAGGGTATCTCCAAGTTTATTATGCGCTAAAGTGCATGCTGTTACTATTAGTGCATTCTTAAACTACTTTGCTGAGGTATGAAGACAAGCAAAAGGCTGAATATATTTAATGCACACAACTTGATGAGTTTGGAAATAGGTCTGCACTGTGAAACTATCACTACAATCAATACTATAAACATATTGGCAGCAATTTCTTGGATATGGCCCCAAAAGCATAGGCAATAAAAGCAAAAAATAGGCAAGTCGAATACATCAACTTAGCAAGCTTCTGCACAGAAAAAAAAAAACAATCAACACAATGAAAATGCAATCTAAAGTAGAGGAAGAAACACTTATAAGACCAGCAACTGATAAAGGCTTAATATAAAAAAAATACAAGCAAGACTCACAACTCAATAGCAAAGTGAATCTTAACGCACTAATAAAGAAACAGGCAAATGAGCCAGAAAGATGTTTGTCCATAGAGGATTCATGAATTCAAGGCAGGCACACAGAAAGAGACCAAATATCGCTAATCCATCAGAGAAATGTTAATGAGAACCACAATGAGATATCACCCCTGAAGTAGGAGGTAGTGACTTTTTTTTTTAAATGATAAATTTAGAGAAGACTGTGAAAAAGAACCTTTGTAAACTGTACTTAAGAAGGTGTGTAAACTGGTACAGCCATTGTGGGGATTGCAGAGATTCTCAAACACTGAAAATGGAGTTGCTTCACGATATAGCGAGCTCAGCTCTGAAGAGCACTCAAAAGAATTAAGATCGGAGTTCTGAGGGGGTATCTGCACCCCAGTGCTCACTTTAACATGATTCATAGTGACCAGGATATGGCAAGAGCCTAAGTGTCCAGGAACGGCAAGGAAAATGTGGGACATGTGTCCCTGGGTTGTTATTCAGCCCCAAAGGGAGGAATTACATCATTTGTGGCAGCTTGGGATGAACCTGCAGAGCATTCTAGTAACCTATTCCAGAAACAGAAGTACAAATAGTCCAGGATTCCTCTTATAAACCATGGCTGAAATAGTCGTTCTCATAGAAGCCGAGACAGGAAGATCGGGAAAGAGTGAGAAATGGGGAGATGGTGGCCGAGAGGACACTGTTTCAAGTTGTGAATCTTGGTCATTTTAGTAACAGCTCTCTACATTCGATCCCAGTCACTTCTCTGCACAGATGAAGAGAAGCCCTTGGGGAACTGGCCTGAATTGGATGGACTAACTTCTAGGCGAGGGCGAGGGCCATTCATACTCTCCCTCCTACTGAAGCTAATAAGCAAAACTTTACGGTCCACCTGCTCCGAGCTTTACATCCAGAAATGAATTTCCAAGCAGACGAGGCACGAGGAGGATGCCCTACCAGGAAAAGGCATGGATGCATTCTGAAGCTCTGTCCAGAATAGTCAAAGAAATAAGACAAACACACACAATCTTATCCCTCTTCATCTATATTTTTGAGATAAAAAAATTACAAGAAGTCAAGGTCGTGGTCTTAATAATTATTCTACCTGTCCATCCATTCGATGGTTGTACATTGGTATTAAATGATTGATTGCCTATTTTGTGCTCAATAGTGCTCTACATCGATGCCCACAGAATCGTGACAACCACATATGCTTAAGAGGATGAGCAGGGGCTCAAAATTTTCCTTTCAATATTTGCAGGGAAAACAGTTCATTTCTTCTCTCACCCTGATGCACAAAAAGCCCAGGGATAGGCAGAGCACAGCAAGGGTTTGTCTTCTGAGGGCGTTCCTACAAACTCGAAGCAACACATAGCTTGACAGTGACTTTTACCAGCTTGAAACTGTTCAACCTCCATTGTCAATAATTCATTTCTCGGAACTGACATGAAGTAAGAATCAATGTACCCAGTCCCATCTGCCTCCCTTCTACTACTTCCCCATTCCAAACACATGCTTGTTTCTGCACCTACAGGGTCACTTGCCTGTGTCCTAGACAAAAGCACAGAAGACATCATATTTTCTTCAGCATCAAGAATCACAAGCCAGACATAGCACACACACACACACACACACACACACACACACACACACACACACAAAGTACTCAAGGCAAAAATGGCCGATTCTTTCAACTCTGACAACAGGGAAGCAAGAAGCAAAACCAGTTAACCCCCACAAGGTCACTGCAATTCAAAGTCACTCTAGGCACTTGTTATTCAAAGCCTCCTTTGTCCTTGATTTTTGTGGCCTGTGCTGGCCTCTTTCTTGTCACCGCTGCTTCTGTGCTCAATCGTGTGGCACATAATATTGGTATTTAATACTTCTGCTAGAATATATATTTTCTCTTCCTCATTGTAGAATTGGGTGAGGGCAGAGCGCTGTTTTATTAGAGACATTGACCGTGCCCCACATGGAATGACTTCACCTGAAGTACTAATTTCTGCATTGTAGGCTTTGTGTTAAATGCATTGGCTAGAGCAGATATGGTTGGCTGTGCTATGCATAGGTTATAGCTCTTAGAAAATAATGTGGCTAAGTGAAACTCCTGGTCAGAATTCCATGCAGAGAAATGACCCGCTGGGACTCATAAAAAAATCACTTCTCTGTACAGGGAGGAGCCCAGATTGCAGAAGCAACTGACCAGGTGGTTGAGGAGAGCAAGGGGAGAAGGGAACAAAGGGGACCTTCCACTGACCCCCCAACATCATACTGTGGAGATGTTCAACTGAGGAGCTAAATGTTACAAACACGAACTCACAACAGGCTCATGGTGTGGCCTGTTCCAACCTCACAGCCCTATGAGAAGGCTGCTTCAGAACTGCCTGGACTCGTGGGATTCCTCTCCTTCTGCCAGTACTGCCCCCTTCCTCTCTCTTCCTTCCATACCACTCTTTTCAGATAAAGAGCAGGAGCTAGGAAGAGAAAACAAACCACCCCAAACTACACTAACAAAAATTCGTATTTTGATGGAGAGGAAAAAAAAATTTCTCTTTTCAATCTCTCGTTGAAGCAAGGAGAAAAACTATTTGTACATCATCTACAACACAACTCCTACACCTATAGGTCAGGGAACATCATAGAAGAGGAGACAGAAAGAGCTTAGGGGCAGAGGACCCAGAAATCCGCTGTGAGCTTGCGTCTTATAGATAGGACAAGGTCACCATTCCCATGAGATCACAACAATATGGCAGCCTAAATAAGATCTGAGCAATGCCAATATTAGCTGACATATCAATGTGGGTGGGGCAAATCTCACAGGGCTTCAACTGTAGATGAAGAGATACAGGCAGTTAATGACTAGAGAGAGGGAGAATCGGTCTTCCCCAAGGATGAGTCCACTAATTGGTTATCCAATACCAAGTGCTCAACCATAAAAATATACAGATACAAGCAAGCCTAAGTGGACTTAGCAGACTCCATTTATCTATTTATTCATTTACATATATATGCAATGACAATGATTCAGTAAAGAGAACATGTATTTGAGAGGAAGTAGGGGGCATGGGAGGGTTGGAGGGATGACAGGGAGTGGGGAGCGTGTTGCAACCATATTTTACTAAGAAATTAAGAACATATATTTATACAACTAGAGAGCTATTTGTTATATCACATGAATAGTTGGTAACATTTCATTCTGAGTGAATAGGTCAAAGAGACTAGACTTGACTGGTTATAATTCAGTGGGTTGCTTGTTGGGGGTCTATTACTGTTTTCTGGAAAACAATCCTGCCTGTATGTCAAGTCCATAAAGTGTGGCTCCTTCCCTGTTGAAGAGGAAAGACCACATACATACAGCTTCCTTTCTGCTTCATTCTGCAGGAGCATTTTTGCTGCAAACCAGGCACTGACTATGCCTTTCAGCCGACATTCTGCAGGGCTTTGGACGGGGCATTTCTGACTTCTGCTAGATTTCTACTCCACAATGTACTCAGCCCTTTGTGGTCTATGTGTGACTATGAGAAGGCTCACACGTCTGTCCGACTGAGGTGTACACATCCACACTGAAGGTATTCTGGAAGACGGAACTCAGAAACAAGAAGAGCCAGAGCATAAGAGAGAAAGAAGTACAGCCAGAGGCCCCGGAAGCAATGAGTTTGGAAGAAAACGAACGCGGAAGTTCCTCTAAAGCATTTACTACCCAACAGATTCAAACTGTGGAGAAAGCAGCACTTTCTCATTGATAGGAAATCCAACCAAGCGGCAAGTCCTGCAGACAGAGGGAGGGCTCGAACCAGGACATCAGTGCAGAAACAAATACTGTAGAAGGAGCAGCGGGCTATGTTCCCGGCGCCCGGCCGCCCGCATGGCTAGCTTTGCCCCGGAAATAATACACAAACTGTATTCTTTTAAACACTGCTTGACCCATTAGCTCTAGCTTCTTACTGGCTAACTCTCGCATCTTGATTAACCCATTTCTAATAATCTGTGTAGCTCTACGAGGTGGTGGCTTACCAGGGAGAGTCTTAACCTGCTTCCTTCTCAGAGAGGAGAGGCACAGCGACTGCCTGACTCTGCTTCTTTCTCCCAGCATTCTGTTCTGTCTACTCCGCCTACCTAATTTTCTGTCCTCTTAAAGGGCCAGGGCAGTTTTTTTTTTATTAACCAATGAAAGTAACACATAGACAGATGACCCTTCTCCATCAAAATACCTTGTCAAATCAGAAATGGATAATAAAGCAGACAGTGAGGTGGGGAGCAGAACTTCCTAGAGGAATGAGAACGACATGATATTAAATCTCAAGGGTCCTGCCTGGGATTTGATTGTTCACACATAGCTCAGGTGCAGCTTCTTCCCTGTTACTGAATGGACTCCTGAGTAAGTTGACTTTGCCTGTGAAATCACCAGTTCCAACTGATATTGGGATTCACTATAGACTTCCTCTTCCCCCTTCTAACTATGGGTAGGTGAGGAGGACAGATTATCTTATCAGGGGCATTTACTGTGACACAAAGGGAAGGCGTGAATTAGACACAGGCTTTCTTTGGTATTTCAGGGCCATTCCTCTTCTGTAGTAAACAAACAAAATCCCCTCCCTTCCCAGCTCCTTTTGAAGTCAGGGAAGGAACACACCTTACAGTTTTCTGTAACTGTTGCCATCTTCAAAGTGGTGTGAAAATCCCTCAAATTGAATGAGCCTAATGAGGTAATTAAAGCGGGCTACACAGATACTCGCCAAAATCAACAGTCTCTGGGAAGAAATTATATGAATTAACATTCAAAGAACCAAGTTTACCTTTAGCTCTTTAAGTATGTTATAACATATGCGTACGTTGTCACGAACAAAGGTCACTTGAAAAATTACCAGATAGCATTAAAATAATAGGCGGACCCTTGCCCAGGGCACAGCAGAGAATAATGCGATATGATGATGATGATGATGATAATAGCTATAATTTAGTGTCCACTAAGAACAAAAGACTTGCCACGCATTTCATATACATGTTAACTTAGGCAATTTTCAGAGCTACCTGTGAGCTTTGTATTTTCATTTTTATTTTTACAACTACGACATAGGAACTAGAGCTCAGCTTCCTTGCCCAGAGACTCAGACAAGGGAGTGGGGAGCAAAGCCAATGGGTTTCACATTCTTCAAGCCAGGGCTACATTATTTTCACCCCTTGCCATTGGAACATGGCAGCACACAAGGCAAGCATAAATGGCTGCTCCCCTGTGCTAATGTCATGCAGAGGAACTTGAACCTCATAGATGGAACATGTTAGCAAAGGCCAATGGTCATAGCGCTACCTCTTAAACAAGTTCTGAATACTCATAGCTTCGTGCTCATCCGGTCCAACCTGAGCCTCATTTAACTACGGCTTCACAACTTAGGCGGGTGGAGAGATGTAACGATCAGGAACAACACACACCGTGACTAGACACAGAAATTACATCTTGCTCAGGTCTGCCACATTTCTTGTGTACATTTTTCTAGCAGCTGTTGTTTAGAAAGCACCACTGGTCACACTGATAAAAATGTGCCAGTTGCATTGTATTAACGCAAGTATTTCTTTACCTGAATAATCCCTGCTGTTCTTTTGAAACCAAAACTTATTTACACACTGTTCTTCCTGGAGTTCCTTGAAAAATTTGGTGATCCTCCCCTCTCCCCCACCCCCCCGCGCCCCCAAGAAAGAGACAACTCCGTGGAGTCAGGCTGCACCAAGTACTGTTTCTCAACAGCAATTTCATTTTTCCAGTACAATCTGGACCAAAAGGATGGATAAGGGCACTGAACGGAGAATCAATATGCACTCAGGGGGGATGTGTTTATTTTATACTTAAAACATATCACCTCAAGACGGACCAAGCTGTGATAGCCACCATCGGAGGGTGCCTATCCCTTTAGGGTGCCTTCCTATTAATGGCTGGCTTTGGGCTGCCTAGGAAGACTGATTTCATAGAAACCAAGCGCATGTGGTGATGCAGGCTTAATCAGCTTGCCACTGACTGGGGCCGAGTGTACCAAGAGTGGTGAAGAACAAAGACGGACTCTGCAGGGGGACGCTCTGGGTGACCACCCAGCTCTGTGCTTGCTTAGCTACAAAACTTTGGACCAAACCGCCAAATTGTAATCGAGAGTGGGGTACTAGCATCTGTCTTGCTTGAAGGGCTGTTGCACTTCCTCATGCGCAAAGCCACTGTGCCTGCCATGATTTGTATGAATGGTACCACGCGGCGTGGTGCAGGGCACAGCTCAAGACATGGAAGGCGCCTGGAAGTGTTGCTGGCTGTTCAAGCGACTGTGCTTCTAAAACGCCTGGTCTTTTCCCTAACACGTACGAAGTACCCAGAGAATTACAGCTCTTACAGCTTCTATCTTAATATACATCACACATGGCCTCTATCTTTACACTCCAATTTTTAAACTATCTTAAGAAAGTCCTTTACGAAAGTGCTTTCTGTTTCATCTGATTTTTCCATCAAGGGAGTGATGGAATTTTGTAAATGTTCTCAGCTGAGTGCTCTTTTACTTCTGTGCTGTCTGCTCAGAGAAACCAAGTGTCATTGGAAATTTGCTTCTGTTTCCACACTTACCATGTTTGTGAAGAACTCAAGACGTCCTCAGAAGCACTGTGTGAAATTGTCTCCTAACCTTAGAGACAGTCCTGCACTTTCAAGCATTGTGTTCAGAGCTGGGCAGAGACAAAGCCTACCTCATTCTGTTTCTGGCTCTGTGATTTTCCCCCTAAGCTAGTTAGTCCTATAAACCTTAGGTTTTCATACTTGTGTATTTGAGACAATGATAATTTCTACCATAGAGCCGTGTTGGAGTGGGCGGGGCAGTGTTGAATGGCAAGATGTTCAGCCAAAGCCTTGTTCAGGCGACTGTACACACATCATCAGTACACTGCTCCTTGAGCTGCTTGCCTGCTTTCTCATCCACTGGTTGAAGGATGCTGGATTTAGAAGCCTTTTAAGCTGCAAGCCATGCACAAGAATGTTGCCCCATGAACTCAGCAGGGTTCAGAATTCTTCGAAAGACAATCAGCAGGGCATTGTTCTGGTTCTATCTTTGCTAGCAGGGAGACCTGCTCAGCATATTTATGCTGCGAATCCTAGCTGCATCATCTATAAAGGAAGGCAGCTAGCTCGAGCGTGTGTTTCCAAGGCATGATTCTCGGATGCCAAAATAAGGTAGAATAGGCAGACTGCTAGGATTCCCCCCTTATTTTTAACTTGCTCCTTTACGGTAGATGTCAAACAACTGAGGGCCCTGCTTGATATTCACGGTACACTCTGCTGGATGACACCGCAATAATCTACCCCTTACCCCGGAGATGGGAGATGGTCCAAGATCCGCGGTAGAGGTGTGAGTCTGCAGAGGGCACTATCCTTCTGAACAAACATGTGACAGGATGGCAACCGGGCACTGACATGGCTGCTAAGTGACTAACATATGTGGGGCCTGTGTAGATACCACGGACAAAGAGAGATTTGAGTCCTAGGTGGAAGAGGGAAACGGCCTCAGGTGCCGTCACGTTCCTTAGAACAGCACATGATTTCAAACCCACAGATTGCTGATTTTTCACCTTGTTGTCATTTGATAGTTTCAGTTGCTGGGTGAGCTAAAAATCCCAGAAAACAAAACCAGAGAAAAGAAGGACTGTTATGCTTTAGTACTGAGTTTAGAGGAGCCCCCAAATTCTACTTTGCACAGTGCCCCAGGATCTGAGTCACTACCATCCCAAAAAGCTTTGATCTTAAAGGCTTGACATATTTCCCATCTCTGCTCTGACACAACTCAAGGACTGAGGGCCATCTTCTCATGATCACATGCATTTGTTTTTATTAACCACAAATGTGACTGCACTCTGTTTCCTCTGGGATTTCATAGCTAGCCAAGTTCATAGTTAGCCAAGTACAGGGTTCATTCTCAGCTCTGAAGGTTTACACTTTTCAAAGAAGGTAACTCATTAATTCTTTAGAAAAACATCTCTGGGAATGGTGAGATGGTTTAGTGGGTCAAAGGATTGCTGTACAAGTCGGAAAACCTGAAGAAGCAGCTTCCCAGGATCTGTGTGAAGAGAAAAAAGGCAAACGCAGCAGTAGATGTACCTGTAATCCCAGCACACCCCAATGGATCCAAAGTGGGAGGTGGAAACCCCAGGAGAATCCCCTGAAGCTCATGGGCAAGCTAGGAAGGCACACTTAGCAATGAACAAGAGAGGGCCTGTTTCAAACAAGACAGACCGTAAGAACTGACAGCCAAAGTTGTCCTCCAATTTCTACAAGCACACCTTGGCTAGCATGCATCTGGGAGTATGCATGTGTGCACACACATAGTAAACACCTACACAAAAATGCACTTTCTCTCACATACACACCTAATAAGAAAATTCTGGAAGCTCTCCACTGTTCTCCCTGTCTTGTCAAGTGACTGGGGAGAAGTAGTGAACAAACCCTTGTCAGATGACATATGGAGCACAAAGTCATTGGAGACTGTCAGGTGCCTGTGCGGGCAGAGATGATCTGTCTGTCTTGGGGACTAAGAGATTATTTCTAGAAGGCTGTGAATAAGAATATTCTAGAGCAGAAATTTAAGAGTGGCTAGAGCCTGATGGAGAAATATCCTGATTCTGTGTGAGAAATGTCAAGTCAAGTACAGATGATGGGGGACTGGATATGTGGAGCAATGACAAAGAGAGAGAGATAGAAAGAGAGAGGGAGGGAGGGAGGAAGGGAGGGAGGGAAGGAGGAAGGGAGAGAAAGAGAAAGAAAGAGAGAGATGCAAAGGTGATTAGTAGCCATGGTCTTACAAAAACAACACACCTTCACTCAAGAGGCAAGTCCAAAGTCCAAAGAAACAGAGAGAGTATTGAGATAAAAATATAAAAGAGAATAGGTCTCTTTCCACATAGCTTAAGTTACTTCACACAGAAGCTACCTGGAAAGGTTAATCAAATGAGATAGACTTGGGCAATGAAAGAAGGGAGAATGAGACACTGTTCTTTTTCGTATATGAAGATAGTTTACATTTGTTGTCAAGAGCATAGGGAAGTATTGAACCCCTGAATAAAAGCAAACTCTACTCATTCAGGGATAGTTCTCTGTTAATGTTCTCAAGCATAGTAGCTAAACACAGACACATAGAACTAGATAGAGAGGACTATGAAAAGTGCATTAAATAGTTACATGTGCTTAAAATCTCTTTATTAATGTACTGCATTGTCCATATCCTGTGGTAAGTGCTGGAAACACAGCAAAGAAAAAGCAAGTATGTGTCCAAGGAGCTTATTGTCTAGTGAATGGACCCAGGGCTGATCAACACGCTGCGTGTGTTGTTGTTAGACATTCTGAGAAGACTCAACGGGAAAGTGAAGCACAGAGCAAAAGGTTCGTGCAAGATGAGACATGTCTAAGAGCCGACACTAGGAGAGGGTCTATGCTCAAAGGACATTTGCCTTGAGGGCTAAAACATGAGGACAAGGAAGACATTGGACAGTGTTCTGAATCTGAGCAGGTGCTCCCAGGCAAAGGGTGACGTCACCCTTGAAGCACACCTGGAAATGATGATGTCATTTTAGCTGTCATCATTGGGGGTAGTAGTGGTCTTATTGGTAGAAATGCTACAATATATAAGTCACCTTGCCATCACTAGGAATCAGAAGTGCCAGTGTTGTAGGACACTGAGGAAGGACAGAACGTGTTTAAACAACGCAGGCAAGAACAGAGCAGGCAAGACTGAGAAACCAAGCCACTTAGTCACTTATGGGCATGCAGTGTATAAAGAGTAGATCTACTGGACAGTGGAAGCTATCTCTCCCAAGCAGAATATATAACTAGATAAAGATTTCATTATTCAGAAAGACATAAGGTTTAAAACCTATTTAGTGTTTATGTCTACTCCTTTCCATTTAATTCTTTGGGATCGTAGTTGATGCCAGTAACTGAAGTGGTAGAAAATAAAACTTAAATATAGGGTGACCATCGTATGTATAGCCTTAGTACTAACAGAATCATTTGTACGTCAAGAGTTAATGGGCCATTTTAACCTAGGAAATAGAGTCCTGTCCCTTTTGAGAGCAAGAGCTTGAGCTTTTGCTCAAGACTGGTGCTTGGCAAAAGATTATTCCTCTTACCAGGCATTTTCTTTTGGGCCACCAACCAGCTCCCAAATTATGTCTCAGAGACTTTTTAACAGTTTTGAATGCTCAGACTAGTTCAGGCTCATTTCCAGCTAACTTTTTTTCTTTACTTAACTTAACCTGTTTTTCTTTATCTACCTTTCACTTTGGGGATTTTTACTTTTCTTTCCTTCTGTATATCTTACTTTCACCGTTTCACATGTCTTGTTATTGGATTCTGGCTTCTGGCCCTGGACGGGTCCCTCTCTTTGTCTTCTCATTCCTCTTCTCTCCTATTCTCTCTGTTCAGCAGCCCCACCTATCCCTCTCCTGCCTAGCTATTGGCTGTTCAGCTTTTTTTTTTTTTTTTTGAGACCAATCAGGTGCCTTAGGCAGGCAAGGTGAAATAGATGCAACACATCTTTACATAATTAAACACACATCCTTAGATCTTTAAAATATGCAGCACAAAAACATGTAACACACCTTTACAGGGTTAAAGTAACATTCTGCAGCATTAACAAAGGTAACACATCTTCGCCTAGTTAAAATAATATTTCACAAGAGACTAGTATCCCTCAATTTAAAGAAAATTGTCTTCTTTGACAGAGCATAAATGCGTATCTTTGGGAGGGATGCATCTGGAATGGCGAGGGAGGAAGGGGATACCTGTCTCGTCATTCAGATTACTGAAGGAATGGATCCTAGTTATCAATGGGTGACAGATATTGTAGCCAGATCACCTTCATGTCTGTTTTATTTTTTTTTTTATTTGAGTCCTGTCCCTTCTGAAAGAATATTTCTCAATTATTTTTCCTAACTCCTTTCTCATTTCTGCTGGCCTAAAATGTATTTACCATGTTCTTTCTCACACAGACAGGGAAGATATCTATTTTGGATAAAATCAAATATGACAGCTCTTGATTTTACACAAAGTATGTTAAAGTATGTTAATACCCCAAGAAGTTGGTGGATATTCTTAAGAATCAAAAGCAGTTTGTTCTAGAGGTCCCTGCACAGCCATGGTTATTCCTACACTGCTCATGGTAGCCAATGTGGACTCAGCCTAGGCCAGCATGGATTGAGTGAACACATGAAAACTGGTATATATACACAATGGAGTACTACTCAGGCATACAGAAAAAATAAAATTACATTTTCACAGGAAGCCAGATGGAGCTGGAGTTCATCAGGGTAAGTAAACTAAGTCAGTCTCATAAACAGAAGAAGCCTACGTTTTCTGTCATTTGTTGAATTCAGGTGGGCATAAAATGATATGAAAATAACCAGGAGGCTGCAAGGCCTGCAGACAGGGAGGAAGAGAGGGGAAAAGAGGGATGGGAATGACTAATAGGTGAAGAAAAGATAAGCACATTGCATACATGTACTGTAATGTTGTAATGAAATCCAGTTCTCTGCACTATTAATATATACTAAAGAATAATGATCAAAACCAAAAACGTGGTGGTATAGGACCCAGCCATGACAAGCTCAATAGAGACCCCAGTCTCACTAGTTTACCTTGGTTCCAATAAAGACCACAAACTAAGACTACCCAGGTACCACCTAGGAAAAGACCATCCAAAGAAAATTCCTAACATTCCAACCATAGGAATAGGATCACCTGCCAGCACACACCCATTGCTTTTCACTAGGACATTTCCTAGATAAATGTTTGCCAATCAGGGGTCCTGAACCTTAGAAATCCCTCACCCCCACCTTTGCTACTACAAAAACTCAACCCCAACTGAGTTTGGGGCTCTCCCATCACTCCAATACATTGGACACACAGAGAGACTGTGTTTGCAAACTTTTATAAAAATAAAGGCTCTTTGCTTTTACATAGAGGACTTGGTCTCCTAGTTGGTTTTGGCAGGGGCAGACTCCGTGATCAGAGTTTAGTATCTGGGGGCTTGTCTGGGATCCCCCAGGCCCACCAGGACCACAGCCCTATAGAGCCTTCAGCCAGCCAGTTTTCTGTGTAAGTTATCATTTTGTGTCTTTCTGTTTTGTATATCCTTCTGTAAATGGGCCCAGAATTTGTGAGAGCCTGTAGACAGTCTACGCAGATGTGCAAAAAGATCACAGGTGGGTACCTAAGGAGATGTCTGCAGGGCCCTTCTGTATTTGTGTCCCGGACCCTTCTGTATTGATGTGGGAGTGTCATATATCAATCTGTTGATTTCATTGGTTAAGTAATAAACAACTGCTTGGCCTCATAGGTTAGAGAACATAGATGGGAGGAGTAAACAGAATAGAATTCTGGGCGGAAGAGGAAGTGAGGTCAGACTCTGCTCTGCTCCTGGAGAGACCCAACAGCTCTGCTCTCTGGAGCAGAGACACCAGGATGGACGGAGGCTAGACTCTTCCCGGTAAGCGCACCTTGGGGTGCTTACAAACAATCATTAGAAATGGGCTAGTCCAGGTGTGAGAATTAGCCTGTAAGGGTTAGAGTTCATGGGCCAAGCAGTTCTTAAATGAATACAGTTTGTGTGTTGTTATTTCTGGCATGAGCTAGCCAAGCGGCCGGGGTGTTGGGGACGCAGCCCCGCCGCTGCTTCCTATTTCAACACTGTATGAGAGTGGATCTCTCTGATTTCTGTAGATAGACATATGAGATGCTTCCGGCATCTCAGTTCTGTAGATAGACAGTGGGGTCGCACCCGCAAAACAGCTTGAGGCTGTTGTCTTTGGTTCAGCTTTGCCTCCAGGAGCCAGGAGGACTCTGTATAGTTTTGTTTGCTGTTTTGTTTTTGTCTATTGTGCATCCTTTTCATGACTTATGTGTCTGATTTGATGGGACTGACTCAAATCACAACTTGTTTGACTTTGATATTGGATAACTTACAGGACTTTAAAGATAGGGCCATACACATAGGGGTATAGTTCCCTAAAAGGGATAAGACAAATAGCCTCCACCTGCCTTAAACATTTCATTGAAAGGAGTCAGTCTTGGCCTGTAGTGCAGGGGCCACACAGGCAGGTTGGCTGTATAAGCATGAGGTTGCATGTCAACACGCTTGTATGAATGAATGGCTGGGCTATACAGCCTTGTTGTGACAATGTAGTAAGGCTGCCAGCCACAGTCGTAGGGGGCAGATGTGCCCCAATAAGATTTTAAACACTGAACAGAGAATCTGGGGTTAATTGCTATGGCAGAAGAAGTTAACAATCTCTTTTCCCCCATGATGCATGCCACCCTGCCCCCTCCCATGCTGGTAGATGGGTTCCCTCAACCTCCCCTGGGGGATGCATGCCTCAACTTCTGGCCAAACCTGACCAAGGTTTGACTCCACGGGCCAAGGGCACTGACTATAGGTGTCAAGCTGCAGTGGTCACACGGTGACACTATAGCCAGACTTCCCACCACTAGAGCTGCTTTAGTTATTCAGATCCAATGGGTTATAAATATCTGTCATTATTTAGAGGGGCTGGTTACAAATTACTTTTGGTTAGGGTATGGAAATGTTTGGACTTAAAATAAAAAGCTAAAAATTAGGGTTGCAGCCATAAGCACAAAATGCTAACAAGAAACTGGATGTTTATTTCTTGTGATACAAAAGACAATGACCTAGGCAGTTTGACAGAGGGCTTGGAGCAGCATCCAAGTCTATGGGTCTCAATCCTTTGAGGGTTGTACAGGAGTAACCTGGGACCACCTGCATGTCAGATTTTTTAATTGAGATTCATGACATGGGCACTACTGCAACTGTAAAATAACAATGGGAAAATTTTGTAATGGGGGATCACTATAACATGGGAAAATATATTAAAAAGTCAAAACACTAAAAATATCAACTAATAATTTAAAAATGTATTTCCTTGTCCAAGTTCTATTCAGTCTTAAGAATTTATGTTTAGCTTCCTTGTCTTTACAAGCTTTGTTGGGTTTAAGCTGTTTGGATAAACTGAGTCATGAATTATTGTATTGATACTAAGAGAAACTTCAGTTGAAAAAAAAACTGTTGTTTTCTAAGGTTCATACTTAACAGAGATAAAACAACAAAGTCCTTTTCCCAAGATCAGGCATTCAGATAAAGCTCCCATCCCCCTCAGGTTGCTTAGAGAAAGTTCCCTAAAAAGGGTGTCTCCCTCCTTATCTCTGTCAAAAAGAACTTGTGGCCCTTTCCTAACAAGTGGTTGTGGTGCCTTAGAACTTGTCAAGGGCAATGCTAGCCCCTAGGCCCTGTCCTGTTCCCATTTTGCCCAGTGACCTTTTCCTTGCCTTTGCTGGAGACAGCATTAACAGCTGGCTACAAACTTGTTCTATTTTTACCCCTGGAATGACTATTTATTAGCTTCAATTCAGAATCATTATTTTTTTTTAAAGCTAAACCTGACAGAATGTAAAGTTTTAGTCTTATGAAAGCTGCTAACTTATTATAGACTGTTAGGAAATACAAGTTAGTCAGCCATCCTTAAGGTACTGATATAATTAATTACTGGGATAAGCCTTATTTAGGTCCCTGTATATGTTTTCGAAGTCAAACTTAAAACAAGTAATGAGAAACAAAGTTAGTCTAATCAGTAATACATAGGCAGCCCTCCTACTTATCTGTAGAATATGGCATTTAAAATAATGATTAAAAAGCTCATTGTATTAGTCAGAGGCTCTGAGAGCCTAGCAGTAACCCAAGGTCTCCAAAGAAGATCATGGGACACCATATGATGACGCTGACCACTGGGCAAGACGTCCCAGTGGAACACCTGTTACGGGGACCCAGTCAGACTATGGACAAACTGCAAGACATTGGAGAACTGATTGTGCCACTTGTGCCGAGACAAAATAAGGTCATTTTTTTCCATGTCCTTCTTCCACAGGAAAAAATTTACCTATGGGCCTGGCTAAGATGGTAAGACTGCTGTTCTGAATACTTCTGCCTCCAATGCTATGGAAACCTGGGTATGTGGACTCTGGTCCCTTTCATTTCCCCTTCCCTGATACTCTCCTTTCATTTGTAATAGATTCAGAAACTACCTGGTCTATACTCAGGTATACTTTATTCATCCTTCTGGGATCTCTGATAGTATTGATGGCTAGGCCAGCTGTAATGTTGGCAAAAGGTACCCAGATCCTTCCACAAAGCTACAGACAGCTTGTTAGTTCATGAAAAAAAATGTTTTAAGATATATAAAGTACTGTGGTGCGATGGTCTGTACCCTGTCACTTGTATTTTAAATAAATGCTGATTGGCCAGTAGCCAGGCAGGAAGTATAGGCAGGGTGACCAGGCAGGAAGCAGAGTTGGCAAAGAGGGAAGTTCTAAGTCTGTAGCCATCACCCAGAAGCAGAAATAAGATGTAATTTCCTCGCTGAAAAAGGTACCAAGCCACATGGCTAACACAGGCAAGAATTATGGGCTAATATAAGTTATAATTAGTTAATAAGAAGCCTGAGCTAATAGGCCAATCAGGTTATTAATTAATGTAGACCTCTGTGTATTTCTTTGGGGCTGAAAGGCTGTAGGACTGGGTGGGACAGAAACCTAAGTCAACCTCAGTCTGAGAATATAAAAGCTCCTAAGCTTTAGGGTCTAAAAATGATTTAATATGTAAATGCAGGTTAAGATATAGATATGAGTGTTTCTGATTTCTTTCCCTTTCTATGATATAGTTCTGATAAGCTGATAGAACAATGACTGCTTACTGCTTCAGTCACAAGCTCAAGATTTTAGATTTATTCTGGTTGCCATCTAAATATGAACTTAAAGGTGTTTCTCATCAGGCCAAAGATATCTCTGTGCCATCCATACCTGGCTCTTGACAGTAGAAAAATATACATGCTTCTAACCAAAATCTGTAGGTTTTGCTAGGACTCAAAGGTATGAGTCTATGCTGTTGTTTCTAGTTACCCATTATCGACTTTTATCTATGATATGGATTTCAATATGGGCCTGAAGGTTTCAAAGATTTTTTTTTCCTTTAAGTACATAAATTTTAACTTTTGTTCCTAGTTTAAACTTATCTCAACAGGTTTCCACTTGGCTGGCAGATACATCTAAGCATCAGTTGCTGACTACAGCCTGCTCCAAATGACTGCAAGCCCTGGACTTGCTGAGAGCTGATGTGGACCAGTCTAGCTGATGTGAATGCCCCCTGTCTCTTCAACAGAGTCTGAGAACCAGATGCTACTGATGAGTACCCCATTGCCTGAATTACCTCCTTACCTTTGGGTAGCCTTTCAGCCTTCTTGGGCCCTGACAACAATGCCACAATGTCAGCACCAAGTAGTAACAGAAAAGAATGCATCTTCCCACATTCCCAGCACAGAATAGGTTGAGATGATGAGACAAGGGGAAACTCCCTGGCATGGGGGACAAAATGGCTACCTTTAGTGCCCTTTGATATACCAGAGTTGTCAATTAATGGATTTATTAACTAAAATGTTCCTACAATAAAAAGACACTTTGGTTCTTTATGCAGAACCACAGAACCAAACAGGACATTAAGAATTATAATTACAATTTGGTTGTACTCAAAAGAGCAGAGCCACAGGGCCTGGCAGGCTGGCCACTGCACTGGAAAAATCTGTTAGCTAATGGTTCTTAGGTCCCAATAATATCTCTTTACAACCATGTGTAATGGATTAAGTAAAATACTGCAGGTCCTCAAAGTGGCCGCAGTCAGTGGGCGGTGGGTCCTGAGAGCAACCAGTCCCAGGCAGGGAAGGCACAGTTCCCTAAGTGGTTGCAGTGGACCATGAGGGGCAGTGAGTTCCAGGAGGAGAGACCATGCTGCAGATCTCCAAAAGCAGCTAGTCCTGGGTAGGGAGCTGTGCAGCAGGCGAGAGACAGAAACATGGATAGGCATGCCATGCAGAGTGAGGTTGGATATTTATTTAGTGGGTTATGGAAGGGAAGGGGAGAAGGGTGAAGAGCAGAGAGATGCAGGGGGGAAGAGGAGAAGCAGGGAGAAGGGTGAGGCAGAAGCTGGCTCTTTGAGAGAGATGGAAAGAAGGGACTCAGGCTGGAAGCTGAAGATAGCTTGCCTAGGTGGATGGGAGGAAGTGGGTGTGGCTTGTCTCTTACAAGGACAGAGCAGACCATTACACCATGGCCAAGCAAGGTACTTGTGAAGGGGTAAATATGTGACCCAGCAATGACAAACTCAATAGAAGCCCTAGTTTACCTTGGTTCCAAGAAAGACCACAAACTGAGACTACCCAGGCACCACCTAGGAACAGACCATCCAAAGGAAATTCCTAACATTCCAACCATTGTAGATAGAATCACCTACCAGCACACACCCATTGCTTTTCACCAGGGCACTTCCTAGACAAATGTCAGCCAATCAGCGGTCTTGAACCTTAGAAACCTCTCACTCCCACCTTTGCTACTACAAAAACCCAACCCTAACTGAGCTTGGGGCTCTCCCATCACTTCAATAAGCTGCACACATGGAGAGACCAAGTTTGCAAACTTGTGTAATAATAAAGACTCTGCTTTTACATAAAGGACTTGGTCTCCTCGTTGGTTTTGGGGGGACTCTGTGGCCTGGACATAACAGGTGGCAGGAGCTACATGAGATACACTGATGGCTAAGGGGGGAGGGTGGCAGTGGGGGTGGTGGAATGGATCTTACTAAAGCTCCACATTTTAAGACTCAAGTTGTAGCCTTATTTCACTTGGGTTTCCACACTTTGTCTGGCTCTGATTTGAGTGGGAGGCTGGGGAATTAGTGCATCAAGCTGGGGCTCTTTATGTTTTTTTTTTCCCATCGATATCATGCGTGGTGGTAAAACATCATGAGCTAATTTTGTTTTCAAACTCACAGAGCAGACTTTCGAGGGAGGAAACAGAGAATCACATTGAGACACGGGTGTCCCAAATCCCAGTCACGTGAATATTCATGCTAAGAATTTTGCTGTTCAAGAGTCACTAGATCCTTCATTTCTTCCAAATGCCCTAAAAAGCAATCTTTTGTTTTATTTACATCACTGTTCTACACGGAAAACACATTCAGCCATGAACGAATAATTCTGTTTTTGTTGTTGTTGTTGCTTAACCTAAGGAGTACAGCCCAATGTCATTATATTCCAGCTGAATATTCCTGCCTGTTACAAGGAAGAATTGGAAATGTCTCCCTCAGTGCAGCTAAATCCTCTTCAGCTATAAAGGGTCATTGTGAAAAATCTGGCAGGGAATGGAGAACTGCTTTCTTAGTAGAAGTTAGCAAACTGGTCCAACAATCATGCTTGTATAAACAGTAGTTAAATGTGATTTTTTTATTTCAATCATATTTTAATGATTGAAAAAGTTCAAAAGAATATTTTATGACATGTAAAATGATATAAAACACAAATTTTGATATGCATTTATTAAAAGAGTCCATGGAGTTATACCCAGCACAGCCAACTTATCTATAGATGCATTAGTGTCTCCATGGCTGTGCTGGGGACACTCTAGGACTTGCAAAGATTATTAAAGTGTTTACTTTCTGTAAATAACCTACTTTCTGTAGGTTTATGCCATCTTAAATTGTCACCTATAGGCACAGATGCTGTGCCTAAAATCCTGTACAGTACCTATGATATACACCTACCATACTTTGGAAAATATTGTTCTGTGGATGAAGGTAGTTGAAGAAGAGGTATGAGATTTCCTGAGAAAGCAATCAGGCTTTAGAGACATCATAGCCCAATGGGAAATGACTGTATAAGAAGGACACAGACAAATATGGTCCAGTACATAAGAGACTTCCAAATCATAGCTCGCCTGAAATGCTAACAGAGGTAAATCTGGTGGCTTTTTGTTGTTGCTTGTATTAAGTGCATTGTAAAAGAATAGACTCTTTGTGTACTTGGGACAATCCCTTTTTTTCTCATATTTCCCCCCCTCCCCCGCATGTAAACATTAAAAATCCCTTCTGATGAACAATGTGATTACACGGGCTGGTTTTAGCGAGTGGCTAGAGTTAGTTTCCCTTAATGCACTTACCACGACTAATGAGAACTATTCATGCACACCCAGAGATTAAGAGCTGGGACTCAATTCTCAAAAGTCTGAGAAGGAAAAGAAATGATTAGCAGGCCTTCTGCACCAACAAGACTTCATCCACTAAGCTCATTTAAAAGACAACATGGCAAGGAAGCAAAGCAAAGCTATGACAGTGAATAGGCTCATCATGAAGGCATCTCCCATGAAAACAAGTCTTCGTTAATTGTTATGTAAAAGCAGTCAGGAGCGTAATTTGCAACTAATTTGTCAAAGGCAGGCACTGAAAATATAGCTGAATCACCTCCAGTTCTGGGAAAAGAGATTCTCTTCCACCTTGAATGGCAGCTCGGGACACTGGCTATGCGTGACAATCACCTGAATTGCCTTATTATGATCGCGGCTTTAATCGTGTGTCTTTGTGAGCACAGGGTGATGACTGTGCACATGTGTGTAATGTGTCATGATCAAATCAGGAGAGTTAACATTGTGTCTCTTTCAACAATTGATTTTGAATTTGGGTTAATATGTACTCATTGCACATGTCTGCGTGATCCCCAAAGCAATGATACGGCATCAGGTATCATTTGCATCGAAACAGATAGAACTAGAAGTCATGTTAAATAGAATAGGAGGCAGTAGAACAAACACAGCATTGTTCTTTGTGCTCTGTGAAACTGAAACGAACCTGACAAGGGAGTGGAGGATATAGAAGAGGGTACTGTGGAGTTGGAACATGGATAACAAGGTCTTTTTGAAAGCCTAAATTCCAGGGCATACTCATGTCAACCCATGAGAGCAGAGTTTTTTGGAAAGAATCCTTGGTGTATTTGCCAGGAATGGAGGCCAACAACTGACTAGCGGGACCCCATAAGAGGAAAATGCTTCTGCACAGCTAAAGAATCAATCAATCAATCAATCAATTGAAGCGGGAGCTCAGAGAATGGGAGGGAATCTTGGCCACCTGCTTGTCTGACAGAGGATTAATATTCAGAATATACAAAGAACTCAGAGTCAAAAAAGCAAACCATCCAACTCAAAACATGGACTTGGGGCTCTGAACTCATGAGTTCTAAAAAGAAATACAAATGGTTATGAAATTTCTTGGAATGTTTTGAAAGACCTGGATAAATCCAGACCACCCTAGCAGGAAAAAATAGAGCCAAAAATCTAAGCAGGGAGAAAAGAATCAGAAATCTAGGATTAGCCAGTTTAGGAACTAGCTGAAGATAAAGTTAGATTGTAATCTTGAGAAACAGGGAGTTTCCCCCCTGTGATTATCATTGGTATTTTTGGAATACTGTGTTTCAAGAACTAGCTGATTATGATCTTGAGAGGTAGGGAGTTGCCCCCTTGTGATCATCATTGGTATTTTCGGAATTTTCTGTGACACCCTCCCTGCCCCTTTGGGATTACTGGGCTGTGGTTTTTTCCTATAAAAATCTCTTCTCTCAGTCACTCGGGGTTGAACTCCTCCCCTGTGTGGGTTAGAGTCTGGGCCCCAGTGCACTGGTACCTGTCAATAAACCTCGTGTGATTACAGCAAGGATGGTCTCTTGTGAGTTACTGGGTGGGAGGGTCATGTTATCCTGAGGCTTGAGTGAGAGTCTCCCCACACCAGGGGTCTTTCAGTTCAATGTCTATAGCAACTAGAAAAATGCCAGTCAGAATGGCAAAACTCAATAAAACAACAAATTGGAGGGGATTTAGGAGAAAGGGAACCCTCAACTCACTGTTGGATTTGCAAACTGGTCTAGCTACTCTGGAATATCAGTGTGGAGAACCCTCAAGTGTCTCAAAACAAATGTACCAGTTGACCAAGCTGGACCACTCCTCACTAAATACTTGCTCAACCATGTTCATTGCTGAACCACGAATAGTAGCTAGGCAATGGAAACAATCTAAATGTCCTTTAGCTGACAGCTGATAATGAAATGTGGTACACAATACACTATGGAATACTATTCAGCTGTAAGGAAAAATGAAAGTTTGTAATTTACAGGTCAATAGATGGAAACAGAAAAGATCATAACGAGTGAGGCAACCCAGACCCAGAAAGACAAACCCCTCATATTTTCTCTCACCTGCAGCCCCTAGTCCATGTCTTTATATGTGAATATATAACCTGAAGTAATTGCAGAAGCCAGGAAGGTGAAAAGAGACCACGGGGAGTAGATGGAGAAGCAACAGAGAGGGGCATAGCAGGGTACAAGTGATTTGAAGAAGGAAACAAGAAAAACTGGTGGTAGTTTTAATTAAAAAAAGAAGAGGGAGATAAATACATAATAAGGATGCAGGTCCAAAAAAGTAATAAGGAATCATATTATAATCTGTCTACCTAAAATTACATTATATATGTATTTAAGTCTGTGTATACTCTCTCTCTCTCTAACACACATATACATATATATACATATATATATATACATACACACACACACATATATATATATATCTTAAACAATTTCTTTTTCTATCTGGACTGACAATGCTCCACCAAAAGTCATAGACTATCTAACAAAAGCCTTAACATCAGACATGAAAAGCTCCCTTTCGGGAGGAGTTGTAACATTATAGGCTATGGGAATAGCCTTTAGTTGCCTCCCCGAGGTTAAAGCTAAATTCCATTGCAAAAGACACCCTGTCCTTTAGATCCAGGACCCAGATGATTTCAGCTGGATCTGACCTGAAAACACCCTCTCCGGGAACTTGCTTCCGTGCTACAGAAAGTGCCATGAAAGCTTCCAAGAGAGGGAAGCAACCAGTGCTAACGCACAGGATGTCCACGGACTAAAACAGTGAGCACCATGGCATCACAATCCTAAGAGTGCAATTGTGGCGCACATGCTATGGTAGTAACCAACAGTCTCTTAGTGGGCCTACTTACCTAGAGAGAAGTCTGGTATGGTACTGGAAACCTAGCAGGCTACCCGAGGCTAATGAAATTATGTATCTGGATCTGTTAAATCAGCATAATTCTTAGCTACATTTTAAATATTTATAAATGTTCTTCTAGGTAAGTATCGGTCTCACCTCTCATTAAATAAATGTTTTCTTTCAGTGGATGGAGACCATTACAGAAAACTGCAACAGACCAAAATGCAGAAAAAAGTGATTATGTGGTGTCCAGTCCCTACTGATACATTTATAATATAAGTTCTACAACTAATGATCAGTGATCGTAATGGAAGAAGATGGAAAGCTTGCAAGAGCCAGACGATCAGGAAGTTTGCTGGGAGATTTCATCTTATAGAAATGTCAGAGATGCTACACCCATGATGTCTCATTCTCATCAACATGATTGCTTAAACAGGACCTGAACAAGAAGCCAACAATAGACATGCTAACATGGGAGGGGGGAAATCTCACAGGAATCCAACCTCAGACAAAGAACTACAGGAAACTAAGGGATGCGAAGAGAGGGAGAAATAGTGTTCCCTAGGGCAGAGTTCCCGTTTGGTTATCCAATATCAAGCAGTCATCCCTGAGATCATATATATACAAGTAACACATTTACTGAGTGGATTGCATTTATAAATTTAGGCGTGTATATATATATATACACACAATGTATATATGCACACACATATATACACACATATACATCTATACATATGCGCACACATATGTATATATACACTAGCAAGTGCAGATGAGGTGCAGGAAATAGGGAAACCTAGATAATGGTTTGGAGACTGAGTTTTCCATATGTCTGGAAACACTAAAATCCCCACTCAAGGATTATGATATATTTCTTAGAAATTTTGATAGATGGAACTGCAAAAGAGTACTCCTCATCAATTAAAGTGTTCTGCTTCCATGATTTATTTTTTCATGATTTATTATTATTCTTTTAAACAGTTAACAAGACTGATCACACTGGGTTTGCAGAATTCCAACCTGTAGCTACGTCTTTGGAGGATGCGTCACTAACATTGCCTAAGGAACAGTCCCACAATCGACTACATTTCTTATACGGTGAGGACAGGACCCTACCACATAGACGCCACACTGGGCAAAGCCTTTAAAGGACATGTCGATCTTGGCATTATTATCTGCCTGCCTGTCTACGGCTAGATATAGAATAGACTGAGATTTAATATTTTACCACCACCTATCCTGCTACGCCTATCCATGTTTGATTATCTTTGCCTTAATCAACCTCACATTTTCATATAAATTCCTTCGAGGAATGAACACCAACTGTTGACATCTGACAGCTCCTCAGTCCTCCAGGAATCTCTCCTTTGCTTATTTATTCCTTAGGAGAGCCAAAATGGAATCCAGTCCAACATTTCAGGGGAAACGCAGTCCAACTTTTGGGGAAATTATGTAACTTGATTAAAAATCAACTTTCAGATAGACATAGTTGTACATACTTATAATCCCAGGACTTGAGGTGATGATGAGCTTGAAGTTAGCCTGGGGTACACAGAGAATTTAAGGCTAGCCTGGGCTACATAGTAAGTTTAAGGTCGGTCTAAACTATACAATGAAGCACTGACTTGAAAAAACAGATATTGGGCATCAAGCTTAGTTGTGAGTACCTTTGTGGCATGTACAAGACACTGGATTCCACTTCCAGCATGACATGGGAAAGTCAGCCAGGGAAGTTCTAGCTATGCATGAGCCAAGAGTCGTTGAAGTCGGATGAGAGACTTTTAAACACCTTTTCAAGTTCAACTTCTACCACCCTGTTTTGTTTTGTCTTGTTTTGCTCTGTTTTGTTTTTCCCTAATTTCAAACCAGATATGCTGGCTTCTTGATCGATGTAGACATTCCCCCCTCTAGACTCTGGAGATTTGGCAGGGCAATTTTGGGGCACCGGGCTGTTATAAGTCAGGCTTCTCAAAGGCTATGTTATTTTCATTTATTGAGTAGCCTGTGTACAAAACGCCAGGTACTCTGTTCTGATTGGTCCTCGTGAACTCATGAGTTAGATAATATCATCCTTAATTACTGATGAATCATCCGAGTTCCACAAAGGCTCATGTCTCACTTTAATCAGTGACCATTCTGTGTTTCAGACCCAGGGCTGCCTGACTCTGAAGCTGGGGCTCTCAGTTTCTACTGCACGCTGCCAACTTGAACTGCATCAGCCAACCAGGCGGCCCTTTGGGGGATCAGAAGAACTAGCGATGGCCTCCTTCCCAGCACGAACACATGCAACACTGCGGTCCATCTGCCATAATTCCACAGTGGATTGATGCTGTTCAAGAAGAAAGCCCAAAGGCCGTTTGGGCAGCTTCTCAGCAGGGCAACCAACGCTTTATTTGTTAACCTAATCAATCCGTCTTCTTTGGCCGGGCAGTAGCACCTGACTGGGTAGTCATTTTCCTACTTCCCTGCTTACTGGGTCTGAGTAAACACAGTTGTTTTTGCCAGAAGCACATCTCCCAACTGGATGAGCCCTTGAGCTCTGTGTTTTGAAATCCGTTAATGAAGAGCCCACAACATAGGCAGTGTGGCTTAAAGGGTGCAGACACCGAGGTCCCATCTCCAGTAATAGTCCCCCTTGAGAGCAATTCCCAAATAGCGGCCCGGTTCCTGGCTGGGTCCAAATCACCTGAGATGTTAACTAAGAATCCAGATTCCTCAGCCTCACCCAAGACACACTGAATCAGACCATCTCTGGGTGATGATCCGGAAAACTGTGTTACCACCAGAACCCCAGGTAACAAGACTGCACAGCCAGAATTGGGAAGCAATTTACAAAGTCAGAGCGAATGGGGGCTATTGCTCTGGGCCAATTCATTTGGCTTTTTAATATGTATTGGCCTACTATGATCTGCCAAGTCCCTTCCTAAACCTTGTCAGCAGGGCACCTGAGGTCTGTCAGAGATTTCCAATATGGTGAGTGGAGCCCTGCCGTCAGAAAGGAGATCCATGTCTAGATCATATGAAAGAGTTATGAAGGAATGAGGGTGGCCCAAAGGTGGAGAGAGTCACAAGCAGGGCTACAGGGAAGTCTGCAGTTTGCAGCCTAACATAGGCTCAGTGAGGCATACAGGTCTCCTAAAACAGTACCGCAGAGCACAGCTGAGAAGTTCACAGTCAGCTTCCGATTTCAGGAATGTCTTTGGTGTATCTCACATTTTCAATATGGGTCTACTCTTACGAAAGATTGGATTGGCCCCAGAGTGAAGACTTTATCTTCCTCCAACCCGTGAGACTTCTCCAGTTCAATTTCTGAAAAATCCACTTGGGAAACCTCATGTCTCCCAAGCACCAAAAGTATCTGCATCTTCTCCCTGGTGTCTAGGGCGGCTGGTATTGGAGCCATATGCTGCTGGCCTACAGTGGGACACCCTTGGAGTAAGAAACAGTGCTCGCTAGAGTCTGAGGACGAATGGCAGGCTGGGAAATAAGGTTGCAGACATGGGAAATCACTGTATAGTCCCCTCTATTTTCTTACGATTCCTTCTAAGCCAATTTTAGCAGAGTAAAATGGTGGTAAAGGATACAGGATAGCTGACTTAAGGCTTCATTTTGCCTATATGGTATTGTCTATTTCTTTCCCTTAAACCTATACAGAAGGACCAAAAGCAATTGTTCTTATTATCTTAGGTCTTATGTCTTCTACTTATGAAGCAAAATGCTAGGAGTGTGTTCTTTCGTGTGTAAGCATGTGTTTGAGTGGGTGTGTGCATGTAGATGCCAGAGTTTTGCTAGCAAGAATGTTCATCCATAGCTCTTTACCTTAACATGCCAATTTTGCTCTTAGATTTATTTATTCTGTCTTTATGAGTGTTTGGCCTGTGTGTACTTATGTGTGTATACCACATGCATATCTGGTGCCTTCAGAAGTCAGAAGTAGGTATCAGATCTGGAAGTGAAGTTGTAGATAGTTGAGTGCTGCCATGTGGCTTCTGGAATCCAGCAAGTGCATTTAAGCAGCAAGCTATCTCTCAAGCCCCTCTCACTTTATTGTTTGTGGCAAGGTTTCTCAGTGAACCTAGAGCTCATCAATTCTGGGCTGAGTGGCCTCTGAACCTCAGGAATCCACCTCTCTTCATCCCCGAGCACTGCGGTTACAGGCATTTACTCTCACACCCAGCGTGTGTGTGTGTGTGTGTGTGTGTGTGTGTGTGTGTGTGTGTGTGGTGGGTGGAAATCCGAACTCTGGTCCTCATGATTTGGTAGCAGGCATTTCGCTGACTCAGTCATCTCCCTGACCCCACCCTCTCCAGCTCCTGATGTCCCAAGAATGATGCCACTACTAACATAGCAGCTGAAAAAAGAAGGAGAATTGTGGCGCAAACTAACTGATAGTCAACAGAAAATGGGAATCTCAAGTACGCGAGAAGGAAATCACGTGACAAACCTTTTTTTTTTTTTTTCCCCAGTGCAGTCCAAAATATAGGATACTGGTCACCCACCAAATAATATTAGTGATGAAGTGTCAGACAACACTGGGCTTCCAGAACATTTCCACTAGACATAGTGTCTTTTATGTTGGCTTCAAAGCATCTGGTTAGCAGAAGTAGAAAGTCTGTTGGTTCTTAGCATGCCTTTAACAACACCTGCTCTGGTGTGAGCATGTGCACGTCTGCTTGAATGTGCATAGGTATGTGCATATGTGTGTGTGTTTCCTATGTATGTACAGGGGATTGTTTCTAGAACCCTTAATAGATACCAAGGTCCTGGAGTACTTAGTTCCTTCATGTGAAATGGTGACATGTTTGCATATTTCCTATTCCCTGGAAATCACCCATGGATTATTTATACTCCCCAATGCAACGCAGATTTTAAATAAATGCTTCTAGCATATTGCAGTGGCAAGAAAAAAAAGTCCTATACAAATTCAGTGCTAACACAATTGAAAACAAATGCAGTCTCTCCTTCTCTCTCTCATCTATCTATCTATCTATCTATCTATCTATCTATCTATCTATCTATCTATCTATCTAATAGCTATCCATCTATCATCTCTCTTTTTGTTTTCTATTATTACTATTGTAACTTCTATCTATCTACAATTACTTATTACTTCATGTTGGCATTCCCCTCTAACTATTGTCCCTTTATTTTTATTTTAGAAAGACTTAATTTAAAGAAGGTATTGCTTTAAGTATAACACATGTAGCAAATTCACAGGCATTATTACAGATGGGCTGAAAAAGCATGTTGTTAAGAAATAGGAAGTGTGGTAAATAGCATCTAACTAAATCTCTTTTATTTACTGATGGAAAATAGAGATCTAAGAAGTGGAAAAACGAATCCACAGTAACATGACTCTTCAGCAGCAAAGGTAGTGAGGTGACAGGGCGTGTGGTGTGTGCATTGCTGTTTGAAGAAGAGTCTATCCACCAATAGCAGAAGTCCATCTTGAGTGGAAAGGAATGCGATTTAAAACAGCAAACTGGCTGCTCTATTTTGTGTTTAAACTCAGGAGGAACAGGAAGAAACGTCTTTATTCCTGATTTGTTCTTTCAAGTTATGGGCCAATGAGATGCCAATAGATGTCCCTGGATCTCATGTCCTACTTCTTATAAAAACTAAGACAAAATAAGCAAATCTACCTAAACAAATGAAAACATAGCCCTACCTAGCACGGAAGACTCCAAACATTAAGGAAGGTGATACTATCAAGTCCTTCTTAAGAGAGGTAGTATTGCAACCAAGCATTCATTTTCCCCTTCTGCCCTTCAAAATATGGTTTTGGGTTTTGAGTGACTGAAAAATGTATTCTTTCCAAATTCCGCCTGTCCTTGTCGATCATTTTTCTATCCACCAAGGAGGTAGAGGTTCCATGTTCACAGACCACAGAGAAGCATGGCAGAACATTAGCACCTTTGACTGAAATCAAAACCTGCAGTAGTAAGTGTCCCTGAGCATCAGAAACAGAGAGGGGCGCAAGCCATGTTAAATACTGTTCCCTAACTAGTAGAACTTACTAAAAACAGCCCCCCTCACTGTGATAATCCTCTGGTGCGCACGTGTGCTGCTTGAGACGTCATGGAGGAGAGACAACTGAAAATGCTGCATTTGAGCATCCCTTAGAGACATGACAGTGTGTGAGGACCACAGCATGGATTCATCCAAGCCTAGTTGAAAACATGTGGCCATTTAATGCCCTCCTATGCAATCGAGAGACTGGGTATCGGTAGGCATCTGAGGCTGGTGTCTGCTGACACAGCCCATGGCTTTATAATAAATGTTATTCTTATAAGAAGAAACATACTCTAGAATACAAAAGGGTAAGCTAGTAGGATAAATTCATAAAGCAGAAACATAGTTATTAAATATCATGCATGGGTATATATGATATACTGTTATTAAATATCATGAACCATGTGTGGGTATATGTGAGGTATTCTTATTAAATATCATGAACCATGTATATAGGTGATATGCTCTTACATGAGTGACTATACAGTGGGTTCTTTCCCAATCGTGTTCCACAGACACATAGCCAGGACTGCATGGCACCACTAGACAATCAGGGACCTTCATTTTCACTACTACATATGAGGCCACATGACTGATGTAAGTATTTCTATGTGGTAGTCTTACATTTTCTTTTTTAAAAAAAAGACACATGGAGATGCATCCAGGAAGAGATAATAAAGCTCATCTCTCTGATACCACCTGTGTACAGATGGAAATACACCTGTTAGGTTTCCTGCAGTCACAACAGAGTTCATGGAAGGGCTCTCTTGTTCTTTTCCGCCTCCATCACTGCAGCTACACCGGGCTTGGGTTTCCCCATAGGCTGCTCTGAGCCAAAGACTGAGCATGGTTGCCCATTTCTATTCAATGTAGAAGATCTCCAATGGGCGTCTTTGGCTCCTGGAAATCCGAATATCTTGATCTGTTTTCCGAGCGTGTCATAGAACAACCCTCTTTCCCATAACCCTCTTCGTCCCTACGTCCCTTAGCTGACAACAGCTTTCACGTTGGTAGATGAAGGCCATCTCCTACCCTGTAGCTCTACTTCCGCCTCCCTAGATTCTTTCCCCATAAATCTCTCGTACCCGATTCTGTCTTAAGATCTACTTCTCAGAGGACCTCAGCATCGTTCCAAAAGTCCACATACTGTCAAACAGATAATTCCACACAAAGTTTAGAATGAAGAGCTAGCCAGGACTCAGACGTGCCCCATTGGTTATAATGGGAAGGGGGAAAAAATGTCCTGTCAGCATTCTGTGTAAACTTATGACCGCATTTAATCACCCAGAGTGTACCTTCGCTGACTACCAGATGTGTCATTAGCCATTTCTGAAAAACGTGAAATAAAATCACCCAGGCTGAGAACGCTGTGGAATAAGTCAATACTAACAGATGGTGTTTATTTTGTCACCGCCTGTGTTAAAAAATTACCACCTAGTCCCATCAAATCCATTTCTTTAAGGTGGAAGCTGTATGTAAAAACTGCTAGAGAAAATGCAATATTTTATCAGCTGTCATTGAGTTCCTTAAAATATGAGCGCTTGTTTTCATGGTTTTCAGTTTTCTAGGACATGGTGCAATACACAGGAGATGGGTTTGTATAAATCTGACACGATGGAGCATTTTGCCAGCAGCTCTGTCTTGCAACGTGCAATCTGTTTTGTTTTTCAAACAAAGTTAGTCCACGAGTTCCTCAGAACTGTGGCGCGTCGAGGGGACGAAGACAGCCATCCCTCAATTAAACACTCTGTAAAGGGGTGCCGGGTGTGTGGCCTCCGCTGTGGGCTCCTTTAGACACGTCTACTACATGCCTTTCCAGTTGTAAACACATTGAGTGATCATCCAAAACAGCGCCACCCTAGATTGCCTAAAAACACGGGAGCGAAGTTCGCAATCTAAGAAATGAGAAAACTGAAAAACAGCAAGGGCCTTGTGATACCAAGTCTTCATGAAAACACAGCGAGGAGCCCTCCCCTGAAATGACACTGAGGGTTGGGGAACATAGCTCAAGGCTACAGGGCTTGCTCAGTGTGAGGTCTCCTGAACTGTAGAAAGCAGGCTGTAGGATGGAGTGGAAAACAGACAGACTGTAGCACACAGACCAAGGCTCCCTCCTCAGGCTCGCTACATTGACAGCCCTGCTGAAGGCAATTTCTGCCGTGTCCCCGGTTCATGGAGGATTAAGTGTTCAGTGTCTTTCACAGTGCCTGGCATACAGGGAGTGCTATGTGAATATTATTATTTTAAATTGTATCATGTATTATTGTAGAGAAAGCCCTCTGAGCACTTTTCTCACAGTGTTCACAGTGAGTCTTGCTAAATGGTAAAATTGCAGGCAATTTTCAGTGGTTATTTTTTTTTCTAGGCTTATTTGTTTATTCTGATGTTTCCAACACATAGAAAAATGTACCATTTTGAAAAGAAGGGACGAGGAGAAGAATAAGAAGAGGAAAAAAAAACCCCTCAACCTCTTTTTGTAGTGCTTGATTTTACCGCTATAAATAGTACATAATTGGATACATAAAACTTAATTTTTTTATACTCAAAGTACCTTAATCATTTAGAATTTCTTTGAAAACACCTCCACAGAAACATCTGTGAACTCCTGACCCCAATCCTGGGACACAGGTGAGCACAAATGCATATCAATCCACGTGAAGCTAGAATGAAGTACAAACATTAGGAGGATGGAGAAATAGATTTTTTTAAATGGTAAATGAGCTGCAGAACGAACATGTTTCCCTTTGTGGTCATTTTCCTCCCTTTAGAGCACAATGGTCTCCACAGAGAGTTCACCCAGGTAGGTAGGCTCTCTCGTATGCAAATGAATCGGTTGTAACCCAGGCGCCATTTTGTTTAAAAATAGCCGAAATAAAACAAGCTGTTTCTAGGCACCCCGGTAAACCCTGAGGTAATTTTCTGAGATTATCAGAGATCGCGTCATGAAAGGTCAGCAGCAAAAAACGCCAAATGATCCAATTAAAGTACAGATATCGCCTCACCCATGTCCTAGACAGGCTTTCCAAGGACACACTCTGAACCGCGCATGCTTAAAAAACTGCTAGTGGACTTATCAATTGATAGGAGCCTACCTGCGGAGGACGCTGGGACCATTCTGGTCCACGATATTTTCTTTCTCCGTGGATTTCCGCATGGGACTGGAGAAGGGAAAGCGGGACTCTAAACACAGTGGACTTCCTCACTCCTTATGGTTCCGTCTTCTTTAATGTCTACACTATTGGTTGCTCTAGTGGTTCCGGGCAGTCCAGCAAAGATATTGTAGTGTGTTCATCCTGTCTCTGTCTCTGTCTCTGTCTCTGTCTCTCTCTGTCTCTCTCTCTCTCACTTAAATTGCAAATAGTCAGATTGACCATTAAAAAAATTCCAGAACATTTCTTCTGAACACTATCTGATTCTGTAAGACTGACCCTTGTGATAGTGAATGAGGTTACCATAGTAACTCATCAGGCCTCACTTCTGCTGAGACCTACCTGCCTTCTTCCTTTGTAAATGTGTTTCCATTTTAAAGTCCTTGCCGAATCCAAGTGGCTGGTGCTGACAGCACCTGGAGGACAGGGGACTTCCATGTAAACACACAGCGACCTTTGGAGCCTCAGAGGAGACGCCTGCGGGGAATTGAATCCCCACACATGGGCTCTGGCTCTCTCACCCCTTCCATCAGGGGGAATGAGCATCATTTCCCACCTAAGACAGCTGCCTTTCCCACTCCTAATCTAAAGTACTAAGGATAGGAGAACCAGAGCCTCTTCCTGAAATGATCTTTCTTGGTCATCAAGCATGACTATGTCTCCCTCACACATTCACAAAGGCAATGGCCAATCTTGCTTATGTGCGTGTGTTCCATGCATCTCACAAAAGGAAGAAGCCTCGTGCTGGGGGATGCAGAGTGAAACAGGGCGAATACTAATAAGTAATCGATAAGGTCCAAGTCCCGGGATGTGCCAGGCACTAAGGGCTTTAATGCATTATTGTATCGAATCATTAAACCACTCTTATGGAAAACATACTTTCGGTATTTGCATTTTAGAGGAAAGGAAATTGAAGCTACAAGGTGGTGACTCCCTAGAGATAATGTCACTAATCAGGGCCATGCTAGATTGGAACTCGTGTTATCTAGATGGACAAAGTGGCAATTATCTGACTCTATAAGTGGGTAACCAAGTGTAACACTTCTGAGAAAGCCTTTTGAGTCATCTGTCCCTGGTGCTGTAGCCCCTCTATTTCTCGAACCATCTTAAAAAACAAAACATGGCCTTCCAGCAGCAACAAAGACATAGCTTTTTTTTTTTTTGACACAGTTTATATTTTCTTCCCTATGCACAGTAGGGCCACATTTTAGGAGCAGATGCTGATCTTTCAAGAGTTCTTTAGGCCAGGAGGGTTGCAACCTCATGAATGGACAAGTAACTTTGTAAGAAGGTTCCCACGGGTCTGCGGTCCCTTTTGGCCCATGGATCTTCAGTGAGGGGACAGGATTTGCTGTCTATAAGCGATTCATTAGGATGGCGCCATTTTCAAGGAAGAAGGACACTGCCCTCACTAGACACCTGCCAAACCTCCATATCTGCCCGATCTCCATTGTAAACCTCTCAGCTCCTGAAAGCTTTGGAGGAAATTCCTGTTGTTTAAAAATTCGTGGGCATGATACTTCCTTACAGCAGCACTAGCAAACAAAGGCACCTATCATGAGTTGCTGCAACTCCACATTTGTGTTCAACGAGATTTCAAATAAACTGAGTTTTCTGACCTGAAAAGTGCTTTACATTTTCACAATGTTTTTGTTAGCAGTGGCAAGAGGCAGCATCTCGTAAAGGTAAGAGTAAATTTCCCCTGAACAAGAATGACGGATACAGCAATGAACCCGCAGTCCTAACCACAGAGATACGAAATATACATTTCTTACCTACAGAATCAGAAAGATCAGGGCAGTAACTCTTTAGGAAAGAAGGAAACTAATATGGGAGGAAAAAGGGGGAGAGACAGAAAGAGGTGGGGTAGGCTGTGGGAGAATGAGTGTTTATTGCTTGGGTTATTGGAGAGTTAATCCAAGACAGCATGTGGCAGCTTAGAGTTCGATGTGTTTGTGGTATGAACCAGGAGGGGTAGAGCTTGCTTTGAAATAAAAGGGCTAGATAATTTCCAATTTGCACAGAGGTTTCATTGCCTCTCTCAACTATACATTTGGGTCGCCTTCAAAAATATGCTCATACGCAGTGGTGCAAGCATCCCACAAATCTCTCTTCAAGTTGTTTTCTGAAGTGGTAAAAAGCCTGAGAGCAAAGGGGAGGGAGGCTTATTCATTGATGACTATCAACTGCACAGCAGCCCTTCAGAGTCTCTTAAATATCACTCCACGGTCAAAGCCACCAAGACTGTTTCAAGTCCAAATTGATGGCTGGAGGGCTAGGTACCCCAAGATCTTACATGTGGGCTCACATTTGGTCCTTCCAATAGAAAGCCTTATATCCCTAGTCTAACGGCTTTGGTTTTGTATGTTGCAGATTTTTCCACCAATAAATTAAGATGCTGATTGAAATGAGATATCTCTTAACAATGTGCACAGATTAACTGAGTTATTGTACACAATGATACTCAAATAGTAGGTGTTCTTTTCAGGATGACTGTAACAACTACCACCATTCTCAGTGAGAAAAGGACTTATTATAATAGAAGAAATAATTGGATATTTATAAAATAGCGTATTTCATGGCATCTTTTATTTATACAATGAAGTACTGCAAACAAATTCTTCCTTTGTTTCTTACTTGGAAAATGTAGAACAATTCACAAGAGATTTGGGGGTGAGGAATCAGTCCTTACTTTTGGGCTCAAATTTGGCCTCCAATAGAAAACCATGTATCTCTAGGTAAACAGCTCTAGTTTAGTACATCACCGACTGTTTTCCATCAATAATTCAATGAGACACTCTATGTATACAATGTCAATGTGTGCCTTCAGTCTTGAGTTAGACATACTGGAGTGGTAAGGCATAAGACATAGACTGAGTTTCCAGGGTGCAAAAGCTTCAATGTTCCCCCCAGTCCCTCAATGCAAGACAAAGGCGACCCCTGTGCTCAGCCACATGAGAACTAAGCATCAGGCAGCTTCGTTGGGAAAGAGCATCCACCAACTGGGACAGGTGGCGAAGGCTGAGACCATCTGTCTCCTGCAGAAACATCCAGCAAGTATTAAAGACCACATCAGGAAGCCCCGGTGTGCACTTTATGACTGATAGTCAGGATTCTTTGACTGATTATGATAGAAGAGGAGCTGGCACTGAGGGTCCCCTCGCCAGCTGTGGGAGTAGGCCCTTGGTTTGTCCCATGACTACATCTATGGAGAGTTTACAAGGCATCCTTTTCTAAGGCTAGAGGAACCAGAGGCAAGCTCAATTGCCAGCCAGCCACCTAAGAAACATTTCTTTTGTCCAAGTACTACATGCATTTTTAATTGAAAAATACTTCCAATTACATTAGAATGATCATAAATAAGAGTACAATGTGTTAGAGGGTAAAGCTGGCAGGCTATTCATAGATTGATTGTTATTAAAATTAGCATTATTATGACTCCATCAATTATTTCTGCACTTTGGAGCGTTTTGTTTTCTTCTAAACCTCTTTACATGCTTTTGTAAGTTTCATTATAATGTCAGGTGCCCCTTTCATGGGAACATAAATTTCCCATCTGACAAATACGGTTCTTCCTATCTCAGGAAGCCATGCTATTTGGGCCATGGAGAAAGTGACAATGTTATTTCTAATGCGGCTTATGCTTATCCTCTCACACAAACCCAATTATCAGCAGCTTTTGGGATTCTATTACATCCAACCAGATGTTTATATAAAACACCACTGCGCTCTTGGTTTTAATGATAAGCATAATGAACGTTAGTCTGTTTCATATAAACAATATTTTCCTACGGGGCCAACAATATTTGTACACACGCAAACCAAACCCAGGATGACATCACAGGAACCATCTTTCAGTTTTGAAAACTTTTATTGCATTTGTTCTTTGATAGTATAACACGCATTCTGATTACGGTAAATTCCTTCCCTCCCCACATCCCCTCTCATCTCTGTTACTTATCTGTTCCCCCAAAGGCCACTTCCTCGCATTGATCAGGTTTTATTGTTTTTCTTGTTCTTTATGATACCCATCGAGATTACCTAAAATAACCTGCCTGATGAGGGATTTGAAACTGCGCCCCAGAGCCCAGTCAGAGCCTCAGTGGATGTAGAGCTGAAGAGAAGGACAGCTCATCTTCCAGATTGTGTAAGTAACCCATAGTTCAGCAGGGATCTAGGGCTCGAGGAGGGCCCCTTCGTCCATAAATGTCTGTGGATAGGCCCAGGTTTGTAGCTGCCCAGTGCAGTTGCCACGATTTCTGAGCGGTTTGCCGTGCCCAGAAGACAGCGTTCCACAGCCTTTCTTCCTGTCTTCTCATTCTCACATTCTTTCCGCCCCTCTTTTTGCAGTGTTCCTTGAGGCTTAAAGGGGCTGAGATCAATGTGTCATGGAGGACTGAGCAAGTCGTCAGTATCTTAAAACATCTATGTGTCTCTGCGTTCACCGCGGTTCTTTGTACTGAGAGCTTCAGCGATGAAGGCTAGAAGCAACATTTGTTCATGGCTATAAACAGAAATCTTTGGAAAGTGCCTTGGCACCATGACAATTCATCTAAACAACAGTTTTAGGTTTATCCCCTCAGGCATAAGTACTCTTCACTCATGAGTTTACACTGGGTTTAGAGTAGCTAGGTGTGAATTCCATCTTGTGTGTGTGTGTGGAGGAGGGGGGGGGGGACTCAAAAGCATTCATAGAGTGGTTTTATTTTAGTTTGTGTTTTCTTCAATATTTTTATCTTTTGCCAAATTCAATTTTCATAGCCTAAATTATCTTCCTGTTTGTGTTTACTTGTCCTTCATTTTAGGATTCATTCATGTCCTTTTTGCGATGTTGAACACATTTATAGTTGTTATTTTGAATTTGTTATTCTGAGTATCATCTAAGTCACCCTCATTGGGAACCATTGAGGATTTCATAGTTATTTAGACAGAATGCTGTTTTGCTTTTTTGTGTTGTGCTTTGTATGATGGGACCTAAGCGTCTGGAGTTGGGTAGCTGGCTGTGTCTTTTGGTATGGATATCTGGCTCACTCTGTTGAGTGGGGGTTTCTATCTTTTTTCTCTTACCCAGGCTTGGCAGGCTTTAGGTCACTGAAGTGATGCTTGAAGTTCAGACTGTGGCTATTCAGGGTTGAATCATGACTGGGAGGGCAGAGATGGCCCTGACTCAGCCAAGAAAGGGTCCAGCTTCCAATCTTCTCCCCATGCCTTTTGTAGAATGAGCTGGTTGCTCAGTTCTCCTTAAGGGTCATTTGCAGAGAAACTTAGAGTTCCAGACAGAAGTGGAGGTGAGTACTAGTAGTACTGCACACCATCTCTCAACCCAGACCCCTGGGGGTGAGGGGTTTCTAGAAGAACCAAGAGGGGAAGGCTTCCCGTGGAGCATGTGAGCCCTTGACAAAAGCTCTCCAATGGCAAGACGAGGTACAAAGTGGGGGGAGGAGGATAATCTGTGGAGCAGGCCAAGGGATAGGTGAAGGTTCTCAAACGGTGGAGTTGGAGTCCTTGAAGGAGGCTTTAGAGTCCACCATCTTCCTTTTGAGCTCGAGTCATACCTATCTTCTTGATTTTTGATATTTCTACTAAAAAGTTATTAAGAAACAGATAGGCCCTCTCCAAGGTCATAACATATCCCTTTGTCCAGCATATCTGCGCCATAGGTACCACCCACCTGTTAGTCTCTTGTCATCACATTGGCCACTGCAGGGCCGCGGTGATAGTCCAAGTAACCTTTATTTTATTCAATGGCCCCAAAGTCCATGTCTAGTTGTGGTAGTAATGAAATAACAAAGATTTCATGAAGTTATTCTTTTAAAGGAAAAGATGAAAGAATATAAAGTATTTGGAGAGAGTTTATTATATTATTCATCTTTTACTGTGTTTAATTTATGGTTACATGTTATTGCAGATGTATACAGGAAAAATAAACAGTATATAAAAGAATTTATTTGGTCCGCACTGCAGCTTCTAGTATCCTCTGGAAGTCTTTGAACATATCCCTCCACACATGCGTGGAGATGATGATGACTCTCTTTGGTATCTCTGTCACTCAGCCTAGCTACTCTGGGCCACCATCCTCTACTACTCGTGTTCTGGTATCTATTCTGTCATAGTTAGGTCTTGTATTTTTGTGTTTTCCACACTTGAGCAGACAAAATTCTCCAAGGCATACATCTTCTGATGGCCCTCCCTCCTTAAGTTGTTCCTCTACCCTTAAATCAGCCTTCCAGTGATAACCAAGAGATCACTCAAATGTCTCACCGTTTTCAGTACCTCCTCTTCATTTCAAACACTCTTCTTACCTATGGCTTTTGGTCTTTGAACCTTCTTTCTCTCACTTGCCTCAAATCTCTTGATGATGCCTTTTTTTTTTTGCCTAGAAACTTCTTCCCTATTTCTTTCCTATGAAGTTTTTTAAAGTTAATATATTTGTTTAAATTCTATGCAAGTCTATAAGTAATATAAAGATAAGATTTTTTAAATCACCCCCAGTGCCTATTACTATATCTAGTATATACTAGACTATATATCTATTATAAGAATGGAATGATTAAAGAAATCATTCAACAGGGAGCCTAGAGGAATGCTGTGAAGAAAAGTCCACTAAAGCCTGGAGGATAGAGTCTCCAGAGTTTATATCTTGAAGAATGATTAGGAGAAGGGGAAGATAATGAAGAGACAGACTAATAACGCTTAGTTGGGTGGTTATCAATATGCATTTCTTAAGTGTGAAGTCTTCCTTGGCCAGCAAAAGAGCTGTCATCATGATAAAGCATAAGCCACAGGAGCCATTATTTCAAGCGCAATCTCTTAGACCATCACAGTGACCACTGTAAAGGGTCCAGATTTCATTTTTCGATGGGTAGGGCCAGAGACTTCACTTTAAATCCATCAATATGATCAGATTTCCTTCTGGAGAATATTGATTCAGCATAAAAACCTACAAAGCTTATCATGTCAGACAGTGTCAATTTCTAATAACACATACCAGGAAGGCAACCTGAGAAATCAGATTCTCGGGTTTCCTTATTAAATTACCATTTCTGAAGTAAAAGTTTGCATGTGCACTGGTACAAAAGACTAGTTAAGAGCAGAACTAGGAATCGATCGCACTGAAATTTATCCCAACCACATCTCTCCCTTATGCAAAACAACTCCAAAAGCTCCTAATTTAAAGAGGATTTGCAAAAGAAGTACATACAGAGTACATACTGGAAACATATGAATTCATGCCGGTTTCTGGCATGGGAAAATTGCTCTCCCCCTTAACACCCAGAGCTTTGAAAGCTAATGAATTACCTATTTTATTTTTATCACTTCCATTTCAGCATATGAATGTGAAAAAATTGAAACTCTTACAGTAATCCAGTTTAACATAATATTAATACTATTTTTTTTCCTGGGTAGATCTTGAAGAGCACAGAAATAGATGATAACAGGGTAAATCACATTCTAAAGTTCGGGGAAAGTCAGCGCGTCCTGCGGCAGCTGATATGAAATTATAGGTACTTCATCAAAACCCAGCCAGCCACAGCTACCTCATAACTCACGCCTAGAGCTTCATAATGTGATTAGCTTTTCAAGAGGGTGTATTTGTGTTTTGGTTTTCTTTTAATCACTTTATGTTTAGCTTGGCTTCCAACTGACTGCTGATTGACTACAGTCATCACGGAGAGAATAAAGAGATCGTCAACTTTGCCGAAGAAAAGTTATTAAATTTTAGTTTTCCTAAAGGAAAACATTCTCTGCAACAGTAATTGAAAAAAATAAAATCTTTATTGACATTCTTTGAGGGAAAATACAATATTCAACATTTAAGCCGAAGCAAGATAGGTAAAGGAAATACAGATTTGAAGCAATTATACAGACAAAGTCAGCCAAGAAAATTGGCTACGAGAGAGGGCATCTTGTCTGCTACTGTGCCAGCCAGATTGGCAGCAAGAGCTTCTTTGGCCTCTGCTTTCACTCACTCACTCCACGGGCATGATGGAATGAGTGCTCACACATGTGAGCCACCTTTCTGTCTAATGCTTTTCCATGTAGAGCAGGCTACAGCTGAAACCAAAGAAGAATAAACGAGTGGCTGGAGTCCACAGTGCCAGAGGCCACAAGGCCCAGGCTTGAGATCACTGAAGAATAGGAAAGGTTGAAGCCCATGTAGAATGTGCCTAGAAGCCAGCTTTCTACCTTCCCAGCAATGCACCAGTGCCATCAAGGGAACCCTTCTGATGGCTTCTTTTGGTCATCATCTCAATAACAGTACATGGATCATCTCTGCCTGTTAAGAACATATATGTATTCCCATTTAGAAATAAAGCACTCTCTTTTAGAGAACCCCAAAGGACAAACTACAAACTATGGAAATGAAAAATATAAAGGCCATCTGTGATGTTACTGTCTTGAGATGGTCACATTGCATTGCCAATCCTAACCTTTTGCGTATGCTAGGATCTATTTTTGTACATAGCAACAGTAGTCCTAGATAGGAACGTCTATGAGCTAATTACTGTAAAACGTAAAAATCGCCATCAGTCTTATTCTCTGTATTGTTCATATCATTATTTCAGCAGCCGCATCTTACTGGATTACTACATCCATAGTCAATGGCCTACGAGTTAACATTGAGCATATTTCCATCTTGTGGGCTCGCACTACGGTTCAGTGGGTGGAGCTGCTGGTGCAAAGATCTGATCCCTCGAGTTCTATCCCCAGATCCCACAAGATGGCAGGAGAGAACTTACTCCCAGAGTTGTCTTTTGACCTTCACATCAATACCATGGCACACATTCCTACATTCTGTCTCTGTCTCTCTGTCTGTCTCTCTCTCTGCCTCTCTGTCTCTGTCTCTGTCTGTCTGTCTGTCTGTCTGTCTGTCTGTCTGTCTCTCTCTCACACACACACACACAAACCTAAAATAGGTTGACTATTTCCTGCTCATGTATTATGAACCATGAAACAGCTTGAACCCGGCACATTCGTGGAAGACAGATTAATACTATGGATGATATTCTCTTCAAATTTATCTTAAAATTTCTGTTACTATCAATGAATAGGGTCACAAAATTTTTCTCTACTTATTTCAAACCACATTTTACAGTATGTGGATCCGCAAACATTTGAAGTTTCCTGCAGATCTTTGTATTGAAAAGAAAAGCTTTAGAAATAATAATGCCTAAAAACATAAAGAAATCACAAGCCACAGATATCTATAGATTTTGGCGGAGGATAAAAGCTTAGCTTTGATTTTCCTCTCAATTGAGAAGAACCAAAAAATGCTAACAATCATAGAAGAATTAATGACTAGAAAAAAAAGCAATCACTCCCTATGCCACCTATTTCCTCATTAAATCATAATATAAATGTATGTAATTGTAATTCTTTCTATTTTGGTGTTACACGGTAATAACTCAGTGGAAGTAAATGCAATTGCTGGCTTAGAACTGTTTGGTGCTATTTTACTTATCGTTAAGAACAATTAAAACGAACTATGTTTAAGGAATGATCTTAAGTTTATTATTCCCCTGCAGTAACTGGCAACACCGCGGTGTTGTTAAACAAGGGCTGGGGATCTGTGGCTGACGCTGGGGAAGAGATCTGATGACATTGCTTTGTCCTCTGCATGTTGAAAGGCAGCTGGGAGAGGCTGAGCCGAGCGCAGAGGGAAAGGCCGCTGACCGCCCAGTGCCCTCATTGTACAACATGCATACATTTAGTTGAGCGAACTACCTGCAGACCTCAGCTGGTTCTGGAAGGTCACTTCCAGGTAGGCTGCTCTCACCTAGTTTAATTAGTTTGACTTTTTCCTGATGACAAAAGCATTACACACACACACACACACACACACACACACACACCTCTAGTGAAGTCACAACTTTTGGAAGCATATTTCAGGAGCAAGGGAAAGACAGGTTTAGCTGTATACATAGAGCATTGCTTTGGTGGAGGATAGAATATATTATTAAAATGATATTATATACTATAGCCACAGGAGAAAGCTGCTGGAAGTCATGGGTGTCTCAAAGCATTCATCCCCAAGCACCCTTTCCTTTCCTAGAACAGAAGCGTTTGGTGTTTTCTGCTGCTTCAGTCTTGTCTGAGAGCATCTCATTCAGCCCAGGCTCACCTGGCTCTCACTATGGAGAGGATACGGCCCTGGATGGTCAGGTTTGCCTGTCTCTGACTTCCAGGCACTGCAACTACAAGCACGCACCACCACTCAATACCTTCATTAACCATTTTTAAAGGGAAGGTGAGCTCTGAAGCTCATTCTCAGAGATGCAGACTTTAAAACAGTTCCACACAAGCCCTTTATGGGGCACCAGCTGACTGCATTTGTATTCACATGTATCAAACACATGGTCAATGGTTTTCGGAATCCAAATGCTCCCAACTTTGCTACATGAGAAGTAGGTTCATTCCATTGATACTTGATTATTTACATGTGTTCCAACCCCTGAATCTCCAAGTACTATTGCAGCCTTTTATGAATTACCAATACACAACACTTCAACAATAAAAGTATAAGGCATGGCTCCTGGTTTATTCTGGAACATTCATGATAACCGAAAAGGAACAAACTTTTACACACCTGCTTGTTGTCCTCATTTGTCATTCTTGGTACTCAGGAATATTCTCAGTAAACATGTGTTAAACATGACTCATACAAAACTTTTTTTTTTTGCATTATATCGATACAGGTTCATTGTTCCTTAAATCAGGCTACACTATTCTAAGTAGCAGAACCAGAAATCTAATCCCTTTTCCCACCACGAAGCCACTAGACTGCCTCTCATACGAAATCATCAAACTGTATGGTCAAGAAAATGGCCTAAACTACTATAAACATGATCTCTCTTCCTGTGACTCCAGAGATGTCTTGATTGAAGGGCAGTCGTGGTGATACTCAAGCACAGTGAGGAGTTCATCACTCAGAGCTGGCCCTCCAAGGTGCAGAACAGACGCACGTGCAGAGTTACCCGGTGGGTGTTAGCGACTTTCGAAGTCAAAGATTGCTAATGGAAGAGCAGGACACACCGCTGAGCGAACACACATTCCTTTCTGGCTGAGAACCCCAACCTACCGTCAGACTCTCTACCCTCAGAGTTATTTAAATGTCAGCAAACAGGCAGAAATCTCTGTGCAGCACACCAAACAGCAAGACACAAGATGCTTTCTCTTTCTCATTCAAACCAGGCACGGACCATTAATAAACCATGCCAATCTCATTAGAGTATAACAAGGTTTTAAAAATCCCATTATATTTTATTGGCATGGGCCTTACGTGGTATCGTCCGAAAACTTGCACATAGCGTGTGACCTGGCTCTTCTTCTTCTGGCTGTTCCCTGGACTTCACGTCAGTGTGACAGAATGGTTACTCCAAGTTGAAGATTTACTTTTGTGCATTTGTGTCGTGAGACAGTGAAATAAAGAATGCATATTCAGGGAATGCAAATTTGGAGCTGTCTGGGGCCAAAGCTTAAACAGAACCCAGTGACATAAAGATTGTGTTGTTTTGATAGGAAGACATTTATAAAATCCTCACAGCTGACAGTGTGACCAGCTCGAACACAAACACGATCTACATTCTGGGTTGAAAGAGATTGCATTTCTGCTCAGCTGATGCTCCTCCGATAAAATATCAGACATGGGTACCCCTGAACCTGCATTCATCAATGCTACCTCTACCGTCTGAGTATAACTAAGAGATTTATTTCCTTGTCTTACTTGATCTACACTAAAGAAGGGTTTCTGTTACCCACCCCAGTTTACAAGCAAGGAAAATTGAGACATGCAGAATTGACATGCCTTGTCTGTGGTCAGATAATAAGTGACCAACCTTGGGCTCAAATTTGTAATGTCCTTTCAAAAAAAAAAATAATTGCGTTTCCCCACTCCTACTATTCTGCCTTTCAAATAAATGTTTGGGACAATCATTTTTGCATACTCGCCTCCAGGGTAAAGGATTTGAATGTGTAACAGGCAACCATTGAGGGCGTCTGCATTTGACTTGCATATGTAGTTTCATAGGAATAAACATTTTGGGGCACTGAATCAAAGGTGAAGACCCCACGAACGAGCATGCAAAGACATCCAGGTAGAACAGAGGTGTTGGCATGACTGAATAATCAGTTTCTGACCCCAGGTGACCTGACCTGCATAATCCTGGAAATTCATTTGTCTCCCTCGAAAGGGCAGCTGAGTTGACTAAACCGCACGCAAGAAGGTCAGCCTGTTTCAACAGAGTGACCGGAGGCGCAGACAGATACTCAATGTCAATACCCAGGCATAGCTACACACCCTGGAGTTTATTCCTCTTTTGAAAAGAATAAAATCGAGAATTTCTAGTCAGCAATAGGTTAGTGTTTTTGCCGGAGTCTAATGACATCATTATAGAATACTCCAACTTTGCTCTGTGGATACAATGTCATTAGTGCCCCTGGGGGTTAGCCCGTGCTATCTTAGTTATTCTGTACAAGCCCTCTCTATGGTACAGCCTCTCCTCCATGTTCAAGAAATGATAGCTTTTATAGATGTAGAAGGGTCTGCAATAGCCCAGGAGCACACAATGCTATTTTATTCATTAGTTGCCAAGTGCCTGTAGGGTTCAAAGAGACAGGTCAGTAGACGGGTACATAAAATATGAATTGCTCTGTACTCCAAAATATAAGGTACTTGCTAGAAGGTGTCTCTAGGGTTCAATTTTAACGGAAGCTGTAGACTCAATCGAGGTCTCTCGGCTTTACTTTGTGTTCCAAGACCACCAACTTAAAAGTCAGTGTTTTAACTGCTATTTGTATATTCTTTTCTAAGCTTGAATATTATTTTCTAATGCTCCCACGAGCATCCCTTGTGCCAAACTATGAAGTCTTCCTAGCATAATCTCAAATACGTGGCGTATAGCATACATGTTATGCATTCATTACATCTTAATTAGAAGGAATACATAGTGTAGAATTGAGAGCAATGCATAGTATTCTGTAGATTCTCCTTAAAGGTCAGACATTGAGACCAGCACCCTCTATTTTCAAACTCAAATATATTTTTGAGCTAGGATCTTATTATGTAGACCAGGCTAGACTTTAACCTGCTGACCTCCTCCCTCAGCCTTCCTGGTGTTGAGTTAATAGGCAGATACCACTATGCTTAGCTCCAGCTCATAACTGACTGTGAGCAAGTTTGCTTTGGTATAGGAGACATGCAAAAGCATAAAGAGGAATCTACTTATTTTTCATTTAAATATCAGAATAACTTCACTGTTTTGTGATTATTGAATAGCATACATACAATAGAAAATATGAAACAATACCAAAAGTGTAAAAACCAGAATATTTCCCATTACCCAAAGCACAAAGGCTTTTAAATGGCACAACATGATTGACATTACACTATGAAGGCTTGCTAGTGGATGTATATGAAGGTAGCTATAAAAAGGGTAACTGTGAGCCGGGTGGTGGTGGCGCATGCCTTTAATCCTAGCACTCGGGAGGCACAGGAAGGTGGATCTATGTGAGTTCGAGGCCAGCCTGGTCTACAAGAGCTAGTTCCAGGACAGGCTCAAAAGAAAAAAAAAAGCAAAACAAAAAACCCAAAAGTGTAATTGTGCAACTAGAGAGATGGCTCAGTGGTAAAGAGCATTGGCTATTCTTCCAGAGACCTAGGATCAACTGTCTGTAGTTTCAAAGAGGGATCCAATGCCCTCTTCTGTTTTCTGTGGGCACCAGACCTGCATGCATGTGGTTCACAGACATGTGTGCAGGCAAAACACTCATACTCATAAATATGCAAAAACATTAAAAAATTAAGTGGAACCTGCACATTGGTAAAAGGGCTGTAAGTTAAAACAGATAGCATTTACTCAATGTCTTTTATACGAAGTGTGGTAGCTGCCACTTCTTCATGTGTCGGGGTATACATGTGCCTCTGTGCTGGGCCAGCATCGCCTTTTTGATTTGTTGATGCCAGTTAGGGGAGACTTCACGTATCTCTGTTTGTGATGCCTGCCAGAGAGGTTATGACTAATTGTTTTTTGTCTTACTTTTCATAGAAAACATTTTCTAATGTTAGAATAATTCGCTATATCGTTAATCCTTACTCTTTCATCTTTGGGTCGACGCTGTGTCTAAAGCGTGTTCCTAAGAGAGACAGGTGTGGATGTGTGGCTAGACACCTTCACTCCCACCTGTCATGGTGAACGTCTCATTTAGGAAGCAGATACGTCGATACCTGGCTTGATTCTTCAGGCCCCCCAGAACTCAAGAACTTGCATTTCATAAGCAGGGACTTTTCCACCAAGCATCACTCACAGTTAGACTTAAAACCTCTATTAAGAGCCTGGTTGAGAAGAGATAGTTTTGAAGACTTTTCTGTATGGTATATGGTCATTTAGCTGAGGTTAGCTCACAAGGTCGCATCATTGGATATCTTCTTATGTCAAGGGGAATAAATCTACACTGAACAGTGCTATAACCAATTTACTTACAATTTTAAAGACTAAAGACGTGTACACACATGAGTTAGGTATTCATTCTGCTGGTGATTGCTTTTGTTCTGTTCTAAGCTTCATTGTTTTGTAACATTCCAATTGCTGTTTTTTAAAATAGACTTTGGGTGGTTTCAGGTTAGCCTGGAGAGCTGAGCTTGTGCTTTATCACATGATTTACTACACTCCAAGAGTTCTAGAGAATGTGTGACTTACTTTAGAGCCGCCACACACAAACTAGTCTCACAGATTTGTTGTGAGAGCTAGATAGTGCATGAAAAACATGGATCTCAGCACACTGCTCACTGAACTCAATAAAGAGCAATTACCATGACTACTGAAATGTTTCTTTCTCAGAGAATTGGCCAATTGTAAGTACAGTATGCAATTTTGCAATTGTGTGCAAACTTAAGGAAAATATTTGTGAGGATCCTGTCTATAATAGTTCACTAACTATAGACTTGATTTATATATAGTATATGTTTACCATGGATATAGGGAATATGTATAGTATGATGGTAAATGATTGTTTACAAAGATAACGAGTGTATACATACATACATACATAAGTATTTAAGATTATTTTCTTTTTATCTTAATGTGTATGGATGTTTGGCCTTTATGTATATCTGTACACTAAGTGTATGCCCTGCCTGTGGAGGTCAGAAGAGGGCATCAGATTCTTTACAGAGTCCTCTGTGGATTTACAGAGGGGTTGTAAGCCACCATGTGGACATTAGGAATTGAACCAGGATCCTCTTTAAGAACAGCCAGTATGCTTAATCACTGAGCCATCTCTTCAGGTCACATACATTAATATTTCAATTAAAATGACATTTATTAGTACAAAATTAGTCCAAGGATTGTCAAGCCTGACTAGATGTTAGAATTGCTTGGAAGAAGGTTAAAAAAAAAAAAAAAAAAAAAAAAAAAAACAAAAAAAAACACATACCAGCACTAGAGGGACAGAAAGGGCAGCGGGTGGAAATGAATAAAGATTATAGTGGCATATGTAGCTGAAGATGCCATGATGAAACACACCACTTCATTTGCCAACCTGCAAAAAGAGATGATGATGGTGATGATAATGTATCAGTTGGGACCTCCCCCAAGCTACTGATGTGAAAACTGGGAAGCGATCTGTTTATGTACTTATATAGAGTTGATGTGGGATTCCCCTCTGTATGCTGTGAATACCATTGGTCAATAAAGGAACTGTCTTGGGCCTGTGCAAGGCAGAATAGAGATAGGTGGGAAAAACTAAACTGGATGCTGGGAGAAAGAAGGCAGAATCAGGAGACGCAAATACAGAAGAACTTTGGGTGACTGTCCAGGCAGCCAGGTGTCTCTGTCAATTCTAGAGTTTTGGAAGTTGTGTACAATGTACTTCCTGTTTATTTTGGTAGTATTATATCCTTCTGGAGTCTTTGATGGAGATGAAGAATAGATAGTTATAGTTATGATGAAAGATAAAGTAGATATAAATATTCTAACTGTAATTCTTGATTGACAACTGTTTTGTTATATATAATTACTATGTTAAAGTTAAAACTTTCCTTTTTATTTAAACAGAAAAGGGGAGGTGATGTGGGATTCCCCTCTGTATGCTGTGAATACCATTGATTAATAAAGGAACTGTCTTGGGACTGTGCAGGACAGATTAGAGGTAGGCAGGGGTGTGGTGTTTGTGGGGGGGACTAAACTGAATGCTGGGAGAAAAGGTGGAGTCAGAAGATGCTATGTAGCGGCCGCCAGAGACAGATGTGACAGAAACTTACTGGTAGGCCATAAGCCTCATGGTAAAATATAAAATAGTGGAAATGGGTTAATTTTAGATGTAAGAGCTAGTCAACAATACACTTCTATTGGCCAAACAGTATTGCAAATAATATAGTTTTTGTGTGGTTATTTCAGGGCTGAGCAGCCAGGAACAAACAAGTGGCCTCCTACAACAGAGAACTGTCCAGGCAAGTTAGACCTTAGATCAGTGGTTCTCAACCTTCCTATTCTGCAATCATTTAATACAGTTCCTCATGTTGTAGTGACCCCCAAGCCTACAATTATTTTTGTTGCTACTTTGTAACTGCAATTTTGCTACTGGTATAAATTTAATGTAAATATTTCTGGAGATAGAAGTTTGCCAAAGGGGTTGTGACCCACAGGTACAGAACTCTAAATGAACTCGAGAAACATTTCAAAACATCAGGCTCTACCACTGCTGTTCTGTAACATAGCAGAATGACTCAGTGATCCCTGCTTTTTGACAGCACAAAGTTTTTTCATTGGCTGACAGGCTCCCAAAAGCTTTTTCAATTATTTCAGGACTACCATTAAATATTTAAACAGTCTGAAAAGCAATTCCATTTTAATTCGTAGTAACTGTATAAAACAGAGATCTACCAGTAACCACATAGGGCTGTGGGGGTGGGGTGTGTGCAGGAGACCAAGTCAGTTTTTTTTTTTTTAAGGATACCTTGCACTAAACCCCTAAGATTTTGATCATCATGAGGCAAAAGGCTTAATTGAGAGTGTAGAAGGGAAAGTGTCACAGTTTTCAATGTTTGTTATTAGAGCTGAATAGCACAGACAGGCAAAGCAAAGAGTTCCTTTGATTAATCTAGTGACAGAAGACTTCAAAAGCTTACAATCATGGGAATGGACCTGGTCTCCCAGTCTCTCTTAGCAAGACCTTCAGTTTCTTACTGAATGCAAGGGCTTGGAAGACAATAAAAGAGTGAGGGTAAATGGGGGTTAGGGGACGGTTGACCAGATGGTGGCAAACAGACGAGTTGTAGATTTCTTTGAAACACTGCAGGATTAACTAATTTAAGTTGTTGAGACAGGATACATAAACTGACGGTGACTGGCATAGAAAACTGCCAGAGAAGAGAGAATCTGGAGAAGCCACGGAAGGGAAGAGTTGGAAAACAGGGTCAGCCTACCTCTAAGTATCCATGTCACACCGAAGGGAAGGCAGAGTATCAATATGGATAGTGTTATCTCTTCGGAAAAACTTGATTGGATAGTAGCATCCATTGTTGCTAGAGCAATCGAGTCTGAACGGTTTGTTCTGGAGTCTCAATTCTTTTCATATATAGAGAGAACCGTGGTATCGGAGAAGAGGAAGGTGAATAGGAATCTCCAGGCCAACGCATGAAATTAATAAAATGAAACAAAGCAGAGGGGCTGTGCATGCACCTTCGGTGACATTGGATCACATTGCCCTTTATAATGTGTATGTGTTTAGTAAAATCGCACGGCTCTCTTTGTCCTTATCTCAGGCCACCTTGGGAGTTTTGATCCTTAATATTACAAAGAGGACAGAGGAGGATCACAAAGCGCTCCCCCTTGGATGCACTGCCATCCATCTTTTTGATGTGCAACATCTAAAAAGCAAATTCTCAAAAATCATTTCCCTTTGAGCATCTATTCAGAACGCTGCTTCTCTGGTGATTCTTAACAAAGGTTCTGTTGCTGGTGCCCAGAGGAGAGACTAATTTAAATGTAGAAAGAGACACTTAAAAAAAAATAATGTTATTTGTTGGGAAATCTCTCAGGGCCTTACCTTCCTTTCACACAGCCAGAGAGCTCAACCTGATTGCATTTAGGGTTATCTTTAGCAGCTCTACCCTGAATCAAAACATTCTCACGAGGACTATTGTTCTAACTAATCTACTTATTAAGCTTTTATTCAGCTTTAATAGTCCTTTATTAAAAAAAAAAACTCAAAGTGGACGGCAATGGATTCTACAATATTAGCTAGGAAAGTGTGACCTCTGACCTCTGACCACTGGCTTGTGGGAGAATATTCATCTTTTCCAAGTGATCTTTTCCAAGTGATCCTTTAAACCTGTCTGCTTAATTACAGCCCCCCCGCCTACATCAACACCGTGTTCTCCATTCCCATAGAGTCTGGACAGCAGGAAACCACGAAGCCTATGCTTTCTCCATTTGGAGCTGGATTAAAAGAACGCCACAGGTGAAGAGTGAGACCCGTCTAAAGCGAAGAGACAGAGCCGCGGAGGATGGCATACAGGGAACAGGTTGCTATGAATATTTGTGAGTCGGTGTTCAAAGCTCTACTTAAACCAATCCTTGGTGCCCATTGAATATGCAACAGCTTAATTTTATTTCCTCTTTTCTCCTTGCTTCCCCATTTCTGGGTTGGGAAATGGGACTCAGGCTCTGGCGCATGGGAGGCAACCATTTTACCCCTGAACCACGCCCCCGGTCTAGCTTTGTGCTTCTGCCTTTATTCTTTCCAAGAAAAAGTGAACAAAGGCATCTGATTGTCTTTCTTCATTTGTTTTTTTTTTTTTTTTTTGAAAATTTTGATTATCTGGGTTTTTGGAATGAAAGCTATATCCGCCTACAATTAAATGAAAAATATTAATTTTTATTTCTTAATAAAGGTTGTCATCTGCTGAATGAATCTGTAACCCCAAGAATGAATTAATAAGTGAAGCCACGAGGAGGAGATTGCATACACCTTCAATCTAAAAACAGGGTAATTTTAAAGATTCAAATTTTCTAGATCTAAACAAATTTCTCCACTGTGCATCTAAATGCAAATACAAACTATTGGAGAAATTAATAAGGCAACATACCACAGAATCCACCAAAAGTCTGAGAACTATGCCTTCACCCAAATCATTCTTGATTCCCTGGAAATACCCTTGGTACTTTCATTTCATTTTGTTTACTTTTTCATTTTGCTGTGTTTATTTTTTAAAAGTTCAGTGGAGGTATGTATGATAATATATGCCCAGTTAAAATGCAGTCTTGTAGGTGACTCAGCCATTTCTTCATTCCTGAGCAATTATCTCATGGGTTAGGGCTGTATCATCTGAAGTCAGAGTTTTCTACATCATTCTCATGTAGGGAGAACATAAGGATGTTACAGGTTACATCAATGCAATTGGGGAACGACCCATGGAGACAAAGCTTTTATGATGGAACTAATATTTTTAAAGCACACTGCACACCGTAGTTATCAGCTGATGAAGCACTCATATGAGGCATAAGGGGTATAAAAGGGACTATAAACCTCGGCATAAAGTCAGTCCCTGTAAAACAAGGGTTTGATCATCTACACAGGTACTGGGGTCTCTGTTTTCATAAAGGAGTCTTAGAGGAGCTAGTGAAGATTTGCTTTAACATCCTTGAACTGGCATCCTTAAGTAAACAAAGAAAAGATGCCCAGGCAGGTGGGAGAGTATAAGCATTTGGCTCACACACAGAGATCTACAAACAGGGTTGAGCTTTTTCCAAGGTGAGCAGAGCAGGCCATATTTTCTTCAGTGGGGACTTTGTTATGAGAATTGTGGAATCGAAGGGCCAATAAAAGACTTTCTCCTGAGATGAAAGATCAATATCTTATTTGATTTGCAGCAAGAAATAAACTTCAAAATGGAGAGATGCTTCCTGTTTTCTTTCGCAGAAAGGCTGCTGGCCATCTGAAGTTCACAGGTAGAGACGCTGAGCTGTGTTGGCTCTGAACCTAGTTATCTGTGCCACTCAACAGAAGGTATCCCCTCTGCCATTGTCATTCTATTACTGCATGTGGGAAATCGTTAGTAAGAAGTCCTAATACCAGTGAGAAGAATGGCTGACCTAGGAACAATAGTGGACTGTATACAGACTCTTTCTCCTGGCCATGGCATATGACAAATATTGTTTGTCTACTCAATGGCCAAGAGTTATTTTTATCCCAACTTCCCTTTTCCTTTCCTACTGAGTCTCATTTTTCTTTATGCTAACAAGTCCCCTAAGAAGGTGGACCCCCTCCCTTACCTGAACTTAGGGTTTGTTTAATTATCTGCTGATATCATGCGCTTGCCTGATGGATGAATGTTTAATGAACTAAGAGGGTAGCAATCTAGGAGACCCGGAGGATGATTTTCCTCTCTGAAGAAAGAAGAGAGATGCTCAACGTGGCCCCTCTGTCAGACTTGCGTGTCCTTGGCTGGATGTTCTCATACCAAGGTAAAAAGCTTAAAGTCTGAGATCCTCAGAGTGGCTCTAAATACAGAGACACTGGGCAATGCTGAATGACTACACCAATCTAGAATTCGTCTCCCTCCAGACGTGGACATCTAATTTTAAGGCAGCAAAGATTTGGCAGTGGATTACCTTTGTGACTGAAGACAGCTTTAAGGGCAGCCCTCTCCCTCACCGTCCTTTCTCACTGAAGTTTTTTTTTTTTTTTTTTGGTTTTTCGAGATAGGGTTTCTCTGTGGCTTTGGAGCCTGTCCTGGAACTAGCTCTGTAGACCAGGCTGGTCTCAAACTCACAGAGATCCGCCTGCTTCTGCCTCCCGAGTGCTGGGATTAAAAGCGTGCGCCACCATCGCCTGGCTCACTGAAGTATTTTTAAGTTTACAAAAGAGCAATATATTCTTAGTAGCACATCACCACCGTATCTGAATGTCTGAGTATTTATTGGTAGCGATAATGTGTACTCTTGTGTAACTCATCCAGCTTTCCCGAGACTATTTCAATTGCAATGACAGAAAGCTCCACACTCTAGAAACCCCTTCAGTCTCACACAAACGCTGATAGAAAAATCCAACATGAAACTATCCAACCCCAAACTGAGGGATAAGCCAGATAATTTAACGGGGTTTTTCCCCTCTCAGACATATGGCTATGACAAGTGTATGTAGAAGTTTTATTAAATTTTAAAAATCTCTCAAATGCACACTTCGTGTTCTCTATTTATAGGCAGACAGTTGAAGATCTATAAGAATCTGTAAAATGAAAAGTGTATTACATGTTTGTATCTGTCTTCAGATACACACTAATACCTTAAAAGCTAATACCTTATACCAGCCACATATAAATATCCAGGTATACTATACTGAGGTAAACTCACTCATGTTAATATTTAAGTCATAAATACTTTCACTTTTATATGCAAGAGTTCAATATTTTAAGAGTATTAAATGCAATTAATATTGGCCTTCCCATTTAACAGGTGAAGCAATTGAGGTTTAAAAAGTTTCATAACCCTGCGGAAAGTCACCCAGAGGCCAAGCATTTGAACGACAGATCTCGCTACTTGTTACCAAATCTAAGCCGGCGGAGTGATTTAGCTTGAGGTTGAAAGTGTCACAAAAGGCAGCTGACACTTGTGTGAACTGAGTTAGAACATCGTAAAGGCTCATCACCATTTCTTCACAGTTTCACCTCTCTTTCTTTCTCCCCACAGATTTAAGCTCAAGCCGCAGGGAAAATGATCAATGTGTGCTTGGGAGGACCCCTGTTGGCACTGGCTGCAGTCGGTAGAGGCCAGCCTCACAGACAGACCTTTCCGGAGTCTCTGCACTCAGCGGGAGGAAAGTCCAATTAAAGACAAATGCCACCGCTTGTGTCCTTCCGCTGACGTCCCTGGCTTTTCGTGACTACCCTGACACTCTAGTGGGAACGACACAGAACATTTCCAGCCGTGGAATTCGGGGGTTACTGAAGTGGAAGCTTGAGGGGACCCCATCCTCTATCATCAGCTGGCAGTAGAGGACTGAGAGAGATGTTGGCAAGTTTGATCTGATTGTATTTAGAAGATAATGTCAATGAAAATTGAGTTTTGTTACTTGTGCAAAGTAAATGTCGGGGCAGACTAAGACATTTAAGGAAAAGGAGAGAGGCCACTTGGCAGGGAAAAAAATCCCATTTTATGAATATGAGAGTTATTATGAACTTTATTACTTTTGTTTTTGAGTTTTGAGTATTTTAGGGGAATAGAAAGTAAAATAATTGAGGGAATCTGACGACCAAATATCAGAATCAATTTATGCCAAGGTAGAATACAGAATGCGACCTTATAGAATGTAACCTTTTTCACTTGGTTGGTTCATATCTCTGCTGTTCACAATGCGGGACTCTTATTTCAAGCTCACCAAGGATGTTTCAATTGTGATTTTCTAAAAGATTGGTGACTTATTTAGAGCAAGTTGTTACTCATAAAATTTTAAATCGTTCTAAAGTATAAGCATCACTTCCTTCTCTCTCATAGTCTGTTGTGCCTCCAACTCACAATTCTTAAAAAAAAATATGAACCGGGAACTAGACAATTTTTGCGAAGGAGTTTCATAACCAGGATAAAACTATCCACTCCCTCACTACAATGCCAGTATGAACAACAATAATAAGGGCTGTTTCAATGTAGGTCAAGCTTATGTTAAGTAGTTTATGGTTGTTATCTTGCTCATTTTTTTCCCATAGGAATCCCATGATAATTTCCAAATCACCATCTTTGTCCAAGAGGAGAGAAAAAAAATGCAGGTTTACTAAAGTAGAATGTGTTCAAGGTCATACAGTGAGGACGCAGGGACAGAGTCTGCATTGGTACCCAGACAGGGGGCTTGATTTCAGACTCTTGTCTCCATAGCGAGCCAATATATTCATTCCACCTGCAGTGTCTACTTATACACCAAGATTTATGATACTTAAAATCGTATTTTAAAAAGACTGCAGGGTTATTTAGCCCATGTCCTGACTAGTAGAAGATCAATTCCATATAAAGCGGTGCCTTAAGGTTGTGAAAACCAAAAATGTAATGAGAGTTCGAGAAGGCTTTCAAGAAATTCCTGGATGATAGATCTCCCCCAGTTAGGGATGCCCCCTCTGAGGACAATATTACGAAGGGCAAGCATCATCATGTCACAACCATGTCCCCTGGTGCTACTATAAAAGACAAAATACTGAGTAGTACGCACTATAAGTCTTATCCCATATGACTTTTTTATGTTCTTATGATTCTTAAAATATATCTAAGTAACCTATTTCTATAATTCATCAGACTTAACCATGAGGAATACCTGAAGCAGCTACTGCTTGTCCAGCCAGCAGCAAAGGAGAAGCCATTCTTAGCAGAAAGAGAGGCTTTTGTAGTTTATTTTCTTTTTTTTGGAAAGAAAACAACTGGACTCTAAGTAGCTCTGGATTTTGTCACCACATCTCCCCGTGAGGGGCTGCATGACCCAGGGCAGGTCCGAAGAGAGCCTTCTTTTCCTCTTCAACTCAGTGAGCAACTCAGAGCCAGGGCACTTCTTCTCAGGCAACGACCGCACTAAAATAATGTCTATTTCAGCAAAGAGATAGGCAGGGGGATTTTGTTTGTCAAATGCTGATTTCTAGAAAGAAGAAAAGAGGTCCCTTCTGAACAATTCATAGCCACAGGTCTGCACTCAAGGATAGGGGATTCACAGTTTACATAGCCATCACGTTCCAGGAAACATCAAAGCAAGTCAAAACTGTCTTGAGCTGGCTATACTTTACAGGACCTGGCCGTAGCCAACATTCATTCCTGTATCAGGACAGAATTATGCATCCTCAACTTGGGCCTCACAAAAGTCCTAAGGGTAAAATTCAGGTCACATGAGGTTATTCTCCAAAACTGCAAAGTAAAGAAGGAAATGGGAATTCATCAACCACACTCTGCAGCAGCAACAACAACAAAAACAAGGTTAGGTCATGGATTTTGGAGATCCAGATGGCCACATACTATATTTAAATATTTTTGTTTTAAAAAAAGTAAAAAGAAAAAGTGAGCAAGGAGTAAGATATTTTCAAAGAAAGACTAGTCAGATTATAAAAAGAGCTTCTAGAAATGATATATTCTAAATAAAAATTCAAGGAGGGAAAAAATAAAATCATTGAAATAAAACTTCTATGTATATCCATTCAGTCGCAGATTAGAACTGGAGCACACGAAGATTTTATCTATAATGACGAAGAGGGAGACAGAGATTGAACTGGGCAGAATAAGAACACAAAGGAAAATTAGATGAATATTTCTTATATAATGCCAACTTCATGAAGAAAAAGAAAATCCCAGAACTATAAAAGATGGAACAAAACTACGGCTTAAAATTTTCAAATGCTGTGAAAAGCATGACATATTTATATTCTTATATATGATAATAAATAAAAACATATATTTAGACACAACCAAGGCAAGTGGTAAATTATCACACACAACAAAGGCATCTAAAGTCCAGAAAGTTGAATTCAGATTGCTTATAAAGGACAGAACATATTTCCAACAGAGTTCCTGGCAACAATTTAAGTTACAAAAGAGTAAAATCATTTCAATCTTAAAATGATGAGGGAGGATAAATACTAACCTACAATTTCATAATTTGTCCAAACTATCATTCATTGATAAATGATAAAAAAAAACCTCTCAAGCAAACACAAAAATGAGAGTATGCCACCAAAAATCCTAAATAAAGAAGGCTTAGAGTAAAGATCCCAGGATAGTTTAGCTTGTCTGAGAAGAGGCCAACTCACATCGATCTACCATCCATCCATCCACCCATCCAGCTACCCACCATCTTACTTAGTCTGTCTGTCTCTATCTATCTATCATCTATCTATCTATCTATCTATCTATCTATCTATCTATCTATCTATCTATCTATTTTTAATCTATCATCTATTTAGCATTCTATCTAATATCTATCATACTTATGTATCACCTAAGACAGTATTTAAATACATTATATCCTTAATATTTCTATTTAGAGGAACATATCTTTACATCTGTTTCTATAGGTAGACTTTCAGCAATCTGGGGAGATTCAAATGGGTGGCCAATGTAGACTCTTTTAATATAGGCCAGCTTTTGTGTAGATACAGAACCCCCCAGAGAGACATGTTAAACTGGAAAGCTGATACAGTGCACCTCCGAGTCTGTATTACTAATATCCCACAGTTGGTGCTGATGATGCTGTTCCATGGATCAGACTCTGAGCAGCAAGTTCCCAAACAATGGTTTGGGAAGAAAAAAAAATAACTCATGAGAAGATGGAAACCCAAGGGGCAATGTTGCATGCATTTCTAAGCAAATATTAACTTTTAAACATAGTAATAAAATTTAAAGTAATTTAGCAGATGCAACCAAAATAGATGTGGGAATGAATGCAGAGTCTGGATATCCCCAGTTATTAATATTATTCAACAAGGATGTAACTACCTTGTTGAACTACCAAAATGAATTCCTTGGAATTTATGGAAAACTTTACAATTGGTTTAGATTCATGTTTGAAAATATCAGTGATTCTTTTGGACATAGAGAACATAACATCTCTAAAGCAAACCCGGATACCTTTGAGGTTAATTGTGGTGCTATTAATTACCCTGAATAAACAACAAACCACAATCATCCCATCTTAAGCCAGGACAATACAATTAGCTTCTTCAACTTTAGTGTAGAGGAATAGGCAGGTCTGTCTTCTCCCTTGATTGTCCCATCTCTCGGGGAACTCCTCTGTTAAACGGCTTCATGCTCTGTGATTCTATGAGAATGCTCACTTGAGAAGTAAATACAATGGGACCTTGCTGCTTTTACTCGTCCAACACTACTTCTGCTTCTCTTTCTTTTATCTATCTGTACCAACTCTAAGATTGGAAATGCTTTTCAAGTTTGGCCCACTAGTCTATTTGATTCCACTGACTATACAATTATAAAGTGCAATAGAAACATGCAAATCAGAACAGTCATTCATTGAGCACAAACCCTGAGAGTAAGCAAACAATGATGGGGATTTAGGGCTGTATGGATTATGCAAGTTTGCAGCTATAGGTGTGATCCCTGAAACCTAGAGTCAGAGAGAGAGAGAGAGAGAGAGAGAGAGAGAGAGAGAGAGAGAGAGAGAGAGAGAGAGAGAGAGAGAGAGAGAGAGAGAGGATGGGGAGAGAGAGGGGGGAGGGGGGAGGGGGAGGGGGAGGGGGAGGGGGAGAGAGAAAGAGAGTCTCCCTAATGAGAGAGTTTGTATCAATGCATTTAGTTAAACTTAAGGCAAATTATAACCTCGAACTATGAGGTGAAAGGAGACAATAGCTCCTAAACCATTTCTTTATAACTTACTTATTCATTACTGTTGTTCTTATTGAACTTGGTTTCTTTACCAACAAATGAGAAGAGTAATTAATAAGATGTACAGTTTGTGAAACCACTTGACTAAATGAACTTGGCAGGGCCTTCAGCTCTACTGACATCACTCAAGTAGTGCTGGCTATATAAGAATGAGAGTCAGAATATTTTTTTTCCATGGGCTACTATTCAAATCCAAGGCTTGGAGCAGCTACGAAGCTTTTAAATGCTTTCTACATCTCCTAAAAATAGATTTTCTAACCCAACTCACCTTACAATTGGAAAAATGGGCCAGGTTAGTGCGATTCTCAATTCTCATTTTAAGGCAGAAAGCTTGTAAAATGCTGATATGATCTGATTTTCAGACTATGAAGGGATTGGTGTAGATAATGGGGACTCAGCTATAGCAGAGAGTCTAGAATTAATGTTTTCAAATTTATTTGTTTCTGATTATAAAACTCATAACGATAAACTATTTAAATGTGCCATTCTTAGTAGTCCATAAGCGTCACAGCAACAATTACGGTCCATGTTCCTCAGTCCAAGGTGCTCTAATAACATCTAGGGGAAAATATCTATTATTTTTAATTTTGTTTGAACACTTAAGGTTCTAAAATCCCACATTCATTGTACTGCAATACACTGATTCTTAAAAAAATATTTTATTACCTATGAAATTTTTCATGTATTTTGAAAATAAAATAAAATACACTGAAGCAGATGCATTTTAAGCACGTTACATTTTTGAACACGGAAAAAGTCCTAAAATACTTGCTGAATAAATAATAAATGAACAGATAGGGCAGGAAAATACACTATACACATTTATGTATACGTATGTACATAATATATTAGTATATATTTCACTTATCAGAGGATATAAATTGTCCAGTAAAAGCAGGAGGGTGATAGTTGTTACTTGTTTCTTAGGTCAGAGTTTTGAAACACAATTTCATATTGCATATGAAATATAGGTTCCATTAATAATTATCAGATTTTAAAAATCTGCAAATAAAAGAAGTTTGGAAAAAATACTACCAGACAAATACTTCTTTCGGGACTTCTAATAGTCCTTAACATGTCAGTATGACTCAAAGAACACCCAGGAAAGATAAAGCATTTACCGTAGTCAGTATAGTGCTTCCTATGCAGGCTTAAGAAGCTGAGTTCAATTCTTGGCACCTACATCAAAAGCTGAGCATGGCAGCACCCACTTGCAGTTCCAACACTGGGAAGGTGGATCTCAGGGACTTCCTGGCCAGCCAGTCTAGACTATTCAGCAGGCCCTACGTCCCAGGGAAAGACCCTGACTCAAACCAAATCAAACCAAATCAAACAAGGTGGGGCAGCTGCTCTGGAATTATTCTTGAAGTTGACCTCTAGTCTCTACATGAACACACATTTGTGTGCACATTCACACAAATACACACACATACATACACATGTACATACATACACGCACTCACATTCAAGGAAAGTGATCAATAAGGATGAGGTTTAAAACATAATATTCTTATCTGATCACAAAACCAAATTTATTTTTTTGTGTGATAGCACTTATTCTCTGGAACTCACTTTGAAAAATCTTGCAACACTCCCACTGCCATCTCAAGGAAAAAAGCTTAGTCATTGTTATCTCCTTTGAGAAGGGTGGCGAAATTTACAAGTTAGAGTGCACCATAATCTACTGTAATAATTGCTAGTTGAATTGGTTGTTATATATATATCAGGTATATTTATACAATATGTCATATTTGTGCATGTGTGTGCTGTATGGACACGTTTCTGTGGGTTTGTGTTTGTGTATGTACACATCTGCATGTGCTTGTGGAAGTTAGGGGTCAATATTGCATGTCTTCTTTCATAGTTCTCCAACAGAGTCTTTACACTGAATCCGAGGCTTACTAAATGGGTAGACCAGTTGTCCAGTGAGCTCCAGCAATTCACCTGAATGTACTAACACAGTACTGGGGTACAGACATGTGTAGCCACACCCACCCAAATTTTCGCATAGGTTCTGAGCAACAAACTCAAGTCTTCCTGTTTGTTAGGCAGACACTTTACCCACTGAGCCAACTACTTGGTTCAGAAAAGTGCTCTTTGAAAGCAATAATGTGACTAACTCCTGGCCATTAATATTCAATTTAATAACTTGAGAGAAAGTGGTTACATTTCATTTTTCTGGAATTTATCATGGCAAAAACATTCAAGGATGAAAGCAGATGTATTATTTTTGCATAGGGAAAGGATCCCAAAATGCATCTACAGGGATGTAAGGTTGAGCTCTACAAAAGGGTGGTTCTTTGAATGCAGCAAAACAGAGAGCGAGGAGCAGCATAAAGAATTACCAAGGAGGTAGAACTGATCTACATAAATTTATCAAAGGATCACATTGTATCCAGATGCATAGATTATTTTGAAAAAGAAAACCACACATATTGTGTATCACTTAATAAAAATGGACCCAATAAAAAGGCAAAATTCAGATGCAATCCTAGATTTCCTATGTATCAATCCAACATGGATAAATGGGTAAAGGAGAATATTGAGTATTTCATTTGCCTCTTGTATTCAACCACATTTTGGGTTATTCCTTATTGATTTATGATTTTATTAAAGCCTCAGGGATATGTTTTCCTGCATAGTTCCAGCTGAGGATTGAATGGGTAGCTGATGTTTCATAAAGAACAAGCGGGATGATCTCTTGCAAAGCTTCAACCCCCCCCCCCCCCCTTAAAGCAATACTTATAATAGGAGTTCAATACCACAGCAAATAAGCATCATTTGTTTTCCTCTTTATCTTATCTTTGTTCCACGAGAATTTAAATGCAAATGTGAAATAGAATGAACAGCAACAAATGCATCTACTGCTCCTCAATGTAATCATTGCAATCTATAAAGCATAACAGGCTCTCTTGTGCTGTCTGCTTACTGTCACAGTATTTTGTGGCTGGAAAGACAGTCTGTGGGCGTTATTTTGCAACCAAATTTGAACAGGAACACTCTGAGGAATCATCCTTGTGTTTATGTGAGAGGAGGGCAATGTTTGTCTGGGCATGTATGGATCAGCTTTCTTCGTTATTTAACTTATTTTCACAAAACAATTAAGGGAAATGTATTTTTAGCAGCAATAATTAAAACCAGGGAACTCAGAGGGAGGGTGGATGTCCTCAGCATTATGTGAACAGAGCTGTTCCCCTTTGCTATTCGCAATATGCTGCTGTTTAGATTCTAACACACTCCATGTTGTTGTCTGGTCCTTACTGTCTGTCTCTTGCTCTTAACAGAACACAGAACATCTCAAATATCAGGACTTCTACTCTGGGAAATTACCCCATCCCCTAGTGGGCCTAAGTCAACCAGTTGCAATTTTCAGTGCCTAATAAATGTCTAAGGGGAACAGACCAGATTTCTAACCAGTGGTTTCCAAACTCTACATTGCTGTGGTCTGAATTTCCCCTCTCCAAACAAATGGGTTGACACAACCTTAATCACCAATGAGATAATTAAGAGGAGCCTTTGGGATAATTATTTCATGAGGGCTCAGACCTTTTAAATGAGATTAGGCCTTTTAAGAAGAGTTTGGTCCTTCCTCCTTTCCCCTAAAAGTAGGCTACCGCAGAGGGCCCCTACAGCCACCAGAATCTGATGTATAATGAGACAGTCATGTATGGTACCTTTATCTTCAGTTTCTGACCCTCCACAACCATGAAACATCCATTCTTGATTTTTTTTTATAAATTACTCATCTCTGATATTTTATTAAAGAAGCATGAATGGAATGGGTTAGGCATGCATAAAATTACAGTGGGGCCATTTGTTTATTGTAGAAGATCCTTAGTATTCAGTAAACTCAGAGATATAGAGAAATGGGTACCGATGTTTGGATTTGTATCTCAGGCATTAGGAACATACATGGTCCTATGCACTTTTCAGTAGGGTATTAAAACACTAAGATCAATAGGCCAAATCTGGCGGACTACTTGTTTCTTGTGAGAAAGGAGTTCTTGGAAAACAGTGGCATTTATCTGCATAAATACTTTCTTTGCCCACTGCATTTCATCTGCAATGAAAGGTAAGTAGAGGGAATGGGCCATATATAGTCGGCAAAGCTTAAGATACTGATTACCTAACCCTTTTAGGAAATGGTGGCCCATTTTTTTGCTGTAAATTTCATTGCATTAGTTTGTGCTTCAGACTTTAACATGCAGATCTGAATATTTTAGTGTTGTAATAAGTATATCACATGCAGTGAAGCCTTTATTAAATTAAATTTCTCCAGATATCCCATCCCACTTTTAAAAAAATTTAAAATTTTTATTTATTTATTTATTTGTTTGTTTATTTATTTATTATGTATACAATATTCTGTCTGTGTGTATGCCTACAGGCCAGAAGAGGGCACCAGACCTCCTTACAGATGGTTGTGAGCCACCCTGTGGTTGTCAGGAATTCAACTCAGGACCTTTAGAAGAGCAGGCAATGCTCTTAACCGCTGAGTCATCTCTCCAGCCCCCCATCTCACTTTCTTATCCTGCTCTGTATTTTTCAGGCCTATTTAACACATATGTCTCTAGTCAGTTTCATTTCTTTGCCTCCTTCCTCTGTTCTTGTTCCCTGTGTCCCTGGCACATGAATGTTTTTCTTGTCCTTAGACATGACACAAATGTTTACACCACAGAATCTTTGAATTGGATGCTACTTTGCAAATAGGGAATCTACTCTTAAGCTTTTTGTTTTTCTAAGTCCACTGTATGCATTGGTCTGTTCTGAACTACTCTATACAATGGCAGAGGGAGGCTAGCTTTATAAAGAAATGAGGTTTATTTAGCTCATGGCTTTGGAGACTGGAAGACAGCATTGCATAGGCTCTGACAAGGGCCTTTCTTGGTTATGTCACTGCATGGCAGATGGCATCCATGGGAGTATATGTAGCAGTCCCATCTCAAAACAGGAAAGCAAAGCAGCTGAGGTCCCACATTCCTTTGAAGTATATACCCTCAATGACCTGTCACTATTCACTAGGCTTCATGGCCTAAAGGCTCAACCCTATGAACCACCAAACTGAGGACAAGCTTCTTAGAGCACGAACTCTGGTGTGAAATCCACATTGAAGGCAGAGCAATATACTTGCTCAAAACATTCACTCTCTCCTTAGGGTTCACAGTAAGTTCTTGCCTTATCATGAAGAGCGAGATACTTGCTTCTTTTCCTCAAGTTTAATATAAGAGAGAAACAAGATCTATAAAATCTCCAATGGGGGGGGGGACCCACGATATGCACTTTAATGTTAAACAACAGATGCCCTTAAAGGGAATAGCAAGAGAGCTGTGCTTTGGTTTGGAAATTCATCTACTCTTTGCAAGTGACATTTATACTAAGATCTGAGTATAAGGAGGCTTTATGCCGAGATTTTTCTTTTATTCTTATTTGGCTTTCTGCAATGGGCATCTATGGGTGAACTTTATGTAGATGAACATATTCCAACATCTGGCTTTAAAGATTTATACTTCTATGAGCTGTAGCATTTTGTAATCACCCTCTTCAGTGGCTGATATGACTCTGTCCTCACTTCTGAGCGGGCAAACTGCTCTCCCTGCTCTCTATACAAATGGTGGTGGGGGAAGGCAAAAGTGGTTATTTTATAAATGACAATAAGACCAGTTCTTGCAAAGAGTTAATGTAATTATTAGGGAACTGAGGACCAGCTTTAGAAATACTTCATATTTTAGAAAAATGATGTCCTGGACAAATACGCATGTGTTAGGTTTCATATTAATTAAAATGTACACGAAGCATAAACTTCAAGTGGTGGAGATCCTACCATTTCCCCCCTGCTATTCCTGTCCATTCCGTCACCTTCTCTCCCTTTCCTAAGGAGAAATGGAGTTAAAGATCAGTTATTCAGACTCTAGGATTTTTAGAAATGGCCAGAGTGCCATGAGATAATGTTTGTGTAGTGAGAATCAACTGTGCGGTAGGTTGTGGGTATTTCCACTAGCCAGCTCTTCTGGCTTGCTTTGTGTCTGTGTCCCCAAACATAAATTCCAGGCCCAGAATAAAACTCGTTCTTTTGGTTTTAAACAATGAAAAATTTCATGAGAAAACAGCAGTGCATTATTAACTGAGTGTTGTGGGCCTTTTAGGATACATCAAGTTCCCATGACCCTAGTACTTGTTTTCTCTATGGGTGGACCTGTGAGACAAACTTAGGTGCAGGTATCTCGGGAAGAGCACTGGCTCATAACAAAGACCTGGACTGGACACATTGGGACAGTTGAAATCTGGGCAGAGGGGTCAAACTGTCAATTTTTTGTTCTTTGTGATTCTTTCCTTGACGTCAAAATGATTGGGTGTTTAAAGAAAACTAGAAAAGAATTTTAATAATATGCTAGTTAGCCCGAGCCAAATAAGATTCTTCTGTAGAAAATGGATTTTCACTCTCACCTAGGACTAAGCTAACTCAGAGGGTTGACAGAAGACTAGCTGACATTCATAAAGAGAAACAGTGAGTATATGGAAAGAGGTGGAAGGGAAAGAGTAAGGGCGTAGACTTGACAAAAAAAATCCAAAAGACATATTGTGCACACACATGAAATTCTCCAACAGTGAAGAAGGGTTTTCTGTAGGCTCCAGCCCACATCACTGGAGTTCTGCACACTGGTGATGGGGTTACCACCCAAATCATAAGAAAGTCAGTTTTCATTGCACACACAGCTTTCTGAGGATTCTGCAAGGGAAGGGGGATGATCTCAGGGCAAGATGTGGAGTGTTAAACCTCCATCGAGGACATTTTCATTCTCTACATACATTGGCATAATCATTTCAGTACAACCTAGAGTTAGATGAGCCCACTCTGCTTATAGTGGTGCTATATGTTTTGATTAGTCTAACTAAAATTCAGGTAAGACCAAGTCATTACTTTATTTACCAAAGTCATTTACATATCTATAGATATCTTTTAAGTTTCCAGAGTCTGAGCCAATGCGATGTGATTGTTACAATAGAGAATTATGATGGAGTGATTTTTGTTCACATTCTAACATGAACTGGCGACTGGCCCAGAATATGTGTAAAGTAGTACAGTGAAGGCTTTCGGATTCCAACCGTACGAAAGGGATGGACATCTGTTGTTTGTGAACAATGTTGGTAGGACTTTAATCAAGGTGCCTTGCGTGCTGTTGGCGAAGAAGTGGACATATGATTACCATGAAGACATTAACCCAGTATTCAAGCAATAAGTGTTGAATCAAAAAAAAAAGGCAAAGACAAAATTAAGTGGATTCATGCAAGGAGAAATTATTAGTGTAGATTCATCCTATTTGTGCCTGTAAGAGAGTACAAATAAATTCTTATGACCCAGTTCTCTAGAGCTGTCTCGCTTCCTGGCTGTTCCGATGCTTTATATAAAATAATATATTCACTTGTTTTATACTAATACTGTTTTTGGAAAACATTTTATTTATTCAGAGTCAGTTTCTTCTGCTTACCACGAGCGAACTAACAGTACCAACAGAAAGTATCTATGAGTCTTCCATCATCATTTAAAATAGCAAACATGATCACATGAACAATGAAGCAAGAATATTTATAGCCAGTTACCCTTACTGTGTCGGCTTCTATAATTTATTTATTTAACACTTTTATTAATAATAGGTGCCAGCTTGGAAACAATTTTACCACTGAGGATTTTAGTGTAAAGGTAGCACATCTGTGCTGACAAGATGGCTCACTAGATTGACCTAGATAGTGAGCTGTATAATTCAGGGGCTACAAGGGACATTGAGATATGAAAATATAAGTAAAGTGGGTAAAAATTGAGTCCTCAACCCATATTCCATGTTTTTTTGGGCTCATAGCTTAGAAGGTTGTCTTCTGTGGGAAAACGTGTCTAGAGGTTTTGAGAGTCACTCTATTAATGAGGTTCTCTCGTAGTTATTTACATTGCTAATGATTTGATGTCTGAAAAATTCAAAACCCCACTAACTGATACATGCGTGGGAAATTCCACATCTGACCTCATGTGATGCGTAACCACAAAACTTGTAGGTACACTGAAACTATTAGCTAAGAACTTTGGGTTAGGCGTGGAGGTATACAGGAGACATGGATAGACTTCATGGATAGACTCGGTCTCATTGCCAAGACGTCTAATAAAAGCTTACATATTAATATTTATGAGTATAAAAAAATATTCCAAAATCTGCAACTATCTAAAAGCCAAGAATTTATAATAAAGGATACTCAAATCATAATAGTTTGAAATTGGCTGTAGATTTGTTTATTTTTTCTTAGACTATACGAAAAGGAAAACTGTTGACCTATGTAACTAAACTTCCTAGCTGTGTAGTATGACATGATTGAGAGAGAAGGAAGCCCCATAATTAGTTGCATGGTGTTTTCGCTCCTTCCTGAGTCACTCTGTGATAGTTATAGCAACTCCAGACTTTCCATTCTCTCAGGTCTGGATTTAAGAAGAGCAGAGACTTTCTCCTACTGGTCTCTTTGCAAGTTCCTAAACTGTTTGCCCAGCTTAAGTCACGTGTAACTTGAGCCCCAATCTCTATGCCCAGACAAACATAGAGCCCCGACTAAGGTCTAGGTCACAGGACCCACTGCTGGGGCAAGCTGTGTTCCCATTTAAAATACCTTAGTCAACATCTTGAGGAGAAGAGTCAAGCAAGGTAAATAACGGGCAAACATAAACTAAAGGCTCAATAAATACGCCTTTAGGACCTGCAGTGTGGTTCAGGCTGTAAAGGTGCTTGCTGCCAAGCCTGATAATCTGAGTTCCAGATGGAAATCCTGGATGAGAGAAAACCAATCCCTGCAGGTCATCCTTTCATGTTTGCATTATTCAACTTGGTATCACCAAGATCCTAAACATTAATGGCTCTCAATTACTATGTCTTCTTTGCATAAAGGGATGAATAAAGATATATGTAAAGGAAGAATCTATCTTACGAAAGTACCCAAGGACATAGTCATAGTGGATACGATTTGGATGTCTTGATAAGGAGGTTAGGTTTTGTTGTTCAGCTAACAAATGTTTGGCCACATATAATGTAAGAAATCTAGACTATAAATCTGTAGGGCTATCCTCTGGCATGAGAGTGAAAGGTGGGTTGTAGTTGCAGGGCATGGAGCATGTGGTGGGATTGCATGGCACTAAGGTTGGAAAAGGAAGCACCCATGGAAGACTCAAGAGCAAAGTGGTGGGGAATGTAGTGGAGAAGCATCGGGAAGAAAGAAACTGACCACAGGAGAGCCATGAGCAGAACACAGAAACCACAGTTGCTTGGTGTCAGGGACTGGCTTGATGTATTCCTCCTTAGACATGCACGTCAGGACTCAATGAGGGTATGTTCTGTTCCCTGATGGAAGTACAACATGGGTAAAGCACACCTTTGCTGCTAAATATTCTCTCCCCCACCCCCTAGGTAGAGGACAAGAAAGAGGAGAGGGAAGCTGTAAAAGGCAATTTTTCTAGAGGAGGAGAAAGGAACAAAGTCTAAAGTCGGATGTTACCTATAGATACCACCTTGTCTTTGGTGTTTTTGATAAATATAGTAGAGATTTGAAAATAAAAATGCTTAGGTGACCTGAAGTGCCCACACTTATAATCCCAGCACTCAGGCCCAAGTAGGAGTTGTTTCACAAGTTGGAGGCCAGCCTGGGCTATATGTTGATTTCCAGGATAGTCTGGGCTTCTGTGTAAAACTGTATTTCAAAAAAATTAACAATGAACAAACAGACAAAACACAAAGAAGCCCCTCCCCTGAAATGAAAGGACTCATGTCATTTACAGAGTCATGAAAAGGCTTTGAATCTCTCGAGCGTGGGATCGATGGGCAAGTAGCTGCCATTCGCAAAGATAGATCCATGATGCCTGTGGCACAGTCCCAGTCCAGTCTTATGCCCTGAAGTCCTCCTTTATATTCAAGACAGAATAAAATCCCACCATTAGGAACTTCTAGGATGAGGAAGAGATATCGAAGACACGAGTAAAGTAGATTTCACTCCATGCTACGGCTGCAGACTTCAAGTGACATATTAGGTAGCCGGTGACATGGCCCAGACAAGATCCATATGCAGTAATGACATCATACATTTTAACCCTGGTAGGTCCCCTCCGATTGCCGATGAAGGTGAACTGACCAGGATTTCTTTATACTACGTGCCTAGTAGATAAAGATTTGGAAGCTAAGTGTGTTCAAAACGAAGAGAACTCCCACCGCCTACATAGTTTGCCTGAGGCTCTGTAGGCACTTAGAGTTACAGGTTGGTGCACTAGCCGGGTCTCTGGAGTCCCATGTGTCAGAATGATTCTTTCCATGTCATCATATTGTCTCTTCCCACTGATACCTAATGAGATCTTAAAAGTCACATGCTATGGCTGTAAAATGGACCTATGATGGCAGCAGTCGCAGACTGGAAGTCACAAGTTAATTAAATGACAGAGAATGAAAATGAGCTAGACGTTGCATTTTTTGGATACCGAGAATTATCTACTATCAGTCATCATCATCCAGTCTCATACTTAACAGTCTTGATTCACCCTGATCTGCCAACTGCACGCTCAAACGGCAATACCGAGGCATAACTGAAACTGGTAGAAGAAGCGGCTCTGCTTTGGAGTCTGGTAAACGGGGGCCAACATTTCTTATTTTGCTTGTTTTTGTTTTCGTCTGGGCCATGTTTCAAGTAAGGCTACCAACATTAATTCTGACTTTCTGCAAAACAAAGACGGCTTTTTGCTCATATACAAAACCAATGCACTGTCCTTACCGAAACAGGTTATTTTGTATCCACAATAATATCTAACCTAGCAATACATGTGGAAAAGCTGTGATGCCAGGGTTTAGGCATTATTTATAAACCCAATGCTTCATCTTATCTTTCGAGTTTTGTGCAGACATCAAACAAAAGGATGATTGAGGTGGTTTTGTTTCTATTGTTTGGAAAGGATAGTCAAGCTGCAGACTCCACTCCTTTATGTAAGAAATTATCATGAGTCACAAAAATGCTAGTGTAAGATTGCATGCCCATATAGATCCAGTACTACCGTACTTACATAGTCTATGTATATACAGTATATACCAACATAGACTGTGTAGGCACAGTATGACATCTTAGTCTCATGGGTCACCTCTGTTTTTCTTCCTCATGCATGAATTCAATGTCATTTTCCCTAATCATATCATTTGATTTTATTTCTGTGAGTGCAGGTACTCTAAAGACCCTTCATGTTGCAACATGATTGACTTCGTGTGTGTGTGTGTGTGTGTGTGCATGTGTGCGTGTGCGTGTGTGCATACATGCAGGTGTACACATATGCAACTACTGAGAGTAATATTTACAATATTTACTGTATGGTCATGAGTCTTAAAGTCTTACTGAGCCCCTCCTAACAACCTTTCAAAGGGATATTAGCATTCAAGAACTATTATGGCCACCTCATAAAAGTTAAATATATTTCTTAGGAAACTTAGCTAAATGAAGGGTAAAGTCAGAAAAAGAATTATTACCTCCACTTTAGCCTTTAGGCCATGTTACACGAAGAGACACGACATCACACAACTTCATAAATGTGAGGAACCTAATTAGAAAATTAATTCCCAATTATGCATATGGAACAAAGTCTGCTAAATGAGAAAGGGAGCACAACAAAGGAAGGCGAAGTGGTGTAGAAATTCTTCCAGCTAAGAAACCTGCTTCCTCCAGAAGGCTGCCAATAATAAAATTGAGAAACACTATTTTATGAAAAAAGAAAGAAAAGGCCTTTCAAATTCATGTTTTGTTTTTCAGGCCTTGGGAACTTACATTTTTACTTGGAGGAGGTCAGGACATCCTAAAATTGTTAGAAAAATGGCCATCTCTGAGAAAAACATGGGGATAGAAACAACAAAGCTAAACTAAACTCACTGACATTTCCAACCATTCTTCCCAGCAATTCTAGATCTCAGTGCATGTATCCTTTATCTGTATGGCTCAAAGTCTATGTGCAGAACTTTAAAATGTACCTGCATGAGAAAGCACGGTGCATCTTTGAAATACTGAATAGTACTCTCTTGTTGGAGATGCTCTGATAGGAATCTCCTGCTTATAGAAGGGCAGGGGATTCATATCCAAGAGGGTCAGATATATTACAATTACTCAGATACTTAAATACATTGTTAGCCTCCTGAAGGTCCACAAAGACAGGCTGAGTAACGAACACACTGTGTCTTCCCTAAAAATAATCCATATTACTCCAAGGCAACAGTCACGTTGTACCACCTCTTTAAATGGGTTTTACATGCAAGTAGAAGAAAAATATCATAGTGGGCCATGGCATAAGAACAAAACACATTCTCAGAAGATTTTCTTCTGTGTCTGTCTTTCTTTCTTTCTTTCTTTTCTTTTCTTTTCTTTTCTTTTCTTTTCTTTTCTTTTCTTTTCTTTTCTTTTCTTTTCTTTTTTTCCTGAGCACTGAAAATTATCTCTTTGTCAGTCCTGTGGCATGGTCACAATGCAGGGGCCTCAGACTCGGGAAACGTGTTCATTAGGAAAACTGCATTACTAGGCAAGGTGCCAGGTTGTGTTGCCTTGTTTGGAAGAGAAAAGAGAGTTGATTTCTCCAGCCACCACCTGCCCATCAAATCCCTGAGCATTTTTTTTAGCCTTTCGGGTCAGCTTGGGGGATGTTAACTTGCATCAACAAAAGAAAGGGCAGGGAGTCTGACTCCAGATCCGTTAATTTCATATTTAGACTCACAAATTAAGGGCAGGTTTCAGGAGGCCTTCACAGAAATATCAAGCAGGAGCTGCTAAGGGGACTGGGAGTTTCAAATTAAGACTCGAGGACGGAATCATCAAGTGGCGCGAACTTGTTGGTGCGAAAGCTGCTCAACAATCTGATCTTAAAAGTCAGAGTTTCTCTGTCGATGAAAGCGCAGAGACCTGAAGGAGAAAGCGATGTGGCACCCCAGGATGGTACCATGGTTGAACAAGGGGGTCCAAACTGGCGGCGGTTGTAGACTGAGCCCATTTGCCCGAGATACTCCAAAAGGGTGCCCTAGAGTTGCAGAGATCAAAGTACAGAAGCTTGAGAGTGGCTGAGAGCAGAGCCTGCAGACTGCTTCCTAGTCCCGCAAACCAATTCCAACTGGTAATTAGCTGATTCCCAACATCAAAAGGTGAGGCATCCCAGAGGAGCCAATGCACATCAAAGCCTGTGGTGAGGGGTCCCTGGGCACCCCTTCCACCCTCCGCCCTCTTTCCCAGACATCCACCCATCCCATCCGGATGCCTTGAGAGAGGAGTCGCACTGCTTCTCACTAGGGACCACCATCAAACAGACTTCTAAATAACTTGGTAGGGTTTCCAGCCTCTGTTAGGAGCAAATGAGGAAGCTACAGGTACGTGACCATATGGCCCAGGTTTTCCATCATGACCTAGGTTTCTGATAATTAGTTCTCCTGCCCACATTGCTGAAATAGAGTCCAAAGCAGAGTCACCATAATAAACAAAACTACCGGCAGCTCTGATATATAATAATACACGATAACAAATGTTAATTCTCTTTCCTATTAACGCTAGGACTTCTAGGGTTTTTTTTTTTCAGTTTATTTTGTAAGTATGTAATTTTTTTTATAACATAAAAGGAAACAGTATGACCCACTGGCTTTAAAGACTCACAAATATAACGAGTATTAGTTGGAGCTAGGTGATAGGCACAGGCCTAATGTCAAGGCAGGCTAGTATCGACCAAGAATGGGCCTTTTCCCGCAGGGCACTTCCTAAGGCATTTTAATGTTCCAAACGCAATGGCTCCGTTTGTCATCCTCGCTTTCACCGTTACTGTTTGCCTGTGCACCTCCAGTTGTACCTTGGCAGATGCGTTTCAGACAGAGAAAATCTGTAGCCAAAGCTTTTTACAGACTTTGTGCCCTGGACACTCTTTGAAACTGAACTTCAGGGTGACTTGCAGTCAAAATGTATTGAATGGGGTTGGGGGGGAAGATACAAGAGATAAATAAGAGAGCAAAGTCAGGGCAGAGGTTAGGTTTCTAAATTAGGGAGGATTCAGGCAGTATCTTGAGCTCAAAACATCTAAAAACTGAACCTACAAGTACCCCCTACAGGTGAGGGTCAGACTGTGGACACCTGTGGGCCAGCTGGTCATCTCTCGTTCACCTGTTCTGTGTGTCTGCCCATCTGAACTCCTTCACAAACGCTGAATGAACGTAGCATCTTCGTGTTGGAACACTGTCTCTTTCTCATGCTCTTTTCACCAAGGCATCCATATTTTCCAACCACAGCTATGCTTTAGAATCTTTGACTTCGCTCGGGATCCATCCAGTCTATGAATGTCACTGGGTCTGGTGGATCCCAATGTTACTACACCAATTTAGTCTTTAATACTGTTCTTGGTGGTTACTGCTAGGCACCAGGGCTGGTTTTCCTCTTCCAAACCATGTGGCAGAATAATTTGAAATATCTTTAAATTGTATCTAATACCATCATGCCCTCCAACCCTTGAATCCATGAGACTTCTATATTGTTTATGAGAAATAAGTACACCATAGAGTCTATCTCAGACTCAGGGTCTTATGCAGATATTAAAGAGTATCTCAATTGCTAACTTCTCTCCTTTGAGCTGAAAAAAAACCCTACAAAAATCCCTTTATCATTTCCTAGATTTTAATCCAAGCTTTCAAAAAAGGTGAGGTGAATTGCAGTGGTATTATTTTTTTTTTATGGGCCAATTGGCTTGCTATAGTCATTCCATACCCAATCATGTGCCTGATACTGTGGAAATGGAGCAGAATGTACTCCACTTCCAAGCTTTGCAATTGAGCATTTTTCTTATAGCAGCAGGATGAAGGGCGATCTAAGCATTTTTTTTTTTCGAGACAGGGTCTCTCTGTGGTTTGGAGCCTGTCCTGGAACTAGCTCTTGTAGACCAGGCTGGTCTCGAACTCACAAAGATCCACCTGTCTCTGCCTCCCAAGTGCTGGGATTAAAGGCGTGCGCCACCACTGCCCGGCCTTGATCTAGGCATTTTCGTTGTTTCTAGGTCTCTGTCGCCATACTGCACAGTTTACTCATTTATATCATATGCTTTGCTCCACTACGCACTTGGGCTTGTGTCTCCTACTCTGCAGTTTGTCTGTATCCCTAGCAGAGCAGGCTAACCCCTAAGGAGAAGTTAGCCTCAAAAGATTGAACACCAATTGCTTCATTGTTTAAAGTTCAACTTGATTTCTTAGGAATTACCTTCTGCGTGTTTACATTTCTCCTTTCTTTGAGCGTTTTAGTAGAAATAACCGTACCTCCACGGCAGTTAATAACATGCTCCAGAACTAAGCCAGCTTTCTGATAATGACCTAGTGCACTGATATCATCAGAAAATAATAGCCAAGGATAATAACACAAACATTCTGTGGAAAAGAATAGCTATGAGGTGAAAGCCATTACTTGGAATGAATACCGGGAAGGACCTTTTCCTGTAATATATATGTTTTTACCTTTTGTTTTTCTCTTTACATATAGCCTCTTCTAGAATAACCTTTGTGGAAAGATAAAGATATCCAAGTTTAACTTTTTGACCTTTCTTCCTCCAGACTAACGTGGATAACACACTGTGAAACTCTATTTGCTAGAGAGCCACAGAAGGGCTGTGCAAAGCATCCTTTAATACTTCTGTTGTCTGTTCCCTTTAATCCATCATATTTACAAAAAAATAGAAAGAAATAGAAAAACAAATCTGCTTTCTATTATTACACATGCCCGACAAAAGGAAAAGAGCCCACAAGTGTTCATTGTGAAGAGTATCAAAGATGCTGCAGACCTTGAGGAGGGGTGGGCTCCGGGTTCATTTCTAAGACTGAGATGCATGTTGCATAAGGTTCCCTGTGGCTACTCAGCCTTTTTTCTGTTTGTTCCTAATCCTCACCCATCCTGCCCCCATATCTAAACAATACTTCTTCCTCATTGACAGCATCTCTTTTTGTTCCAAGAGGTAATCTACATAGATTCCATTTCACTTTAGCCATAAGGCAGTTAAGAGATGAGGAAATACAAATTTGACTATGCTCAATAAAAAGGCAAAGGGTCTTCGCTATGGTACCTACTTCTCACCAAAAGCATTTTTGCTACTATTTAGCCACTCAAAGCCCCCTTATAAAGCCCCCTGGGATTGCTGGATTTTGAAGACCCACTTAAAACTTGGAAGGGTTTCTTCTTCCTCAGGAAAAACAAGTCACACAACGCTTGCTCTACTCAGAACACAACTGGAGAAAGTGAAAAAGCCAAATAATCCCATGAGAAAAGCACAAGCTGGGAGCGCAGGTTGCAAAGTGTGTTTATGCTGTACCAGGAATTTCAGGTGGAATACACCTTACCAAGCTGGCTTAATTTGTTTAATTAATAAACTTTATGTGACCCATTTTTATGCAGCATATTCCCTGGAATATATATAATTTCTGAGTCCATGGTGGCATGCTTTTCCTAAACATTTATGATAACTTACAACTCAACTTGCACAGAAACCAATTATGAAATTAAATGGATCCAGGTAGATAATGTATTGTGTGCTCCAAAGACTATAGGAAAATAGAGATCAACCATGCCATGAGATGCTGAATTAATTTACAGTTTTAAAAGTAATGAATATTTTACTTATTTCCAGATTTCTGTGACCCATCTTATACCATGATATATATCACCCATTATATCACGTAGCACATATTTGTGTCAGGCTGTATTCCAATGACCTATGAGTACTTACATTGATTTTTTTCCCCTCCAGTCTTGGTATTCCTTTTTTATGTTTTCATATTCTGGGTTTGAAGTCTACTGTGAAGTTTTTGTTTTCAAAGGTGAAATATAGAAGGCAAAACCTGACCTAAAGTTTTCTTTACTAGAAGAACAAATAAATGGGAAGGTAAAACCAGGCAATTTAAGAGGTGACATCTGGAGAACAAAACTGTACTCAGAATTAGAATCAGTCTTACTTGAAAGTGTTTCTCTTTGGTTTTCAGGAAAAACCAAGGAATAGGCTTTAAAAAAACAATAAACAAACAAACACATTTTATATCTCTTAGACTCTTAAAATAGTTTTCAGCATTGATTGGAAACGATCTACTAATATAACTCAAGTCATGAACGAACCGCCAGAACGATCGGGCCAGTCAGAGGCAAGCACACAAGACTCTTCATTTATTGTATATTAGCAGCAAATACCTAGCACAGGAAATTTGATAGAGCCAGAACACAGACGTCATTGTCAACAGCTGAGTGTGAGAATGGGGATTAGCTAAAGAATGACAAGAAGAATCTTACAGTAAAGGTTGCTAAAAGCCATTCATTGTACTCTCTTATGGTACAATTTATAATTTAGGTTATATAAAGTAGACCTCAACAAAGATCAGAGAAAGAAAACCCGTAAGACAAGATTAATACACAGATAATTTGAAAATAACCAAAAGGCATTCTGTTTGCAGGAGAAATTTTACGCCATGGTACCATCTCAAGGTCACGTCCCATTCTCCAGTGAGACAGGGGACATCCTCTGCGGGGCTCCATTGCCAGTGTCTATCCACTGAGCACCACTACATGTAGAAAGATGTGATTTCCTTGAAGAGACAGCTTCCAACATTTTCCTCTGTAGAAGAGGTCAGCCACTGTCTTTCAATGAGCCTCCTTTCTCACGTAACGGATCCATGCCACACACTGTGCGGTGGACTTGACGCCCTCAAACTGAACGTGCACACTCTCATGACATCAAGGGGATTATCCTTGGATCTCTTCTTTGAATTCCCTGAGTCTTGTCATGCATTATCTTCCTCCACTGAACACTGCTGTATGCCCCAATCTTCTTGCAGTTCCATTATATTTCTTTTGTATTAAACATTTTGATATTTAAGATCTTCTCTAATATTTGGACCATACTTCATAAGTATGATAATTACATTTTTTTATTTTATAAAGGCAATGTAACTAGATTAGATAAAAGCATACAATAGAGTTAATTTAGCAGGTATACATATATATATATATATATGTATGTATGTATATAAAAACACATGCATGGCAACATTTGTATGCAAGAATCAGGAAAAGAAGGAGCTAAAAGTATCTGTTTTTATGGCTTTGGTTAGTTACTTAAACCTTTCAGGCAGCGATGTGCAGGGGTCTCCTTAGAGAAGAGGTCACTGTGTGTACTGCATCTACACTGACATGCTTCTGTATTTGAGTTTATGTCGGGCATGCCACTTTTAGTGTCCTTGTTTCCCCAGGACCTGAGATATTGGAAATATGTGAGCATAGCCAAGGATAAAAAGAATAGAGTAAAAAAAAAAAAAGACTTAACTGACATTTTTTTCTGTAAAGGAGGGAAATTAGGGGAGAAAAAGGGGAGCATCATTTCTGCGCTAGGCATGGCAGCATGCTAATGGGTACTTTAAATCTCATTTTCTTTGAAACTGTGGTCTGAGACCCCAGATGGGGGTCATGCACATACACTAAAGAGGCTGCAGAAAAACAGTCTGGTGAAGGGTTTCTCAAACACACGGAGAACAAAACAATTGAAACTAGAATGTGCAACGAGTCTAAGGTATCCTTTGGCAGGCTTCATCCTTATTGCATCCCATGACTCAACTGTATATTTGGTTCTGGTCTTTTTTTTTAAATTTATTTATTTATTTATTAAAGATTTCTGTCTCTTCCCCACCGCCGCCTCCCCTTTCCCTCCCCCTCCCCCAATCAAGTTCCCCTCCCTCGTCAGCCCAAAAG